>NC_080792.1:72868458-73188101 GCF_028018385.1 Neofelis nebulosa | reverse complement strand
ACAGAGGCTCTGAGGCCCTGAATGGGTTATAGATGTATCTCAGTCCATCCTCTTCCTCCTGAGCAATTAACTAGAATTCAGGGAAGAGAGAAGTCCATCAAGACCCAGAGATGGGATGTATGTTGCCCAGAGTCTCAGAGCAAATTGGGGGGCTCACTCTCCTCTTTTTTTCTCTGGCTGTCTCTTAAAAATACTTATTTATTTATTTATTTTGAGAGAGAGAGAAAGAGAGAAAGCATGTGCACAAGCAGGGGAGGGGCAGAGAGAAAGGGAGAGAATCCCAAGCAGGCTCCTCACCGTCAACATGCTGCCTGACACGGGGCTCGATCCCACAAACGATGAGATCATGACCTGAGCTTAACCAACTGAGCCACCTAGGCACCCCGCACCAGGCTGCCTCTTGAGGTTTACATGTCAACTCCAAGTACATCTCAACAATCGCCACCACAATCCTCTTCATATTTACCCCATGAGGTGCCAGGCCTCATATCATGTTCCTGATGTGAGCATTAGCTCACTGAGTTCTAAGAACAAGCCTATAATGTAGATACCACAATTATTCCCATTATCAGATGAGGAACTAAAGCTCCAATGGGGGGGGGGGGGGTGGAGGGTAAAATAGCTTTCTCCTGAGAGATAGAGCTGAGATTCCGACTCAGAGTCATGCAACTACAGAGCCCATGTACATCAGATGAATGAAACCTCACTGTGGCAGTGAAGAGTGAGGACACATGAATCCTCAAGGCTTGTGGGCAGCATTTCCAGTGGCTAAAGGGTTGAACAGGGCAAGCGCAGCCCCAATAGTTCTTCCTGTAGAACCCAAAGGAGGTACCAGCCACCAACAGCCAGGATTTTCATCTGATTCATTTTCCCCCACTAGGGACTATTCAAATGTAACCTCCATGAGGGCAAAGGATTTGAGCCAGCCAGCAGCTGAGAGATCTAATGTGAATAATGGAGGGCAGGAGGGCATGTGCACTTGAATGACAGTGACTTGGTGACAGAACCTTTAAAATGCTCCCAGATGAGCAGAGTGGCTAAAGTAATCTCATTAGGAATTATTCTGCCAAGTGATAAATAACATTAGTAAAGCAAAGTTCAGCCTGAATTATCATTTGGGATAAACCTGGATTAGCTAAGAGCAGGAGTTTCTCCCATCCATTCAAATGCAGTTATTTATGGGGCATTATGTGTGCAAAGCCCTTTGCCACATCTCAGGAGCTGAGAACTGGAAGGAAGTGCAGGTATCAGCCACCAGGTTGCAGGTGGGAAAGCTAAAGCCCAGAGAAAGTTTACTTGAGAAGGTAGGGAGCCCCAGGCCTGCTTCTAGCTCTGCCTCCTCAGCCCTCACAGCTGGGCAGAATTCCAGTCATCAGCTGGACCAGGCTCTGTACTACAATACCCAAAGTAACACTTCTCAATTCAACAAGGGGCTGGACTGGGATAGGTCCCCACCTCTCTGTGCTATGGGTCCCCAGGAATTGAATGACTTGGCCTCCCTCCCTGACCCCAGCACACAAGCTCCTGCCTTCCAGCAGATCCTGACTGAGCTCACAACTGTCTGCTGACCCCTTGTGGTCACTGTGGGATCTGTCCTGGCCCAGTAGCCTGGGCCTTGGTTGCTCCTCTGGGACATTCTGGCCTAGTAACCTCACTTCTCAAGGCACTTTCCCACCACTTACCTTGTGGGGTCCTCCCTACAATCCCAGGAGGCTAGGAGAGCCAGGATCCCCACTCCCACTTTACAAATGAGTGGCAGCATCCTGCAATCCAGTCCTAAATCCACCATGAATTCCTTACTTAACCTTGACAAATCAGTTCCCCTCTCCCTGCCTCACTTACCCACCAGTAAAATAAGAGAAGTGACCAGCACCAGGCAGCCCTAAGGTTTTTTGAGCCCCACAAACTCCCAGAGTGGAGAGGTGACTTGCCCACCCAAGGTCAGAGTGAAGCCAGGCAGAAGCACTCCCAGCTGGCAGGCCACCCCACTTCTCCCCACTGATCAGGAAAACTGAGAGGCATCACAGCAAACAAGAAAATGAGTTCTTCCACCTTTGTGTTCTGATTATGTGCTGAAGGGCCACATGGATAGTTGAGTGGATGGATGGATGGATGGAGGAATGGATGGATGGATGGATGGATGGATGGATGGATGGACGGACAGACGGACTACTGGGGTGGATATGTAAGAATTCTGGGTTCACTCTGAGCTGTAGCTGTAGCAGCCAGCTGCCTCCCCCTGCTCCCTGACAAGCTGTGGCTATAATTCTAGCTGTCTAGCCCCTTGGCAGCCCACATTCCCCTGCTGGGGTTCCAAAGCCACTGCCCCTGTCTGACAGCCTGGAGCTGGGACCCGCCATGAGGGGATTGAGTCTTCATTTAAGACTTCCACCCCGCCGTGTCACTGACCACCGTGGCCAACAGCAGTAGCCAGGAAGAAAGTCAGGGGCCAAGGCCATGAATAGGCCTACAACATGGGTATCCCTCACAGAGCAATTTCTGCAGCCAACAATGGCTGGAATTGGGTTCGGTGCTGACAGTGAGGCTAAGGATCACCAGAGTGACTGGATGGTATGGAAAGAGTGTGCCCTATGCATTTCATGGGCTGGATCAAACCTACTGACTCTGAGCAAGTTTCTTAGCCTCTCTGTGCCTTGGTTTTCTCACCTGTGAAATGGGCATCATACCTGACAACTATTGTGAGGATTGAATGAGGTAAAATATGAAATGCCTTGCATGAAACAGGTGCTCAGTAAATAGAAGCTCCCTCCTTTTGTTCCAGGTCATGGAGAAATTCTGGAAGGAAAACAAGGTCCACTGTGCACCCAGTACATTTTATACACTGGGAATTTTTTCCAAGTACTCTAAAGTAGTGACATGCATGTGGTGACAGAGGAGGAGGGAAGGAAATGTATTTTCAGCAAGAATTAAAGGTGTGCTGAAACAGACTCCATCCCTTTCAGAGAGATTATATTCATCTGTGCCCTGCCCTCAGCATAGCTCCTCAGACACAAAAGATATCCCACAGAGATTTCCTGAGGGTGAAACTGGGAACATGTCTTCACAGCTAGTGGGCAGTAGGTGGGACTCCTGTGCCCTACTTCATCTCGCTCATCTCTATCTCCCTAGCCCAGCCTAACTCTCCTTAAACAGACTATCCATCCCAGGATCACTGACAAGGTCTTCTTAGCCACCTGGCAGAAGGCAGACCTGGGCTTTAGTCCAGCTGCTATTACAGCTGAGGCTCCTGCGACACCATCTGTGAAATCATGCTCCAGAAGGCTCTAGGTCCCAGGCCCTCCACTTTCAACTAGAGTAATAAAGATGGGGAACTTAACACATGGTGGTTAGGAGATGGTCTTCAGAGTGAGACAGGCTTAGGGTAGCTTTTGTCACTTATTAGGTGCCCAACCTTAGACAGGATTCTTACTCTCTGAGCCTTCTCACCTATAAAATGGGGCTAATAAAATTACCCACTTTGTCATTGGGAGGATTCAATGACTCATTTTTGAAAAGAGCCGAGCCTTGTGCCTGGCACATGAGTGCTAAATAAATGTTAATATGGCAAAAGTCTTGATTACCATAATGGGCTTCCAGGCAAAATTTCATTTGAACTAATAGTTTCACACGTGTGCATGCATGTATGTGTATCCACTGAACTAAAGAATCTCTAAACCTCCTTAACTTCAAGATTCTATTTATTGAACAATATCATCCCATCCAACACCCCTCCATTCTTTCCTTGCTGATTTTTCTTCTCTTTAAACTTCTTTTTCCCACCCAACAATTAAGTGGAGTCTCCAGAATTCTACCACGTCTTGTTCCCTGCTTAAATGCAACATCCCGGTTTTTTTTAATAAAAAAAAAAAATTTTAACGTTTATTTATTTCTGAGAGAGAGGGAGACAGAGTGCAAATGGGAGAAGGGCAGAGACAGAGGGAGACACAGAATCTGAAGCAGGCTCCAGGCTCTGAGCTGTCAGCAGAGAGCCCAATGCAGGGCTCGAACTCACGGACCTCGAGATCATCACCTAAGCCAAAGTAGGACGCTTAACTGAGCCACCCAGGCACCCCTTTTTAATTTTTTTTTTAACATTTATTTATTTTTGAGAGATAGAGAGAGACAAAGCATGAGTGGGGGAGGGTCAGAGAGAAAGGTAGACACAGAATCCAAAGCAGGCTCCAGGCTCCGAGCTGTCACCACAGAGCCCAACAAGGGGCTCCAACCCACAAACTGTGAGATCATGACCTGAGCCGAAGTTGGACGTCCAACCGACTGAGCCACCGAGGTGCCACAACATTCCCTGGTTTTTAATGTGAAAATGGGAAGACTAAGTCCACACAATCAGAGGTGAAGTAGTGACCTATAACATGACTCATTAGGTTGACATCTCAGCTCCACCACCTGCTCCACTCCCAAGGATCCCCCAATCCTTCCAGCCACAGCAAGAGGATGCAAAGACCCTCAGCCAAGGCCAGCCATCCAGGGGAGAAGGGTGCATGTGGCTGGAGGCTAGACTGGGGTAAGGCTCAGAGAGAATGCATTAAATGAGATCCAGGAAGCAGGGAGACCCCGGGGACAGTTTGGAGAAAGAGGGGCTGGGGCTTCTCTGTGTGTCCTGTAAAGACTCCAGGATCCCCAGAGCCTTTCCCCTTTCCTGGTACATCAGCTGATGGTCAAGGGAAAATATTTGTGGAAAGGAAACAAATACACCAAATTTAGGAAAGACACCAAAGCGCTAACAGTGGTTGATCTAACAGAAGAGGTCTTTGGCAAATGTGGTCATATTGCTTGTATGATAAAATTTAAACATTGAAAATATTAAAATAAAATTTAAATATTGAAAATCAATTATTCTAATCAGTTGTGATCAGCCAAGGAAACAGATAAGAGTCTGGGAAAAGACTGCTTTTACCCCTACTGAAAAGCAGCACACTCCAGTTCTCAAAGGAAGACCATAAAGGAGGAAAAGAAAAACATGATGAACATCTCCCCCTCCCCCTCCATCTGCAGGCTACCTGGGCTGGGGATTCCTGGAGATTCAGCCTAGAGGAAGGTCTGCTGCCAGGCAGCAAGACTGGAGAGGGCATGGTGAGGACAGGATGAGGACGAGTGAGGAGGACTTCCCCAGGAAGACTTCCGAAAGCCACTGAGAGTACTGATGTCCTTACCTAGCAGGTGTTGTGATGCAGAATGACCACTCCATGGCAGTCAGGAAACCTGCTTCTAGTTCTCTGCCATTAACTTGCTGCATGACCTTGGGCATATCAGGTCACCTCTCTGGCCTCAGTTTCCTCATCTGGAAAATGAGGGGACTTGGTTAACTTAAAAAATATATATATCCTAGGCCCTTGCTCTATGCACTGTGCTAAAGCTATAATACAAAGAGGAACCAGTCATTTATTAAAAAAAACAAAAAAACAAAAAAACACCAAGTGGCTACTCCATTTACTAGGCATTGTGGTTACAGATGAGTAAGTCAGGGTTCCTGCCATTAAGACATTCACAATCTGGTTAGGGAGACAGTGAGCAAACAAGAAATGGCCAACCACATACTCAGTGCAGACAGAGGTGTGGGCACAGGAAGGAGTGGCCTTTTCCACTGGGGCCAGGTGGGTCAAGTGTCACAAAAGAAGCCTGGACTGAATCTTGGAGGATCCTTCGTCCCTGCTCTCGAAGTCCGTACCATCTAATTGGGGTTAGGACAAATGCCCAAACAGCTACCACATAAGGCAGAATGAAGCCACTCTGGGTAATTCAAGTTCAGAGGGGAGAAGAAACCCATGTGACAAAGGCAGGGTGGGAGAAGGGTCAGGCAGGAGGCAGAGGAGGTCAGAAACATTTTGTAGGAAATGGCATTGAGATAAACTTAGAAAGATGAAGAGTTTTCTGACAGCCCTGGGGGGCTGAAGGAGTGTTCTGGATAAGGGGCCTGTGCATGTAAAGGCACAATGTGAGGACTGTCAAGAGTGTAGTCGGAACAGCAGGCAGGCCAGGAAGTGAGAACTGGCAAGGCTGGAAGCCAACGGGACCCATCATGATAAGAGCCATCAGCAGGCCCCAGGCCAACCACACCACACACCACATCCTCACACCAGTTCTTGGAGGTTCTAGCCCACTCTTTCAGATAGGAAAACAGAGGCTCAGAGAGGTTACAAAGTCACACAGCTGAGGGATAGCAGATATAGCCCTTAACCTAGGTCTGTCCAATGCCCCACCTTGACCCCCTTACCACTAGGCAGCGACACTATTGAATCCTTCCCATCTAAGGTACTACTGTCCCAGGACACCTGGCCTAGCATTTCACTTCAGACACATGGGTACCAGAGGTCGATCTTTGCCTTAACCATGGAAACCAGCTTGATTCAGCCTCCTCCCAGTTAGGCAGCTACGGGACCTTCAGGATCACCTTTACCAGAACAGATGGGATGGGTAGGGGAAGGAATATTACAGTGGCTGAGGGTTTTGGTGCTCCACTGTCCGCTGATCTTAGTTTATTATGGTTCTGTGATGGTGTAGGCTGGCTAGTTTCTACGTCTCCTCCTCCTGTAGTCTAGTGTCATCATGGTTCAGGGGCAGATTATTCTGCCTTGACTAGGGTGGCTGGCTTTTCCTGTGAGGATGGAGGTTGAACTGGACCTTGCATACTTGGATGCTATCCAGGTACTGCTGGATGTTCATGGATTCCCGTCTCCAGCACCCCAGCTTTCTGAGCTGGTCGGTCATGAACTTTTTCTTCAGATGGTCATACGAGTGGCTCATCTTTCTCTTGGTCTTGTCTGAAGCTCTTATCTGACAAAAAACAGAGGCGACGTTAGGATGAAGAGGCTACTTCACAGAAAGAGAAATGCTCATGCTGCTGATATGGGGGTGGAAAAGGTGCCAGACGGACCCAAAATTCCATAAATATATTGACTCATAGGGAACCTCAGTTTCCCTATTTGTAAAATGTGGGCATTGAGCTAGATTACCCCTAAAGTACCTCCAACAGTCTGCAGCCCAGGGGCCTGATTTTGACCTCAACATCTCTATTTGAAAACTGGTCAGAAAGAGGTGCGGGTGGGGAGGGTGGAGGAAAAGACCATCTTGTTCCTCCTCCTCCTCAAATCCTATCACCCCGTCCCTATGATTCATTCAGTGCTTACCACATACTGTCTGCGACATCCTCTGTATCACACTGAACTCTACTTATTTCGTCTATCATATCATTTCTGTCCTGTCCCCAACAAGACTAGAAGCTCTGGGAAGGCACATTCTCTATCTTACTCACTCATGTACTTATTCCAATGAGCTAGCTGTGAAGAGGATACTAACAAAAATCAACCACAGGTCTTCATAACAACTACAACATAGTCAGGAAGGTGGGGCACATGCCCAAATATTTCTAAGTGAGGCACAGAGTGCCATATCCCTAAAAGTACAGAGTTCAAAGAAGGGAGATATCAAGAAAAGGCTCCTGTAAGAGTGACATATAAATTGGGGTTGGGTTTTGAATGATGGGGAAGTGTTGGGCGTGTGAAATAAGAATCAGGTGGGAGGTGATCTTGGGGTTGACATTTTCACAAACTCTCCCAGGGACTCTAAAAACGGATGCTGTCTCAAAACCCAGCACAATATAAGCAAAGGAAAACTCCATAAAGGCCAGTCAGTGTTGCCATGATTATGTGACAAAGGGAGTTAAAGAACCTAAGTGGATCTTGGGAACAAGGGATAAAGAGGGAGGGTGGGTGATTTCTCTTCGTGTGCTCAGATTATTCCCAAGACACAAGGCCTTTGCTTTCTTGTCAAGGTCCTGAGAAATCAGTGGCTAGTCAAAGCTGCCTCTTTTCCTAATGTGCCTCTTTTCCTTTCTGTGGGGAAGACTGCCATGCTGGGCCCTTAGCAAGTCACCAGGTCTACAAATAAGGAGAAGATAGTCTTTGTCCTTAAGGGAAGATGTCCCATACCGTGGTCAGTCAGACCCAGGTTTGCAATTCTACAATGATGCACTGTATGATCTTAATGAATTTACTCCATCTCTCTGAGCCTCAATTTCCTGAACTAGTAAGTAGGTTAATAATACATAATGGACACTGAGTATCTAAAATACATAAGGGCTTGATATAGCTTTAAAAGGAGAACTTCTGGATGGCTTGGAGGGTGTTTGGCACAGCCCTCTGGTACATATAAAGCACCTCAGGAGAGTCTCCAGTTACAGTATCTCAGGGATCCTCAACCCATTTGCCAGAGGTATAACATCCCCTCCCCCACTGGTTATAGGAATTGACCCCCAATCCATCCTGGGCCAATCAGAATAGCTCATACCCGCTGGCCACACTGACCGGGGCAACAATGGACCAGTGACACACCCTGGGCCAATAGGAGTCCTTCTCCAGGAATTGTCTAATGTGAGCAACAGTGGAAACGCTCCATTTCCTTTCTAGGCTACAGGCCAAGGTTTCCTGAGGCCATGCTCCCCAGGGATAGCCAGCCAACATGCAAAAAGACACAGGAAAGAGATGAAAAGGGAAAATGGAAGATACATCCAATGGTATTGGAGCTCCTGGCTCCTCTCATCCCAAACATTGGTGATCCTGCCCTACCTATCCTTGATTATGTAAACACATTGTTCTCCATTTACTTGTACTAGTTCAAGTTCAGTTTGAGTCACCTGCAACCAAAAGGATCCTAATAGATCCTAGTTTACAAATGAGAAAGAGTCCTACAGGAAATGTGATTCCCCAAGCTCACACAAAGCTGGCTTGCCCATTGCCAAGTCCACCCTCTTTCCACTAAACTGTGCCATTAAAGTTTAGCAGAAGGAGAAACACCCAGACCCCTGCTCTTCTTTTGGCCTCTAAGACCTTTAAGAGGATTTAGCATCATCTCCCGAGCCTCTTCTACTCTTTTTTTTTAAATTTTTTTTTTTCAACATTTTTTATTTATTTTTGGGACAGAGAGAGACAGAGCATGAACGGGGGAGGGGCAGAGAGAGAGGGAGACACAGAATCGGAAACAGGCTCCAGGCTCCGAGCCATCAGCCCAGAGCCTGACGCGGGGCTCGAACTCACGGACCGCGAGATCGTGACCTGGCTGAAGTCGGACGCTTAACCGACTGCGCCACCCAGGCGCCCCTCTTCTACTCTTTTTAATGTCAGAATCTCATAGGCCCATCCAGATTTGGGCCTGGAATGTTGGAGAGAAGTCAGTAGAGTCAAGAAGGGGGCAGCAACTCAACTCTGGGCTGCCTGCTCTGCTTGAAGAAATGAGTACATTCTCATAGTCCATTGTGTTCACCAGCCTCTTCCTAGTGCCCAACACAGTGCCTATCCCAAAAAGCCCCTAATGATATATTTAATGAATTAATTGAGCCTGTGTGGTGAAAACACTGTTTTCTCTCCCATTCTTCTGTGGGCTTTTGGGTAAGCAGGTCTAACCCTACTTAAAAGCAAAAAAAAAGGGGGTGAGCTTCAGTTCTCCTCCAGAAAACAGGGGGAATCTCTGAGGGAAAAAACAGACCTAATAGGGGCGCCTGGGTGGCGCAGTCGGTTAAGCGTCCGACTTCAGCCAGGTCACGATCTCGCGGTCCGTGAGTTCGAGCCCCGAGTCAGGCTCTGGGCTGATGGCTCGGAGCCTGGAGCCTGTTTCTGATTCTGTGTCTCCCTCTCTCTCTGCCCCTCCCCCGTTCATGCTCTGTCTCTCTCTGTCCCAAAAATAAATAAGAAACGTTGAAAAAAAAAAAAAAAAAAACAGACCTAATAGTGTTGATGCCACTTCAAACTCTAAGACCCAAAATTTCTTTCTACAGGATATAGTAGAATCCACTTATGGATTCCCTAAATAGAGAAATAACATGATTGGAGGGGGGGAAATGCCACAAGAGCCAAGAAACATAGAATCCTCTCCCTAGCTCCTGCAGCCCAAGAATAGCTAGGACATCTGGGGTAAATCAGTAACCCTGAATCTCAGTTGCCTCCTCTGTAAAATGGGACTAGCTTTAAAGCACCTTGATGGCCCCCTATCACCTCTGAGATCTGTAATCTGCACCCCCCAAGGCTACTGGGGAGAGTGAAGTGAACACGGGTCAAGTCACTAATACCCTCTAAGCCAAAAGCTTTTGATGACTTTACCTCCATCTCATAGACTCGTTGTGCACTGAGGTTGTCACGAATAATCACCCGGGGTAAGTTGCTCTTGGGTAAAAAATTTTTCACTGCTGCTTCACTGGAATTCATTAAGCTGGAAATGGAAGGGAAAAGTGGTGCAGGGTGAGATGGCTGGGGCCATATGGCAGGTCTAGGACAGGGACTGATTTGCTGGGGTCCTAGGGGAATGACTAAGGCTTCTCCAGGATATTCTTAGGAGAGACACAACTCTGTCATAATTGTCAGAGGAGCAAAGGAGTAGGCCTAGGCTACTCCTCTTGCAGAAAATGCACTAAAGGGTTATTTCCTGGATGTTGAAAGGAAAAGCCATCCTGAGAAGGATGTAGAAAGGCCCAGAGCAGTCCACAAGAAAAGTGTGAACAGGACTCAGAACTGTCCTCAGAAGCAGCCATCTTAAGGAGAAAATGTAGGATGAGATGGAAGGTGGGGGTCTTAGTGGAAAGGAGCAAAATTTGTATGATAAGGGTCAGAGGGAGGTGAGGAGGGGAGCATTTGCTCCAGAGCCTAGGTCTAAGAAAGACTGGAAGGGGGAGGGATCAGGGGAAGCAGGGAAAAAGAGAGGTTTGGAGGTTAGGCTGGTTAATAGGGAAATTCTAAGGGAAGAAGGTTTGGAAAAAGTCTAGAAAAGTGAGGGAAGTCTGTGGTGGAGAAAGGTTTGAGAAAACTCTCTGAGATGAGAAATAAAGATGGGATGGGAGGGAGGCGGGTGGGGTGGGGAGGGGAACAGAATGGAGCCAAGTGCTCCAGGTGAAACTAGAGATAAAAATTTGGCCAAAATGAAGAATTTTGGTCAAAAATGGATATGCCAAGTTTTCACTTTTTGATAATTTGGTTGCACCATGAAATGGTTTTGCAAATATGTACCTTTAAGTGTTTTTGCCTGTTTCAAAATAATTCTTCATATTTTGTTTCTAAATTTTCTTTCTAAAATTTGTAAATTTTACAAGTAAATGTACAATAGGGAAGCAATTGAATAAATCATAATTAGGTCATGCAATAAAATACTATGCAGCCATGAATAAAACAGACATCCATGGTGTATTAGAGGAGGGGGGAGAAGATAGGTAACACAAGAGTGAACTTTGTTGTGACAAAATTTTCCCCTAAAAGATGTATCACTATGTTGTGGTACATATATATGAATGGATCTGGAAAAATATACACGGTGGTTGTATGTGGCCATACATTTTGCTTGTTTGTCTGGTCTGGTTTTCCTGTAAGTGTATATTACTTTGATAGGACAAAAAGGGCAATTTTTAAAGGTTAAAACATTTTGAAGGATTAAAAAATGTTTTTCTAGTTTACTTTCAGCCAATTTCAAACTATCGTTTTATGAATGTTTTTACATTTTCAGACTAGTATAAACAAATGTCCCCAGTCCCGCATTTACATTTTTCTGACAGCAAAGGCATGAAATGAAAAAGGCTCACATACAAAAAGATGCTCACATACGAAAGTCTCCTAATTCCTATTTAAAAAAAAAAAAAAGACCAAAAATATTTAAAGATAATATAAAACACTCTTCACCCACTCAGTGGTGCACCAAATTTACCAATACTTCCTGGGAAAATTTAAAAAGGGGGGGCGGGGGCAGTGACTGTACATATCCCCTTTCAAGTAATAAGTGGTCATTTTGAACCAAATTGCTTTCCAACCCAAGGCCTTTGTGGGAGCCTAGAGGATGCTGCCAGGGTTGTGGAATGGACGGGAAGGAGGGGAAGTTGGAGTCTGTGGGGACTGGAGCTGAGCTGAGGGGCTTTGCCAGGACTACTGGGGAACAGAGAGGCTGAGGACAGGGATGTCAGAGGCCTGAGGGGGCCTGGGACTTGCTAGGCTCTAAGGAAATTCAAGGCTGGCCCAAAGGGCGCTGGGGACCCTAGCGCCACGTGATGTCAAGCTTGGGTGACTGAAGGGCCCGGGAGATTTGGAAGACATGTGGGTGGGAGATGGAGATTCCAACTTCTCCTGGGAGTCTGGGCTGAGGGCGTTTGGGCTCCCGGGGATGCGAGGAGCTGGACTGGGAAGGAGCTGGGGGGCTCGCACCTGCGAGAAATCCAGACTCTCTTGTAGTTTCACGAAGTGCCAGGCTCTGAGGGGCTCGGGGCGAGCCGGGGGGGGGGGGGGGGGGGGGGAGTCCCAAGGGCCGCTGTGGGAGCAGGGATCTGAGAGATTTCCAGGTCTGAGCAAAGCCCTGGGCACCTGGGCCGCACCTGAAGAGCACCGGCAGCTGCGCTGTCCGCGGCCGCAGGAAGCAGATCTGCGGGTGGGTCCCTACGTTGATTTCGGGGTGAGTGCCGAGCCTATCGCGCTGGAAGGTCCAGGCCGGGGTGGTGCCGGAACTGGTGGTGGCCTGAGCGGCGGTCGAATAACCCAAAGGCGAGCCCAGGTTCCATGTGACCGAGGGCCTGGGTTGCTGGGCAGCCGCGTCTACCACACTGGAGAACGACTCAGAAATGGTAACCAGATGATAAGCCATGCTCGGAGGGCGCGGGCGGACACAGAGTGAGTTCCAGGGCACACACGTTGCGCAAACCCATGAGCGTTGCCCGGGGGACTAGGTGGGACCTGGAGGCGGGACGTGTGCCGGGAGCCCCGGAGGCTGCGGACGCGGCAGGATTGTCCCTCGGCGGCCGCCGTGCTGCGCCGGGCGCGTTGCCGTGGAAACGAGCTGGGCGAGACTCAGCGGGCTGCGGAGAGTGTGGCAGATCCTACCTCTCCGCTAAAACTGATGTGGCCCGGGCGTGATCGAGGGGCGGGTAACCTGGCGAGGGCGGGCGGGACAGCTCCAGAGAGCGGAGAGGAGGCCGGGGTTTCTCCGAAGACCCGGCCCTGAGGATCCCTCACCTCGAGGAAGGACCATCGCTATGGAAACCAGAGCGTGGGGCGGCCCGGGATTGTGGCTCCCGGATGGTGGTGACCGGTCTTCTCTCTCCCCGAGACACTCGCCCACTTCGGGCGAGGTTGCTTCCTGAACGAACCTGCTCTCTCGCCCACGAGAGAAAGGTAAGATTATGGGGGGTCTTAACACCCAACAGGCGAAAGAGCCTATTCCAACATTAACTCCCCCAGGAAACCTATGTGACTCACTCCTGGAAGGGGCTATTTGCTATTGTCAACCCGTGGACCTCGTTCCATGCTTTTAACCCAGTATTAATGAACGCCCCGCGGTGTTTGCCGACTTTTCTCGCCCATAATGAGACCAGAAAGATCAGCTTTAGGACCTTGCTTCGTGACCCTAGATAGATCCTTTTCTCCTATCTCACTTTCCCCGTGTGTATAATGGAGATACTAACTCCAGACACCAGCCTGTTATGTTGGTTTGAAGACGGAACCAGATGAGGGAAGCCAAAGGCTTTGTAGGCTATAAAACGGTGAAATTAATCTCCACCACCCTCCCCTTCATGCTGAATATTTTTCAAATCTTTGTGTCATTTCTTGAGGCAATCATTGCGACTCCCTCACCCCCAGCCTGAAATAAATCCTTTTACTCTTCACTCCCATAATCCCCTGCATTTCAACGTCCTTAACAGCAGCTAGTTACCATAGCTTACTCTGTGCCAGGCCCTGTGTTAAACACTTTACCTAGGTTACCTCATTTCATCCTCAGAAGATCCTTGTAAGATAGGCACTATTTTCCCTGTTTTCCAGCTCTGTTGTGCTTATTATTGTCTATTTAATGTCTTCTGTCTCTCTTACTGGACTTTTTGCTCTGTGAGAGGAAGAGCCATGACTTTCTTTTACACTTGATTTCCCTGGCACCTAATACAGACCCTGATAAATATTTCTTGACTAGCATGAAAATGTCTCCTCCCATCACTACCCTCACCTTCAAGAGAAGTGTCTTCTCTGCAATCTTTTTGTCACTGTGATCAATAGCATCCTCTATACCTGTTGCCCACTGGGCACTAATTTTGGGGACCCTCAGTCCACTTTTCTCTGGATTTTCGGGCGATAAAGATCCTTCATTTTGGGTAATGGACATCCCATAGCATTTAGGCTTTCAACTGAGTTTTGAGGGGATTTTTCTCTGCCCCCACATGACCTTTACAACAAACACCCCATCTGCCATTCCTGAGGTGAGCCTCATGCTTTGGGGCATTGGCTGGTAGGATTTGCCTATGTAGCCTTTGGCCATCCTCTCCAGCAGCTTAGGAATCATTCTTACTTCTACTAAGCTCTTCGCCCAAATTCTAGAACAAAAAAAAGCCAGGGAACTCATCTTTTCCAGAAGATCTCTCAGAAGGCAGAGTTGTGGCTGTTAGAGTCATTCCTTCATTTAACAAATATTTATCAAGCACCTACTTTTAGGGACACAGAACTTAGCATTAGTGATATGGTAGAAGTAAAGATAGTTACAGTGAATCTCAATAGAACTCACAGACAAATCAAGGCAAAACCCCATCTTCAGGAAATGGTAGGAAGAACACCACTTAGGGCTTAGAAAGCCTGGAGCAGGGACTTGATCAAATGTGGGAGAGGGGTATGGTTCCAGGAGGTTTCCCTCAGGAAGTGACCCTTGACTAAGATCCCAAGTCCTCTGCTGAATGGAATAGATCAGGATCTGATAGGCTTGTAGGGAAAGAGGGTTCTGGGCTGAGAAAGCAGCAAAGGCCCTGGGCCAGAGAGAACCAGGTGTCCATAAGGCACTGCTAATGGCTCAGCCTAGCTAAGGCCCTTCAGGATGTAGGAAAAGCTAATAAGAGGCTAGAGATGGGCAGGAGCCAGACCACAAATGGCCTTGACAGCCAAGCCAAGGGGCTCTATCTCATCCTGACAGTGGGCATCCAGTGAAATATATTAAGCAGGGGAACAGAACTTCTGCTCCTCATTTGTCTATGCCTGATGAAGGCTGCTATTTGGCCTTGAGCAGTGTGCTTTAAATATGAATACTCCTATTTCAGTGGAACATGTGAAAATGTGCTATTTTTTTACAGCTATGTTCAAGACTAGGAGAGTGAAGGGCCAGGGATTTCTTAGGAGAAAGCAGGGTTATGCCCCTCCATGGGGTGCATGCCACAGCCCTGCTGCACGCAGCATCATGCTGGTGTAGCTTGTCTACCTGAGGCCCCTCTGCTTCTCTGCACTTGCTCCTGGGAGCTGCTATATAGTGTGCCTTATGCTGGCTTCCAGGAAGCTTTCAGCCACCCTCTTCCCCAGGCATTCCTTAGAGGCAAGGTGTAGGAACTTGGTTAGTGATGTAGTACTCTGTGATTTACATCACTTTTACAGGGGCACATCTGGTCTCTTCAAAGGGATAGTTCTTGAAGGGGGGAAGCTGAGACCCTACGTCCTCTTATACCACTAGTGACTCCCAGCACAGTAGGCTCTGGTACCATATCACTGGTTCAGAGTCTCATGATTTAAGCATAAAGTCAGAAGAGAAGGAAAGCTGTGTGAGTAGTTCCCACTTAGAGGGAGAAGAGGGCCGTGTGAACCTAGGTAGAGAGGCCAGGCCACATCTGATGGACACCAGTCAGCCTACCCAGCTAGAGACATGGAACCCTCAAGGGAGGCCTTGAGTTCCAGACTTGAAGATAAGTTCTCTGGCTAATTCTGCTGTGATGGCCAGAAGACCACCTTGGGGATTCTGCTGTAGATCCATCCATCCATTTCCCAGGAATCCCCTGCAGTTCGCTTTCTGGCCCAGCTGGGCTCCTGCTCTCTAAACACTCTCTCCCTCCTTGCAGTTTCCCATGGCACAGCCTAGCAGAAAGATGCAGCCTTTGTGCCTCACTGGCCGCTGACCCACTGGCCTGATGACAGCACCCCCGTGTACCTTTCCGGTTCAGTTCCGGCAGCCATCAGTCAGCGGCCTCTCACAGATCACCAGCAGCCTATACATCAGCAATGGGGTGGCTGCCAACAACAAGCTCATGCTCTCCAGCAACCGGATCACCACGGTCATCAATGTCTCGGTAGAAGTGGTAAACACTTTATACGAGGACATCCAGTATGTACAGGTGCCGGTGGCTGACACACCCATCTCACGTCTCTGTGACTTCTTTGACCCCATTGCTGACCACATCCACAGTGTGGAGATGAAGCAGGGCCGCACACTGCTGCACTGTGCTGCTGGCGTGAGCCGCTCAGCTGCCCTCTGCCTTGCATACCTCATGAAGTACCATGCCATGTCCCTGCTGGACGCCCACACGTGGACCAAGTCATGCCGGCCCATCATCCGGCCCAACAATGGCTTTTGGGAGCAGCTCATCCACTATGAGTTCCAGCTCTTTGGCAAGAACTCCGTGCACATGGTCAGCTCCCCTATGGGAGTAATCCCTGACATCTACGAGAAGGAGGTCCATTTGATGATTCCACTGTGAGCCATCTCACCAGCCTCTGTGCCCAGGTCAAAGGTGCAGATCTGCTGTTGACCGAGATCTGAACTTAAACGTTCTACTGTTGTTACAGAAAAAACAGATGATGCCTTTTATAAGGATCAGAAAAAAAAGGAAAGGTGCTGTAGTTTTTAACTTTATTATCCATATCTTCAAAGATTAAATTCACTAACTGTACGATGGTGCAGGTAAGTTTCCTACCCTGTGAGTGACAGGTCATGGCTGCTGGCCAGATGGGAGAGAGAGGCAAGCGCCCAGGTCAAATGGACCAGTGCCTAAAGCATATGGCAAGCTTGGAAGCCTGCTGCCCTCCCGCAGACCGACCAACCCACAAAGGAGTCAGCCACCATTCCACTTCACTCTTTCAAACCCAAAGCCAGAGCCTTAAGCATCATGGCGCCTCCTGTGCCACTCACAGTCAGTGCCAAACTACTAGATAAGTGGCCTTCAGGTGGTGCTCTGGGAGCCCTGGGGACCCAGGCCAAGCCTGCTTCTACCTTCAGCCACAGGGACCCAACTCTGGTTTTCTGGATTGGATTTACACATGACATAGTTTTCAAAGAAAGCATTCCATTGTATAAAACTAAAAAAAAAAATTTTTTTTAGGGCTATTGTAGGTGGCAAGGTCTCAAAGTACCCATGGCAGTCCCCTGCCGGCCTTTGATGGTGGCATTAGTTTCCTTCTTAGAGGCACACGTGGAGAGCAGGCCTGACATCAGGCTTCAGGGGTTCCTCTCACAGGTCTTGATTTGGAAGGCCAGAGCTGCCGACTGGAACCTAGCCTTATCACCTCCTCCCTATATGATTTGGGACCTCTTGGAGCCTCAGCTTTCTCATCTGTCCAAGCAATTACAGCCCTTTTCTCCCAGCGTTGTCATGAAGATTCAGCAATTCCTTAACTTGGTGCCTGACACATGGTCAGGGCTTATGGTAGCAACTCTAGGCATGAATGATGCTTTGGCCCTGCTGGTCCTGGTTATCGCAGTCATCCTCACAATGGCATTTCCCCTATCTTTGCACAACCCTTTACTGTTTACAAAATGTTCTTCCAAAAAGTCCTCCTGTGTGGAAAAAAAAAAAATGGTTTAAGTCCCTTCACACCCTACTTTAGAAGAGGCCTAGCTTCTTAGCCTTTTCAGAGTTCCCATTGCATTTAATCCATGCATGCCCTGGGGGTCCTAAAGCAAGGGGCACTCTTCCAGATTCCCCAGAAAGGCCTTGTTTAGATTGCTGACCACTAAAGCCAGTGCCCTGGTCTGGCTAACCACCTGGGTCTATGAGGGCACATGACAAAGGGACAAATGAGTGCGCCTAACCTATAGACCCTGAAATCCAAGATGGTTCAAACCTCCCAAGGACCTGAGGATCTGACTCAAGACCAGCAATTCTAATCCAGAGGTTTTCAAATCAACAATATAGGAGACAAAAGCACAACTTCTCTGTGGGTCGAGTCCAGTGGAAGCCAAATGCCTTCTACCCCACCCCCACTTCCATGACAGGCATGCCCAAGGGTACAATTTTAGAGTGTGGGGGAGAAGGAAAATCACTGCTGTAGACTGACTTCTCATTTTATAGGCGAATAAACAGACCCCCAAACACCAGGGCTGGTGTGGCAGAGCCCCCACAAAGCAGACTTTCTGGAAGAAACCCAAGTGGAAAATTTCTTCTATAGCCTTCTTAAAAAGAAATTGATTGGGACATGTTTTATCTTCATTTTTAAAAAAACTTTGAATTAATATACCATAAAATTAACTTTTTTGTATGTACAGTTCTGTTTTAACACATTTGTGTAACTACCTCTGCAGTTAGAACACAGCAGTTCCATCACCCAAAAAATTATCTGATGCCACCTCTTTGTTGTCAAACCTTTGCTCCACTCAAGCCTCTGGCACACACCAATCTGTTCTCCATTCCTGAAGATTTGCCTTTTCTAGAATGTCACATCCATAGCATCATAGAGGATGTAATCTCTGGAGACTGGCTTCTTTAGTATGTCTTTGAGATTCATTCAGGTTGTTTTTTATAGCTAAGTAGTGTTCCAATGTGCAGATGTACCACAGTTTGTTTTTTAACGTTCACCCATTGAAGGATATTTGGGTTGTTTCCAGTTTGGGGTGATTTTGAATAAAACTGCTACAAACATTTGTGTATAGGTTTTTATGTCAACATAAGTTTTCATTTATCTAGGGTATATGCCAAGAGTGGGATTGATCAGTTATATGTTAAAGGTTATATTTAACTTCATAAAATAACTACCAGACTTCCAGAGTCTGCAGACTTCCAGAGTGGCTGCATACCGTTTTGTGTTCCACTATGAGAGATCCACTTCCTCACTAGGATTTGGTATTGCCAATACTTTTTATTTTAGCCATTCTGATAGATGTGTGGTATTAGCTCAATTTGCATATTCCTAATGGTTCATGATGGTGAGCATCTTTTTGTGTACTTAATTGCCTTCCACCTGCCTTCTTTGGTGAAATGTCTATTCAGCTCTTTTGCCCATTTTAAAATTGGACTGTTTTCTCACTCCTAAGGGTTGGGAATTCTTTATATATTCTGGATACAAGTCATTTGTCAGATATAGATTTGTAAATATTTTTCCCAGTCTGACTTGTCTTTGCATCTCTCTTAGAAATGTCTTTTGCAGAACAAAAGTCTTTCATTTTGATGAAGGGCTACTTGCCAATTTTTCCTTTTATAGATTGTTGTTTTGGTGTCATGTCTAAGAGTTCTTTGCCTAGCCCCAGAGCACAAAGCTTTTCTCCAATATTAAAGATTGGGGGGTTAAATTTTTCACTTATTTTTATTATCCTTTGGTATAAGGTGTGAGGTTTAGTTTGAGGTTCATATTTTTTTTTCATATAGATGTCTAATGGTTTCAACTACATTTGTTGAAGACTGTCTTTATTGGTTGCATTTGCTCCTTTGTTTAGGTCTATTTTGGATTCTTTATTCTGTGTAATATATGTATCTTTCTCTTCACCTGTACCATAACTGTCTTGATTACTGTGGCTTTATAGTAAGTTTTAAAGTCTGATAGTATGAGTCCTCCAATTTTTCTTCTTTAAAAAAAATTGTTTGGGTTATTTTGGTTTCTTTGCCTTTCATATGAATTTTAGAACCAACTTGTCTGTATCAACAACAACAAAAATAAACTACTGGGATTTCAATTGAAAATGTGTTAAATCTATTGGCCAATTTGGGGGAGAATTGCCATCTTTACTCTGTTGAATCTTCTGATCCATGAATATAGTATATCTTTCCATTTAGTTAGTCTTTGATGTCTTCCATCAGTGTTTCGTGGTTTTTCAGCATACAAATCTTATAGATTTTACTGTATTTATACCTAAGTATTTCACAGAGAGAGGGAATTGTAAAAAAAAAAAAAAATTTTTTTAATGTTGGTTTCCAATTGTTCATTGTTGGTACCATATAGAAATACAATTGATTTCTGTGTGTTGACCTTGTATCCTATGACTTTTCTTTTTTTTTTTTTTTTTTTTTTTTCAACGTTTTTTATTTATTTTTGGGACAGAGAGAGACATAGCATGAACGGGGGAGGGGCAGAGAGAGAGGGAGACACAGAATCGGAAACAGGCTCCAGGCTCCGAGCCATCAGCCCAGAGCCCGACGCGGGGCTCGAACTCACGGACCGCGAGATCGTGACCTGGCTGAAGTCGGATGCTTAACCGACTGCGCCACCCAGGCGCCCCTATCCTATGACTTTTCTAAGAACATTTTTGTAGATTCCTTGGCAATCTGCATGTAGACAATCATGTAATATTCAAACAGAAATAGTTTTATTTCTTCCTTTCCAATCTGAATGTCTTTATTACTACACTGGCTACAACTTCCAGTATGATGATGAATATGGGATGAAAATAGACATTCTTGCTTTGTTCCTGATCTTAGAAAATGTTCAATCTTTTACCACTAATTATGATGTTAACTATAGGTTTTTGTAGTTAAGGAAACCCTTTATTAAGGTCAGGAAGTTAGGGATGAGTAGGAAAGTATTTTCTCTTCTATTTACTGAAAGAGATGTATGAATTGGTGTTATTTCTTTAAATGTTTGATAGAATTCACCAGGGAAACTGTCTGGACCTAGAGATGTCTTTTTCAGAAGTATTTAACAATGAATTCAATTCTTTTAATAGTTAGAAGGTTGTTCAAGTTATCTCATCTTGGGTGAGTTTTGGTAGTTTGAGTTTGGTGAGTTTTGAATTTTGAGGAATAGCTCCATTTCATTGAAATTGTCAAATCTATGGATGTAGACTTATGTGTGGTATTCCTTATTAGCTTTATTATCTGCAGGGTCCACAGAGATATCACCTTTTCATTCTTTGTGCTGATAATTTGTCTTCTCTCTTTATTTCTTTATTAGTCTGGCTACAGGTTTATCAACTTTCAGAGTCTTTTTAAAGAACCACCTACCAGGGCACCTGGGTGGCTTAGCCGGTTAAGCATCCGGCTTCAGCTCAGGTCATGATCTCGAAATCTGTGAGTTCGAACCTGTGTTGGGCTCTGTGCTGACAGCTTAGAGTCTGGAGCCTGCTTTGGATTCTGTGTCTCCCTTTCTCTCTCTCCCCCTTCTTCACTCGTTCTCTTTCTCTCTCTCTCTCTGTCTCAAAAGTAAATAAACATTAAAAGAAATAAAGAACTACCTATCTTGTTTTTTATTTTCTCTATTGTTCTTCCCTTTTCTACTTCTTTTTTTTTATTTTTTATTTACATTTACTTATTTATTTTTGAGAGACAGAGAGAGACAGAGCACAAGCGAGGGATGGGCAGAGAGAGAAGGAGACACAGAATCTGAAGCAGGCGCCAGGCTCCGAGCTGTCAGCACAGAGCCGGACGTGGGGCTTGAACTCACAAACCATGAGATCATGACCTGAGCTGAAGTCAGATGCTCAACCAACTGAGTCACCCAGGTGCCCCAATCCCCTTTTCTATTTCTTGATTTCTGTTCTTTATTATTTCTACAATTCTGCTTGTGTCAAATTTATTTTGTTCTTTTTTCTAATTTCATAAAGTAGAAACTTAGATTATTGATTTCAGGCCTGCATCCCATAAATTTTAATATGCTGCATTTTCATTTTGTTCATTTCAGAATATTTTCTAATTTCTCTTGAAATGTCCTCCTTTACCCATGTATTATTTAGAAGTGTATAGTTTTAATTTGTAAGTATTTGAAAATTTTACAACCATCTCTCTGTTATTGGTTTCTATTTAATTCCATCATGATGAAACATCATAAGAGGACATCATAAGTCGTATGCTTTCATTTCTTTTAAATTTGTCGGGGTTCCTGCGTGGCTCAGTGGGTTAAGTGTCCAACTTCGGCTCAGTTCATGATCTCTCAGTCTGTGAGTTCAAGCCCCACATTGGGCTCTGTGCTGACAGCTCAGAGCCTGGAGCCTGTTTCCGATTCTGTCTCCCTCTTGCTCTCTGCCCCTCCCCCGCTCATGCTCTGTCTCTCTTGCTTTCAAAACTAAATTTTAAAAAAACATAAACTTTTTTTTAATTTGTCAATGTTTACTTTATCATGTAAGATGTGGTCTATCATGGTGAATGCTTTATGTGCACTTGAGGAAAAAAGAAGGTTATTTTCAATAGAGTGGTCAATAAATGTAAATTTATTGATTGAAATTTATTGATTGATGGTGATGGTGGTGTCAGTTCTTTTACACTCATCCTGATTTTGTTTACTTATTCTACTAATTACCGAGAAAAGAGTGTTGAGATATTTATCTGAAGTTGTATATTTGTCTACACCTCCTTTCAATTCTATTAATTTTTGTTTCATGTATTTTGAAGCTTTGTTGTTAGGTACATACATATTTAGGATTGTTATGTCTTCATGGTGAATTGACCCTTTTTCAATATGCAATGTCTCTTTATCCTTCTTAATTTTTTGAAGTCTACTTTGTCTGATATTAATATAGCCACTCCAGCTTTGTTTTGAGTAGTATTTGCATACTTTTACATCCTTTTACTTTGAACCTACTATATCATTATATTGAAAATGGGTTTTTTTGAGACACAATATGGTTGCGTTTTGTTTTTACACATCCAATAGGTCTTTAAATTGGTGTGTTTAGACCAAAATTATCAATATTTGGATTTAGGTCTACCATTTTGTTTTCCATTCGCCCTCTTTTCTATTTGTTTCCCTTTTCCTGCTCTCTTTTGGATTATTGAATACTTTTAAAGTATTCCATTTTAATTTTATATAGTTTTCTTAGAGGTTACACTAGAGAATATACATACTTGACTTTTCAGAATCTATTTAGAATTAATATCTTAATCACTTCCATTTGATGTTCAGTGGATAATGTATTAGTTTTCTCTTGCTGCTGGAACAAATTGCCACAAACTCAGTGGCTTAAAACAATACCTATCAATATTTCACAATTTCTGTAGGTCAGAAGTCACGTTGGGCTTGACTGAATCCTTTGCGTAGGGTCTCACAAGGCCAAAATCAAGATATTTCATAAGGCTGAAATTACATGCATTTTGTTGTTGTTGTTTTGTTTTGTCTTGTTTTTACTGGAGGCACTGAGGAAGGATTCTGCTTCCAAGTTTATTGAAGTTGTTGACTGAATTCAGTTTCTTGTAGTTGTAGCACAAAAGACCCATTTCCTTACTAACTGTCAGGTGGGGGCTGGTCTTTTCTCCTGGAAGCTGCCCACATTCCTTCAAAGGCTTTCCAGCAGGTTGAGTCCCTCTCACACTTTGAATACTGTGACTTTTCCCTCTGTTGCATCACTCTAAATCTGGCCAGAGAAAATTCTCTGCTTTTAAGGATTCATGTGATTAGATTAGGCCTGCCCAACATTCCAGATAATATTCATATTATTTTTAATGTTTTCATTTATTTTTTATTTTTGAGAGAGAGAGAGAGTATGAGTGAAGGAGAGGGGGCAGAGAGAGAGGGAGACACAGAATCCAAAGCAAGCTCCAGGCTCTAAGCTGTAAGCACAGAGCCCAACACAGGGCTTGAATTTGTGAACCTCTGGATTATGACCTGAGCCGAACTCAGAAGCTTAACCGACTGGGCCAGCCAGGCACCCCAGGTAATCCTCATTTTAAAGTCCATAAGCTCAATTAGATCTAAATGTTCCTTTTGGCATATAAAGTAACATTCACTGTTTCCAGAAAACTGGGCAGGACATCTTTGAGAGGGGTGGGCATTTCACCCACCACGGTTAATTTCTATTGATCTATCTTCAAGTTTACAGACTTTCCTCTATCATCTCCATTCTGCTACTAAGGCCATCCAGTATATTTTCTAATTTTGATGAATATAATTTCTTAGTTTAAAACTTTCTATTTAGTTTTTTTCTATAGCTTCTATTTTTCTGCTAAGTTTTTTCATTTCTAAAGTCTTTTTCCAATAATTCCGTCCAGGTCATCTCAGTGTTCAGACTTTCTTCGTTCTTTCTACATAGAGTAATTTTGGATTGTATCCTGAACGTTTTGAATACTATGTTATGAGGCTGTAGGTCTTAGTTAAATCCTATGGAAAATGGTGAGCTTTTGTTTTAAGAGGCAGTTGCCCCATTGAGGTTCAGTTCTGATCTGCCTCCTATGGACTGTTAAAAACAACACTACAAACACAAAGCACAAAATGGAGTCATTTATGCTGAGCCCCATGTCACCAAACTGAGACTTTATTTAATTACAGTTTTGGCTCTACCAGAAATGGAATATTAAACCAGTCAATCAGAAGTTGCCTGATCAGTACTAGTTAGGTAATCTGCCTGATAAATCCCTGCCATCCCCTAAAGAAAAATTACCTTGCAATAACCCACCCACTGTTTTGCCTAAAATAACTTTCTTGTACCTGCTCCTTTCTGTTTAAAAATGTCTTTCATTTTGTACAATTCCTTGGAGTTCCTTTCTTTCTGCTAGATTGGATGCTGCCAGATTCATGAATTGTTGAATAAAGCCAGTAAGATCTTTAAAATCTACTCATTTGAAGTTTGTGTTTTAAAAGAGCCATTGTTCCAACGTCATTTCAATTTTCAAAACTTTTGCAATGTAGTTTAGATCTGTCCTAAGTTTGTGCCACTCAGGGGCCAGTCTGAAATCTGGGTAGTCTACCTAGTTTAGTTCTGGAAGTCATTGGAATACTGTTTAGAGTCAGATCCATGCATGGAGCCTACCAGTTCATATGGAACTTTATGGGATCTATTTCTCAAGCTCTCTCTTCTCCACGATCTCTGCCACACTTATGAGTTTTCAAGACCACCCATTCCCTGTTCCTCCAGCTAGAAATCAGGGCCTTTTGGTCTGTCTGCTCTGCAACATACATTCTGTGACTGGGTCTGCTCTGGGGCCAAGCAACAGGATGAAGAGATAAAAGGTAATGAGAATTCCTCCCCCTGCCCCTCCCTTCCTCCCTCCATACACACTTTTCTTATGGCGACAGTTCTTTTGGTCAGAGAGCAGGATTCCCCTCAGAGTTTGGTGTGCTTTCCCAGCTGCCACTGCCACTGCTGCTGCCCTGAGTTCTAACTTAAGTATGAGGCTTGCCTGGGGATAGGGCAAAAGAAGAGAAAAGTCGGGGTGGGGGGGGAGGATTTCCCTTACTTTGTCCTAAAGGGGCCCTCCTTTCTACTCCTCAGACCAGGAGGATGGCTTCTCTTGGACTGTTTTCTTCCACATCCAGTGCACAGGTCCAGGAGTCATGCTGCCTCTGAGACCAGGCCAGGAGGTACAGGAACAAAAAACAAAACAGGAAGCTCACCGCCAGATTGTTAATACTCAAGATCTGATTCCCTTTCCCAAACCACCTGCTACACTTTCATTTTCAGAGTCCTCAGAGAGCTGCTCCATTCTGTCCAGTGTTTTTAGTTGCATTTGGGGGAAGGACAGATGATGCTTACTCTATCTTACTCAGAACTGGAACCCTAAGAAATTTATTTTTAAAAATATGTGCCCATTTGCAGAAAAAGGAAAACAAATATAGTCCACCTACAATACTATCTTCAGGCAATAACGAAGTCAGCATTTTAGTGTACTGGTATATTTCCTTCTATGCATTTTTTTTGTAGTTGGAGAAATATAATTTTGGATCTTCCTTTTGAAAATAATCTTTTTAATTTTCAGAATTGGTTGTGGTAGGACCAGGATTTCACATCCTAAGTGGAGGAGGTTGAGATCAAGGGCTCTTGGGAGGGTTCAAGTCCTTTTCCCAAAAAGTTCGCTTCATTCCTTCAGACTCAGGAGAGTAGCCCTTTACTCAAACAACATAGGAAAAGTAGGTCATGTTGGAGCTTTGACATAGTCCTGTAATAGGAGAAAATGAAGTGATCCTCACAGCCCAACATCCTGGCCTGGAGCAGGGATTCCAGGTCTCTGTGAGATTTTATGAACCTTTAACTTTCCCACTTTATTTTTTTTTTAAGCTTATTTATTTATTTTGAGAGAGACAGGGACTGTGAGAGTGGGGGAGGGGCAGAGAGAGAGGGAGAGAGAGAGAATCCCAAGCAGGCTCTACACTGCCAGCACAGAGTCTGATTCAGGGCTCAAACTCATGAACCTGTAAAATCATGACCTGAGCCAAAACCAAGAGTTAGACACTTAGCAAACTGAGCCACCCAGGTGCCCCTAACTTTCCCACCTTAAAAGTCCAGAATTACTTTCTTTCTTTATGATGAATTAAAGAATTAATGTGGTTTAAGAAGTTTCTGTGAAATTCATAATACCCTGTCAGATAAATAGTGACATGATAGTGGCCCTGGTGATTTCCCTGAACAACATGTGTTAAGATGGTGATCCTATTACAAACCCCAAGGACAGTTAGCTCTCGACCCTGAAGCACACAACCCTGCTTACCTATCTCTGGGATGTTACATCCAAATGCCCTAAGAATCCTTCAAACTCCACCTCTGGATTTAGGATCTATATCACGTAACAAGCTTGAAAGAGAATCAAAAGATGGATTTTCATCCTGCTTTGTGAGTTCAGGCAGACCCTGGAATTTTTCTGGAATTCTGCCCGCTCTGTAAAATGTGAGTGACAATGGCATCTATGGTGATTCTAAGAATGTGTCCCACAGACCTCCAATAACAGAAAGAAAAACTGACCAAGGGCAGGCTGAAATCCATCACCATGTTTATGCTGAGGCTTGATTTCCCTAAAACTCCTTCTAGTCAGTTCCTGAGTACAGCAGAGATGTACTCGGTAAGGCAGACCCGGTCCTAGGACACGTGGGACTCTCCTGGTTGGCTTCTTTGGCTCAAGGACTCTGATGGCCCTGCCGAACCTTCCTTAGACTGCAGCATGGTCAGGAACGTTTCTCCCCAACCATGCTCCCCTCTCTCCTCCACTCAGAGTCTGATTTAAATCATGATCTGACAACTCTCCCAGCCTCCCCAGCTTCCTTCCCATTTTCTCTCACAAACATTTGCCCTCATAAAACCCTTGTACTTTTCATTCCACCTTGGTGTCTCCTTCTCAGAGGACCCAGAGTAATACACCATCCTACCCACCTCTCAGTTTCCAAGAGACACCCAAAAGCAGAAAGCTCTCAACACATGTAACAGCCTCTTGCCACAAATCTTTTTAGACTTTCCCTTGACAAAACATTTGTAATTCTTTCCCCCTGAAGACAAAAATGTTTTGTTGACTGAGCTGGGGGATACCTGGCTGGTAGCTTCTATGACAGACACTCCCTGTCAACCTGGGCCAGACCCTGCATACCTCCATAACTTCACACCCTGGCTCTGTTCTCAGAGCACAGTGGGGAGCAGGATATGGCAGAATCCAAAAACTTAGGAGGTGAAATCCCAGCCCTGCTGTTCATTCTTTGCATAAGATTTTTGCTATGGTCTGAATGTTTGTGTCCGCACGCCCCACTCAATTCATATGTTGAAAACTTAATGCCCAAGATGATGGTATTAGGAGGCAGGGTCTTTGGGAGGTGTTGGGGTCATGAGAGTGTACCCATCATAAATGAGATTAGTGCCCTTATAAAAGAGGCCCTAGAGAGCCAGCTAGCCCCATCTGCCTTGTAAGGATACAACAAAGTGACCCAGAAAGAGGCCCCTCACCGACCATGCTGGCACCCAGGTCTCAGACCTCCAGTCTCCAAAACTCTAAGAAATTTCTGTTGTTTATTTCTTACAGTTTTGGAGCCTGTGGAATTTTGTTATAGCAGCCTGAACAGACTAAGATAATCATCTTGGTTCTTCCTCCTCTTTGGGCTTTAGTTTCCTCATATATTTGACAAGGACTGAATTAGATCTGTGGTTTTCAAACAGGGTTCCTGGGAAATTTAGCAGCAATGCCTCAGGGGTAAAAGGTTTCCTGGTTCATCTAAGGCCACTCAGCTTTCATTTGCTCTCCCACTCCAGCATAGTATGCAGGGACAAGTGTTCTTCCACCAAAGAAAGTTTATGTACAAAGAGAAATGGCCTAGTCCAGGCAGCAGGTGCTACCCAGTTGGGATGCTTGGCAGTACTTAGAGAAGGAAGGAGGGGCACATGAGGGTTGTGGCTGTCAGGAGCAGGCAGTAGGAGGTCTAGATACTGGAAGGTTCCATCAGGCACCGGGAGCAGATCTGGCCTCATATAATTGGAAGAAATCAGAGGGAGGGAGCTTGGAGATATCAGAGCATCCAGGGCTTCAAATAGACCAAGGAGTCTGCAAGTGGGGAGCAGAGAAAGCAGCCTCCAGCCCTCATTGAGCAAACATTTGCCAAGTGACCATGGTGGGCAGGATCATATAGTATTTTAACAGGGAGGATGCAGAGGTATGGTTGACAAGATCCACCTGGAGCAGGAGGCTCCCAGACTAATTCCCCATGGCCCCAAGCTGTGTCCTCCTCAATCACTCACACAGCCAACATTCACTAATGTGGTAGCCAGCCTGAAATGACCTCAAAGATCCTCTACTCTTGGCATTCATGCCCTAATGGTAGTCAAGGTGGGATGGCAAATACTGAATGGAGTTGACCTAAGCTAGCAGAGAAATAACAGTATTAGAATTAAATAATAAATGAAGTATTAGAGAAATGAGTGTGACTTTTGAGATTGAGTCAAGAAGGACATTGTAGCTTTTTGCTCTCTTTATCACTCACTCTGATGGAAACCAACTACCATGTCATGAGGACACTCAAGATGCCTTGTGGAGAGGCCCATGTGGCAAGGAACTGAGGCCTCCTGCAGCCATGTGAATGACCCATCTTGGAAGTGGACCCTCCAGCCCCAGCCAAACTTGCATATGACCACAGCCCTGGCCGACATCCAGAATTATTCCACTAAGCCACTGCCAAATACCTGATGCACAGAAACTGTGAAATAATTCATATGTGCTGCTTTAAGCCATAATGTCTAGGGATAATTTGTTACCCCAAACGTATACAATTTATGGTACTCTGTGCTGTGCCCAAAACACTGTTCTCATTGTCATCTGAACCACTACAATACCTCTTCCCTGGTCTTTCTACCTCCTGTCAATTTCCCCTCCACATAGGATCCAGACTGTACTAAAGGGCCATTATCAGGAAATGCTTATTGAACATCATGGCTCTTACCTGCTCAAAACCTCTCATGGCTCTCCATCACATTTTGTGTTATTTCCAGGACGTATTGGCAACTGAGCAGGAGCAGTGAGATGGTGGAGTTTCTGGCATCCCAGAGCTGATTTTGGAGCAGAGCAGGGATCGAGAAGAGTCCTTGTTTGCACTGGCCCCCTGGAATGACAATCCAAGGGCCCCCTGGGGAGGCCGGGAGGGGCCTCCTGGCAGCTGGGGCTAAGACAAGGCAGCAGCTTTGTTCTGAATCCACAATGGCAGGATGCCCAGCACAGACCCAGCTTCCCTGGCTTCCTCCAAAGCAGGGCAAGGGGGCGGGAGCTAGGGCATCCACCCCGCTGTGCTCCAAAAGCACTCTCTGGGGGCTCTCAGTGTGCAGTGGAAGGCTGGGTGGGAGGGGGATGGCTAGTGTGAAAAGCCTTGGGAAGGAACTGTGAAGTGTCTGTGTGAGTTAGTCTGCTAACATTTCTTAAGGCCTATTAAGTTTCAGGCACTATTGCTAAGCACTTCCTACACATTAGCCCACTGCAGCCTCCTGGAGCTAGACAGGGTTGGGTTCTACTGCTGCCCCCACTTAACACACAGAGGCACAGGCGAAGGCCTTTTTCCCGGGTCACGCAGCTTAGACACACCAGGGCTGGGGTTTGAACCCAAGTCTGACCCCTAGTATTCTCTTCCACCTACTCTATCCATGCCAGGTATTGGTACTGGGGAGACAGCCATGAGCAGGACAGCTGTCTTGGCCCTCCCAGAGCCCCTCCTGGTGAAGAGAGGTGATAAACTAGTTCTGAGAGTGGGATGTGCTCAACGCCCCACCTGAAGTACAGGGAGCTGGGCTGACCTTTAGCTGTGGCTCTCAACTCAGCTTGGCATGGGGCAGGGCAGCAGTGCAGTTAGGAAAGAGTTTCCCAAGGAAGGGGACATCTGTTCTCCTGGGTACAGACATTGAGGTGTGGAGAGGCAGAGTGACTTGCCCGGGGCAATCATCTAGTAAGAAGCAGAGCCTAGAGGGGCAGGGGCCCTTGGTGGGGATCACATCCCACTAAGCCTTTCCTACCAGTTATTCTGGCAATCCTCACTACCCACTCCTAATGAAATGACTCTGTGATGCCAAGAGAGACCAAAACAGGTCACACTATGAGAAAGGGTTTTCTGATGGGGGGGGGGGGGGTGTGTGCTTTAAACATGACCTTGAGGGTATCTCCTCAATGCGGGATGGTCCTGAGTCTGGTGACAAGCCAGCCCCCCGCCAACCACAGCTCCAATTCCCCCCTGCCCTATCCCCACAACCACCAAGGGCTGGCTTTGATCTGCCGGATTTGGGGATGGGGGTGGGATAGGCTCACTCTTCAGCCAAGCATTCCATGAGGACCCAGGAGCCAGGGCAAGGGTGCTACAGGGAGGATCTTGCTATGGCTGTGGGCTCTCTTGAATGGGGGAAGGGTCCTGGGTACCAGTGAGGTTCTGCCGAACCAAAGATATCTAATCTGTCCTCTCTGGCCAAGCCTCAGAGCGGAGGCTGGAAATGCCCAGGCTGCACAGGGACTGGGCTGGGCCGGTGGCATCTCTGAGTCACAGGCAGGGTGGGTAGTGAGTGACTCAGCCTGGGTCCACTTCCCCTCCACAAGGCCAGCAGGGTGGAGGCCAGGGCCAGGAAACCCTGTGCCTGTCCTTCCCAGGCCAGGTGCCTGAAGGAAGTCAGTGAGGATGGAAGGTAGAGCCCAAGGAGAGGAGAAGTGAGACAGGAGCCTGGTGAGGCCACAGGGGCCAGACCCCGGGGATCTTAGGGTCTGGGGCAGGAAGTTCTGACTTTGTCCCAGAAGCAGTATAGAGCCCCAGAAGGTGTGTGTTTTAGAAAGATCCCTCTGGGGCTATGTGGAAGGTGGAGTGGAGGTGCCAGAGCAGAGCAGGGAGGAAGCTACTGCCACCATCCAGAATATGAGCAATGGTGGCCTGGCCAGTGGAGGGACTTTAGAGAAGGGGGCTAGGTTGGGGACCCAGACAGGCTATGACAGGTGAGGAAGGATGTCCCCGTTTCTGGGTGGGTGGCTGGTCGCCAGCAGGCCCAGAGCTCTCCCTGTATTTCCTTGGCTGTAACCCTGAGCAATGACACAGGTATACAAGCAAAAATAGTTTATTTAAGGATGGAAGACCCAAAATTGGGGGGCCCAGGGGTGAGGCTACAGCAGCTGCCTGGAATTGGCATAGATGACCCCAATCCCCAGGGGATCCCAGCAACAAAGAAACCCTTCCCTGGGCCTCCTAGCTGCCTCCCCCACTTCCTGGAGGAAGGATTGTGCAATCGCCAAGAATCATCATCGTCGTCATCAGAACGTGGTGACGTTTTCCAAATTTTTGGAGTAGTAGTTGATGCTAATCATAATAATCAGTCCGACAAGCACAGTGACTGTGCCAGGTCTGGACCCACCATCCAGTGGTGAGTGAGGTCTGTGATGAGAGGCAGGCAGGGACAGGAGGTGGGTGTCTGGGAATCCCCATGCCAGCTTCCAAGGTGGCCTTTCCAGAAGGCCCCTCTCTCTCCCATGGCCCCAGTAGCTGCCTGCTCTCCACTTTTCCCATGGCCACTGGCCGAGGTTGGATTTAGGCTGGGGCTGTTCCAGGAGCCCACATATTCCCCTAGATGTCATAGACCCTTGCCAGTCTGGTCCCTCCGCCAGAGGCCACGGCGGGCAGCCCAGGAGGCCACGAACTCACAATTGTGGTAAAGGAACATTCCTGAAAGGGTGAGTGCAATGCCCACATAGCTGAGGGCGCTGAGGCGGCTGCCAAACAGGAGCCGGGACAGGATGAGGTTGCCCACGACAGTGAGGTTGCCCAGGACATGGACGGTGAGGGCAGAGGTGAGAGCCAGCAGGGAGAAGCTGGCCAAGTTGTAGAGCACGGACAGGAGGCAGCTGATCAGGATGCAGGCCCAGAGGTGGGAGTTGGTGGGAGCGGGCGGCGGTGCCACACCAGCCTCCAGCACCAGGGCCGCGCCCGCCAGCAGGCAGAAGCTGGGCAGCGAGGTGGCATACAGCAGGGTCACCGCGTCCAGCCTCTCCTCCTGCAGTAGGGCACCTGCAACCAGGACAGCAGCCATCAGCAATCGGAGGCAGACAACCCCCACTTGGCTAATCCGGCATGGCCTCCGGGGCCCATCACTCTGGAAGCCTGCCTCAATCCCTCGGGCAGAATCAGTGGCTCCTGCTCCATAACATGACGGACAAGAACCCAGTCACACCACCTGGGTTGTGACCTGTATCCACTCCTTACCAGCTGTGACCTCGTACTTAACCTCTGTATCACCTGCAAAGTTCGGTGATAACCACACCTAATACGCAACATTGTTGTAAAGATTAAAATAGATAACATTTATAAAGCCTTTGTAAGGTAAATGCTCAGTAAATGTAAAAAGATATGATCAATAGACATGAAGCATGGCTCTAAAAATAATCTTCAGGGGCTCCACAGGCCCTGGAGAAAAACATCCGAGGTTCTTAACCTGCTCAGAAGGTCCTGTGCCAAGGGACACCGACCCACCTTTCTTGGCCTTAGTCCTTACCACACCCACTACCCCACACCACAGCTCCCACCACCAAAGCAGGGACAGACCAGTAGAAGGTCCCAGCTCCGCCACTGACTAGCCAAAAAAAAAAAAAAAAAAAAGGAGTGTTACAATAATGAATTGTTTGAGTCAAATGGTGGGTTCATTCATTGCTTCATTCACTTATGACCCCTGGGATGACTAAGAACAACAAGAAAGTCATTGTTTGCACTTGGCTGTCACTCACTGTTTATAACTGATCACTAAGGCTTGTCAAGATGAATCCAGGCCTAAGAGGAAACCTTTTAGTTTTGCAGAGGAGAGGATCCTACCAGCTTGCATACGTGTGATCGTCTGCCTGCGTGTGTGTCTGTGTGTGCACATATGTGTTATTGCCCAGCTGGTTCGCAAAGGAAGCAGTGCCCATCACCAAAGTCAGACACTGCTTCGGTGAAATGATAGTATTTGCACGGGCAATGATGTTTTGGGGCCTCCTCCAAGCTTTAGTGGAGAGAGATGAGTAACTGATGGAGGCCCCCTCCCAGGGCTCTTGGAGCCTCTGTGCATTTTCTGACACGCGGTTTCCAAAGAGCTACAGGGGTGCTTACTCATAGGCTAGAAGAGGAAAACTGTATTTCTCTCTCTCGATTTCATTTTGATGTTTTGGCTTTGTTCTCTAGGCAACAGTTCCTCCAGCGTTTCTAGAAATGAACAGATAATTGAAATGTCTCCTGCTCATTCACTCCAAATTTAGCACCATTACAAGCAGTGTGTGGCTTGTACGTTTAAGGTCCAATCATTGGAAGGTGTTTAGGGTTTCAGGTGAACTTCACCTCTGTGAGGCAGCCAGGGAGGAAAGTCCTAACCTCCCCCCACCATCCCCAGCCCCTTGTGCCTATTCTACATCCCACCCAGCCCTCTGCCTCCCTTCCCTGCAGCCCAGGGGAAAAAAGCAGTGATCCTCCACCACAGGCCACTCACCCCACCCAAGCCCCCCCAAATGCCAGCCTCTCATCCTGCCTCCTTGATGACCCCTCCCCTGTTAGCCCCACCAAACCCTCTATCTCAACCTCTCCTTCTCTAAAGGCATTTTTGTTTCAGCATCTGAACATACCCAGGCTTCTGCCACATTCAGACAAACATGTCCTCTAGACCCTCTGTTCCACTGCCTGCTGGCTTATCCCATTTTTGTTCCTTCACTTGCTGTGTGACATCACACAAGTCACTCTGTGTCTCGTCTCCTCATGTGTGCCTGGGGAAGGTGACAACAGCCCCCTCACTGGAATGTGTGAGATGCTGAGCTTAGGGACTGGTGCCCAGCAGCAACTGCTCACTATGACAGCTGTCATGATCCCCCACAGAGCTCCTGCTGGCTGACACCTGTGCCCTGGCAAGGTCTGCTTCCCACTCCCAGAATGCCCTCCTGCATAGAGTTGGGCACAGTGGGGGCACATAGTGAGGGCTCAGCAAGTGTTCACTACTACTATGATCTTATTTTTATCATCATTGCATGCATCCTCCCCCAGGTAGCCTCCCCTGGTCTCCCCAGGAGGAAGAAACCGCCCCTGACCACACCTGTGCCCACCTTGGCTCTAGAACTTTTCTCTTGCCATAGTAATCTGTTTCTGAGTGCATCTCCCCACCAGCCGGAGAGCTCAGGCAGGGATCAGGTCAGGTTGCTCTCTGATGCAGGTGGGTACAGCTAAAAGCAAGTTCAGCAAGCTGCCCCCCCACTTTCCAGTCTTTTTGTGAGTGTAGACCCCCTGGGCCTGCAACTGGCCCAGGTCGGAAGGAAGCTACTGGCCCTGCCTGTGGCTGCCTGGATGCTCCTCTTCCTGGACTTTCATGCCTACTGCCATGGAGTCTGCTCTCAGGAAAGGAGCTGATATCTGTCATTTACACTCTAGTCTGAATCTGGAACCCCTGGAAGTAGACACCTCCTCTTGTCCAAAACCCAACTCATTTCCTGGCTCCAGTCTGTTTCTCCCCATCCCACCTCTGTTGGTGAGGCCTCCTGCCTCCCAAGGGCCCTCCTTAACACTCTAGGCCATGTAGCCTGACCAGCCTGCCAATTATTCTGTCAGAGCCATTACAACACCACCACCTAAGGAGTACTTGCCCTGTTCCAGGCCTCAGGCCAGGTGTTGGGGACAAGGAGATGCCCAAAACCAGTCCATGCCCACTCAGAGCTCCTGTCTGGGGGGACACAGACAGGTAACCAAGTGGCTACAATACAGGACATTCAGAGTTGTGATAGAGGAAGTAGAAGGTGCTGTGGGAGCCTGGAGGAAGCACCCAACCAAGCCACCTCAAGGGCCAGGCAGTTGACACTTGAGAGAGAAGGCTGGCAGCAGCCAAGAAGCAGCCCAATGCCAGGCACCTGCTGTTCCGTGCCCGTGTGCCTGTGGCCTGGGCAAGAAGCACTGGCCTCAGCAGGCATGGCATGGGCCTGGAAGCTGGGGTCTTCCCAGGTAAGGTGGGGGGGCAAGAGGTCAGGTTTCCCATTGCGACTCCTGCCCAGAGCTCAGGCCCGAGCTTAGTCACCAGCTCTCATGTAACTGGGAGGGCAAAAATAGAACTGAGCTTTGGCCATGCCTCAGGGCCCAGTATGGGGACAAGGCCTCTGAGTGCTGGCTCTGAAGATGCCAGGGCAGGGGCTGAGCTCTAACTTCAACTTTCTCTTGCCTTCAGGCTGCCCCAAACCCCAGCCTAGCACCCTTGGAGCCCCCTCTTCCTTCTCCCAGGCTTGGGTCACAGATCTCAGAGCTGGAAGGGAGAGAGAGCAAGAGACCCCTGGGACTCCCAACAACTCCAACCCTCCTCCACTGAACAGATAAGGAGACTGAGGCCCAGATAAGACCCAGATCTGCTGAAGGCTGACCAACAAGTATGAACAAGGGTGTGGCTAGAACCCAGGCCTCCTACCCCAAATGGGCACCTTGCCTTCCCCAGCCTCTCCCTTCAGTTGAGGAAGAGAGAGAGTGAGGACTGTGACTTGATGCCCCTTGATAAGCCACAGGAAGGCGTCCTCCACCATCAGACACAGTGATTTGGCAGGGTCTAGGCCTGGAGCCTCCACTTCACCTTCTCCCAGAGCCCCCTGGCTCCTTTCCTCAGAGGTGAGGTGACCCGGGGCACCTCTAGGTCTCAGTTCCATGGGCTATAAAACAGGGATGAAGGTGGTGGTTGCCATGACAATTCAAGGTCAACACCCAGCATGGGGCCTGTTACACTGCAGCTCCCACTAAATATCACCTCACCTCCCAGATCCCGGCTCAAGATCTTGCCCTCTTTCTCTCTCCCAGGCCCCCACTATCAGATTCCCCTCTGGGTCCACAGCCTTATACCACATCACTTGGACAGCATGGAGTCTGACTGCCTGGGTTCAGATCTTGTCTCTGCTGCTCACTGGCCACATGACCCAGGACAAGTCTCTCTACCTGTCAGTGGGAACAATACTGTGCCTCCCTTAATCAGGGCAGTATGGAGATCCAAAGAGATAAAGGGCTTGAAAAAACACGAGACACAGATCAACGGCAACTATTATTAAATATCAGTTGGGGTCTAGAGCCTAAGTTTGGGGCCTGGAATTCACTGAGCTGTTGGCCCTTTCTGAGTCTCAGTTTCTGCCTCTTCCAAAGTCATGAACCTCAGTTTCTTCATCTGGAAAATGGGATAACAGCCAGGCCCCTCCCAGGATGACCCAGGCCACACAACCACCCCAGTCCCCACCTCCTCAACCACTCACTCTGCTGAATGGACTTGAGGCCACGGAGGCAGGTAGCAGCCAGCAGGAAGCCACAGCCAGCAGGAGGTGTCCGGAGCTCACCAGCCAAGCTGCAGGCAGCCCCCAGGCAGAGTGGGCCCATGGCAGCAAATTGTAGCGGGTGGTGGCGACGGCCGAGCAGCAGCGCTGACAGGGCCAGTGTGATCAGTGGTGTAGTAGTGGTGGCCAGTTGTGCCAGGTCTAGGGGCACAGCGCTCAGGCCCACGTTGCCACAGGCCATCGAGGTGCCGAAGGTGAAGCTAAGCAGCAGCACTTGGCGGCGGGTGCGGATGGGCATGGGGCGCTGTGCCCCCCAGCGGCATGCCAATGCTGCTGCCAGCATGTGCAGTGCTGAGAGCAGGAGGGGCCGCCCGAAGCCATGCACAGTGAAGATCCACTTGTTGAGGCTCGACATGCTGGCTCCTGCCAGCAGCCACACCAGCGCTGCCACTGCCACCCTGACCCGGCCAGGCCGACCAAGGGCCTGGGGAGTGTCGGGGGGCCACTCGGGGGACCCAGCCGCCCGAGCACCACTGGCCACTGCCACTGCCTCCGCTGAGGTCATCCTGCCGTCATGGTGCTCCAGTGGGCAGCGACACATCCGTACCAGTGGGTCTGGGGCAGAAGGACAGCTCCCCAGTGACCAGCTCTGGGCCACCAGAGAGTCCCACTCTGGGCCAGGCCTGATCCCAAGTTCCTCGGGTCCTGGGCCCAGTCTCAGACAGGTTAAGGCACTGCTTCTTGTGCCAGGCCTGTGCCAGCCAAGGTCCAGGAGCTATGCTGTATTCCTGGCTCGGGCAGGACAGAACCCAGGTCGTAGCTGCTGGGATGCCAGGCTCTCTGGTGCTCCAACCTGGCCTAGTAAGCTGCAGGCACCTCTGCTCAGTCCTAGGTGAAGTCTCCACTCTTCTTCCCGCTTTTAATCCCACTCCACAATTAGATGGAACCCTCGTTCCTTTTTCTCTTTGGTCCAGACCCCGCGACCTAATGCTTGTTCAGGCCGGGCCCAGGCCTGGCAGGGGCGATCCGGGCACACGCTCCCGGTGGTGCCCGGTGGTCGCGGCTCGCTCCCTCCGCCAGTGCGCCCAGGCCCTGCGGCTGGCTGACACACCGGCCCGCGCTCAGGCTGGTGCCAGGCGACGAGCTCGGCTCGGTTAGGCTGCGGCAAGGCCTGTATTTTAGCCCCGGCTCCGGCTCCAGCTCCTGGCGGCTCCGGCTCCCGGCGGCTCGGGCTGCGGCTGCGGCTGCGGCTCCGGCTCCGGCTCCGGCAGCACCTCCCGCCAGCCTTCAGCCAGAGCCGGCGCGGCGGGCGAGGCCCCGCGCTCTAGACCCCGCCTCCACTGCCGCCGCCCGCGCCCCACCCGGAAAGTTGGGGGGAGCCCCCAGCACCGCCCCTGGCCAGGCACCGCCCCCGGAGCCGGGAGGGCGGTCTCGCTCCGCCCCCACGCCGCCTGCTCACAGCCCCTCCTCCATCCTCCAAGAAGTCCTCCCCTCAGCCGAGCCCCCCAGCTGGAGTGTTCAGGCTGCCTGTTCCTTACTCCTCCCACCAGTGCGGGATCAGACCCCTTCACACCCAGCGCCAAGGCAACCCCCATAGAGACCAACACGAGGCGGGGACAATAGGGTGCCTTTCTCAGGGATCTCAATAAAATCCCCCAGCCTCACAGGAGACTGCACCTTCAAGGACCCCCACCCAGGAACCCCCATTCCAGGACCAGTCTCGGGGCCACACGATCTCTGGCTACAGTTACTCCGTGGGACCTCGGCATCCAGATGAGTTGGACCACCGGCCCCTTAGGCCCCTCCATAGCCCCTCCCTACTCTCAGCACCTCCTCCCTCTCCCAGCCCAGGGCCGGCCCCTTCTAGGCAGGCGCACGGAAACTGAATCACCAAGGCCACCGACATTTGTGGAAGCGGGGTGCCAGCCAGCATCTATCCCTAGCCAACAGCCCCTGTCCCGTCCCCTGGGCACTCAGAACTGACTCATAGCTGGACTTTCTGGGGTCCACCCTCTGCCCCCTAACAGGACAAAGAGCCCTGGGTGGGCTGGGAGCCAGAGCAGCAGCCACTAAGCCCTTGCCCCTGTTTCGGTCTCCGTTTTCCCATCTGAACAACGGATGCTCTCTGAGCTCAGAGTTGGGTAAACAACGCACCCCAGAACAGAACAAGCTGTTTCGGATTCCAGGCTCGACTCTGAGCTCTGAAGTGTGCGCCAAGAACCAAGGTGGAATGAATGCCTGGAGCAGGTAGGTGCCCACTGCCAACTGTGAGCCTCTTTCCAGACGTCCGGCTTCCTTTCCTGCGGAAGCTCCTGCCCACTGGAACACGCTCAGCCTTGGCCTGCTGTCTGTCTGACAAGCAAGTCCTGATGACCGCAGCCTGTTCTGAGGAACAAGATCTCAAAGGGGAACCACTTAGCTCGGTCCGCTGCGCCCCGCCGTGGTCAGACCGCGGGATGACAGCAAGCGTCCCCCAAGCCCCATCACAATCACGGGGCAAGGATTAGTACCGTGTCCTCCCCCGACGCTTGTCCCCAGCTTCACTGGAGGCCTGCTGAATCATACGGTTTCTGGTGGGCCCAGGACTCTGCATTTTTACACTTGCCTCTGGTGATTCTGATGCCTGCTGGAGCCTGCAAATAGCTGCTTAATAGCCCAAATTGTAGGGTAAGGGATTTCTAGGTCAAGGACTAAAATAAGGGAGTATTTGGACAGGGTTTCTCTAGGAAGGGTTGTGGGAGAGAAACTGAGCCAGCCAAGGGGGCAACCTCCCTCCTTCCATATTTCCTGAAGAAGAGGAATCAGTGCCGCCTAAGAGTTATATTCTTTTTGAGATTCTGTCAGTTTTCCAGTGTTTCCTTTAATTAAAAACATAATAATGATGATTTTAAAGATAGTAAATACCCTGACCTTCTCAGAGCTGAGCTCCCAGGGAGTGGTAAACAGTGTTTACAACTCCTCCAAGACCGCCACAAAGCAGCTCACCTCCTACCTGCCCTGCCTGGTAAGGGATGGGCTATGAGTAATGAAGATTAGTCAAGATAAGGCCTGAGTGGGCCATGGCAGGATAGAGAGAGCTGCCCCTGTTGTGGTGGGAGGCGAGGCAGAAGCTGAGAGCACAGCCCAAAGCAGGGGTTGTGCAGCCTGAGTGCTGGTGAGGGCATTCAGATTAGTTTTGCCTGGGTCCAGAGCCCCAGTTTTTTAACCTGCCTTGACTTGTAGGCAGCAAGATTCTCTATAGAATATTTCCTTGTGCAAAAATGGGAGCAGGGGGCTCCTTCCATATCCCTGGGGTCCACCCAAAAGCCCAGAGCAGCCTCTCCTTGCCCACAGACTCCCAAATCCCTTAGATCCAAGTTCTGCCCATGGGGGGCCCAGGGTACTACGGGAAGCAGGTAATTCAGGGAGGGACTCTGGGTGGCACCAGGAGCAGGAGAACCCATTTCTAGCAACTGTGCTACAGAGGCTGTGGGAAAGACCTCTCCTCTGGTCACTGCATGTCCCTAGATAAATCACTGCTAGGGCCTCAGTTTCCCCATCTGTGATATGATTATGATAGGAGAAGACAGGATTCAGTAGGCAGAGAGGAAAAGATTAGGGCCTGAGGTCCCTGTGTGGGGAAAAACACCTATTTTGGAACAATGCCGGGAGTGTCCAGGTTCCTCTGAAGAGTGTAACAGGCCCCAGCTACTCCACCTCAGGTTTCCCTTCTGGAATTTGACAAAAGACCTAAGTATGGCCATTGACCATCCCTCACCACCAATCAGGAATGGACAAGCCAGCACCTAGAACTATCAAGCCAAAAAAGGTAGAACTTGGAAAGGAACAAGGGGGAAAGGAAGGGGGAGGGCTGACCAGAACCTTATAAAACAGGGACCCTTGCCTTATAGTCCTCGGGCGTTCACTTTTGAATGTCTCTTCTCTGTAAAGAGAGCTTTCCTATTCTTCTTCCTTTCTAATCTTATATTCTAATAAACTTTTGCCAGCTGTTCATTTTGTGTCCACCTCTTCATTCTTCAAAGCAGTGAGACAACGAATCCTGGGTATTGTGGTAAAAAAATCCTGCAACATGATGAGCTGATAAGCATGAACATGCTATGTAAACCCAGGCACCATCACATAGCTGTGAAAGAGGGGAAGTGGTTTGTCTGGAGGTCTACAGATCTAAGTTAAGGCTAAATACAAACCTGGTCCCCAATCCCCAGGGAGGGCCTCTGTTTATCTCTGTTTATCTCTTACGGTGGGGCCCTGCACCAGACATGATTGTGCTCTCACACACACCCCTTCTCAGGGGACAAGTAGATTGTGCCAGACTAGACACCTAGCCCAGAATCCACAGGTGGGCTGGGCTGGGCAGACCCCTCTCCAGGCTATGGGACATGGGCTGAGAAAATGAGAGGGGGCTGGGAAATTGAACTGGAAAGTGACAAAGTCACTGCTGGGGCCACATTCAGAAGAAGCCGACTGAGGAGGAAGATACAGAGAGTAGGGAGCATTAGCAGAGCTGAAGGAACGTTGAGCCCCAACTTCTGTTTCTCTACCACCCTTGGCTGCCCCTGAGTTGGTGAGCTGGGTTTTTTCAGCAAATAGCCTTTGATTTGAGCAGGACTGAGTAGTCCCTGCTCCTCAGAGCCAAACACATCCTTGACTACAATAATCCCTTTGGAAGGGGTAGATCACACCTAGTACATATGCCCTTGAAAGCCTGTGCAGGGGGCTCTCCCTAGCCTGGCCTGAGACCTGCCACTGCAAGCTGGTGAGGAGGCAGCAGGGTGGTACAGTGGCAAGTGCCCGAGGGCTGGCATCAATGGCTCTGACACCTCCAGGCTATGTGACCTAAGGCAAGCCTCAGGCCTCTCTGAGTCTCCACCCTTCTTTGTCAGGATTGTAAAACCAAGGAGCACGGAGCAGGTTCTGAAGCCTCTGAGAAGTGCTCCTGATGGTGACTAAGGTGGGGCAAGGGAACAAGCGCTCTGGGGTTCTGGGCACATACATTTCACCTTCAAAGCAGGCTGCATATCTTCATTTGGCTTTCTGGTACTTTGACGTTTGTTTCAATATAAGAATTTTTAAATCGCCTACTTCCCCTTCCAATCCAGATGCTAAATATTTGAAACTGGAGCCCTAGGAAGAGGCATATATGTAATATGCAGGTTTGATAACTTTGTAGCGCTGTAAAACTTGACATGCTGTCTATCAGAAAGCCCCTCTGAGACAAGCTCCCTTCCTAACCTCGGTGAGGTGGGGCATGTGGGGTGCCTCCTTGGCCTGAACCCCACTTCCTGAGGTTCCCGAGGTCAGCTCGGGGTTCAGGGCCCTCCCACTAACAGGCAAGGTTCTGGGGCCTGGCTGCTGGGGCCTGGGGTGGTACCCTGACTGTGTGTTGGGCAAAGCAGAAGCGAGAGCCCAAGCTCTAGGGTCCTGGGCCTCAGGTTGCCTTTGGATTCTGCCATATAGTCATAACAACCATGGGAACCCCCAACTTTCAGTGTTTGAGTGGAAGAGCCAGGAAGCCACCCCAGGCCAGGTCTGTCTCCTAAGGCACGTCCCCTGCCTGACATTGTGGGTGAGTCGCATGTCCTCTTTGAGTACCAATTTCCTTAACTGTAAGGCAGAGATGGAAACAAAAATATCCACAACCTCAGAGTCATGCAAGAAAGTGTCTAGCAAGTACATGCTCCCTAAACAGCAATCACCTTTGCTACGGCCTGCATCACTCCCCCAGTACCCAGGAGAAGGCTCACCCACCTTCCTTTGCTCCCCTGCAGGTACCTCTTCCTTCTGTGTTCCAGCCCCCGGCACTCACTCGCCAACTTGAGGCATCAGGACGCTGGGGCAGGTGCACAAACACTTTAATCATTTCATAGGCAGGGTTTGAGCGTCTCTGCAGAGCCCCCACCAGCTACTATGCCACAGCAAGCACTGGGGCCACCGCCATGAAGGTGGAGTTGAGAGCTGGGATCAGGGCTGTAGCCCCTGGGCCACAGAGGTCTCCTTGCAGGGCTTCAATCCCAGAGGGGCAGTCCTCATAGCACCAGTAGCCAGTGACTTCTCCTCCTTGTGTTGAGGAGTCGGAGATGCTTTATACCCTACAGACCATGAATGGCCTTCAAAGGATGCCTGTGTGGCCAGACTGGGCCAGACTGGAGCAGACAGCCCTCCCAGGGAAAGCGCTTGGTTAACTGATCCAGGGTGGATGATAGCTTAGGACCTTCGCAAGGGTGGTAGCTGGAATGATCCAGGGGACCCTATCCAAGTGCACATGAGGTAGCAGCAGGGTTGGGCTGTTACAGCGATGTCTGGAGGGAAGGCGGAAGCCCAGGGAGTGGGCAAGGCTGCTGGGGTGAGTGAGCGCAGAAGTTACCAGGTAGCCAGCCTCAGCTCAATGGTTTCTCCATCCTTGGGGGTGTATTCAGCAATACCTGCAGAAACAGATTGAGCAGGGGGGTTAACAGGGAAGAGAATCCTATCCCCAACCTCTTCTTATGGACAAGCACCCTGAGGCCAGGGTCTATAAGATCCACTCAGGGCTTGGTGGTGGGAAAGTGGGAACTATCCAGAGCCAGTCTGGAAACTGAAATTAGCTGTAACCTCGGGTCCCTAAGGCCCACAGGCTTATTTTAAAGTGGGGGAGCCCCCCGCCAGGGGAGTATACAGGACAGCATTCTGGATAACTAACACAGGGTGAAAGGAGCCAGAGACTCCTTGACAACACCTGGTGGGCAGGGTCACTGTCTTCATAGTCCCCTGTGGGGCCAATGGGAAGAGGGACTTGCTCAGTGTGGTCTGAAGGAAGAACCAAGACCATGAGTGAAGTCTCCTTCAGGGCCAGCCTCTGATCACTAGAGACAAACCAGGCTCCAGCATGATACCTGGGTTCAAGCCCCAGCTCTTCACTCATCAGCGGTATGACTTTGAGCAAGTTATTTAACCTCTGTGAGTGCTAGTTTTCCCATCTCTGAAATGGGGACAATAATGGTATCAACAACCAGGTATTCCCTTTTCCCCATGAGAGGGGGTTCAAGCTGGACTGGAGGGCTAGGGGGTGAGAGATAGAGGATACATGGCCCACATCTGCCTCATGATTGAGTTGTCCCAGGCTACCCTCCCTGCACCACCCCCTTCCTTCCCCACAGCCCAGCCTCAGTAATTAGAGGCCAGATCTGGGGTCTCCATATGCCACATCTTTGTTTTATTACTCAATCTTCTCAGAAGCCAGGCAGAGAAAGAGAATGCTTTTTCTTGGACTCCTTCAGAAAGTCCCACATTCTGGAAAGCACTTAGCTCAATTCCTGGCACATGACAGGTGCCCAACAGAAGCTCCAGGTAGCAAGAGCAGGGACAGATGACCCTTAAGAGTCTGCCTGGTGACTGGGGGCTGATGCACAAGGATGCTCATGACAGCTTGAGGTGTAAGAGTTACAACTGGAGACACCCCAAATATCTAGCAGAAATCAAGAAGCTGCAGCCTATCCATCTCACTCCATGCCCCACCGCAGCACCCAGTGCCAGGGCAGGCCCTGACTGGCCTAAACCAGGTGTGTGGCAATCCTTGCTCTCCAGCCAATGGTGAGTGCAGAACCTGAACCAGCTCCTAGCAACAGGGATGGGTCCAGGAATGTACCTGTGTCCCAATTCCACCTTTGTCTGCTGGGGGCAAACAAAGTTCTAAAAGGGAGCAGCTCTGGGAAGACATAAGAAGGGTGTGGAAGCCAACAGAGAAAGGAGTATGGAGTCACAGGGGAGCAGGGCTGGAGACCAGGTTACACCAGCCCTGAAGTCCTCACTCCAAGACACTCTGGACTTGGGTCACAACAACCCAATGGATGGCATACAGTGGAAGCTAGTTTGCATCATGTTTCCTGTTACTTGCAGCTCAAAGCATCCTCGTGAGTGATATATTCTACGTGGCTGTTACAAAGGAAGGGGGAAATATACATACAGCAACACAGAAAGATGTCTACAATACATTAAGAATGAAAAAAGGGGCGCCTGGGTGGCTCAGTTGGTAGAGCATGTGACTCTTGATCTCAGGGTCATGAGTTCAAGTCCCACGCTGGGCACAGAGCTTACTTTAAAATAAACAAACAAACAAATAAATAAAATGTTTAAAAAAAAGAACAAAAATTAAAAAAAATAAGTTGCAAAACAATATACAGGGCTCTGCCATGCAGTATGCTAGCACTAGCCACATGCAGCTATTCAGTGTTTGAAATCAGTACAGAAAAAGCATGCAAAATGTCACTAATAATTTTACATTGATTATAACTTGGAATGATAATATTTTGGATATATTTGGTTAAATAAGATACATTATTAATATTAGTGTCACCAACTAGAAAATTTAGAATTACACATGTGCCTTGCATTTTACTTCTGTTGGACAGTATTGCTACAGAGCATGGCTCCATTTTTATGAAAAAATAAACTTATGTATTTAAAAAATTAGGTATAAAAAAATACACCAACAGTTAAAAACAAGAAATAAAAAGCAAAAACAAAAATAAACAAAGAAAAGAAAAAAGAAAATATATCAATAATTAAAAGAAGTTATTTCCGGGTAGCAAATTATAGGTGATTTTAGCTTTCTTCTTTTTTGCCTGATTTCCTAGAGTTGCCACAGTAACTTACATAAAAATTCTTAAGCATTCAGTTAAATAACGTACAAGCAACCTTGAGCATCAGTGATTATCTGAGGCTGAGGCCCAGAAAGATTCAGAGGAAAGCTGAGGTGTGCTGGCCTCACTGCAACAAGACTGGATGGGGGAGATGTCCAGAGGTAGCTGGCCACCAGACCTACCCTGTAGCAGTGGGGTGTCAGGGGCTCGGAGGAGCTGCCAGAACTCACGTTCCCCAGCTTCTTTTCCCATCACAGAGGTCAGGAAGGGGCCTGACAAGGTGTTCTGCGTTCCATACCTACCAAAGGGACAAAGAGAGGGAGAAGTGACTTTTGCTTCCACTGACCCAACAGCAGGAGCAGAACTGCCCCCACCAAGAAAGTCCTGGCCTCTCCCTTAGGGCCAGAGTCCTTCCCAGGCCATAGGCCTCACCTCCATGCCTCCTCTGCAGCCCCCTGACACTGCCCACCCAGGGGACTTCACCCCCTCTGCATTGACCAGGACCATGGCCTACAGGAAGGGACGCCTATTATATTAACAACTCAGCAGCTGCCCCCTCTCTGGGAGCTGATGTTGCAGGGGTGACGGTCAGAAGATGCCAGCCCCATATATAAGATGCCAATGCCCAATGAGAGAGGGTGAAGCCAGCATGCGGATAAAAGCAGGAACATGCGAGATGGAGACACCTGGTGGTGGCATTGGGTCTCTGGTTCTGGAAATTTTATGACTCAGTGGCACTCCCCTCTTCTTGTGGCAAGATTGCTCAGTCTTCTCTCTGATTCTACACACCCCATGCTTCCCGTTACCAGAGAGAGTTGGAGTTAGATTTCTGACCTTTGCAACCAAGAGACTCCTTATTCACACCACCCCCACCCTGAGCTCCTGGTCTCCAACTCTGTGTTTCTCCAAACCATGTGGATGCTGCTGCCAAAGGGATCCTCTTAAATCCATAGGCCATGTTCTTCCTCTCCCCAAAAGGCTTATCAACGTTTCTGTCTTAGAGAGGGAGGGTTTTTACAGTCTTAAGAAACAGAAAACCACTCATGGTGACTTAGTCAAAGGGAAAGTGTTATTTGAGGGGGTGTCATGGAGCAGTCCCCATTGCCCTGTCATTCCCTAACTCTATGGGTCCGTGTGGCTGCTTGGAGCACGTCTCTCTGTTTCTCTCTCCTCTCTTTCTTTCAGGAATCTCTCTGCAGTCCAGCTTTCCCTGCCATGCATTCATGTGCCGTCAGACATGGCCTTCCTGCCTGGCCTCTGCACCCAGTTCAGACACCTACTTCCACTAACAGAATTGCTTCTCTGATTAATATCCCTGATGTCTTCTCAGAGGCTTTGGAATTCTGAATTAAAACATTAAGTTCTTTTTTTTTTTTTTTTTTTTTTTTTTCATTTTGATGACATTTTACAGACAGGAAGGCCAGCAGGTTCTGGGTAATCTCAATGCCTGCTGGACTGTGGCCTGCCAAAGGTGCTCGGTGCGTGTGGCCGTCTGGGACTGTGTTGGCTCCCAGCAGTATTGCTGTATGAGCTGCAGGCTACCAGGAAGAGAACTGAGGTGGGCTTAGTAGGTAACTCATCACAGGGAGTAGACCAAGCCCATCTGACAATAAAAATTCTTATTCTTATGAAAGCTAACATGTATTGAGCTTACTAAGTGTGGGACCCTGCATATATAATAAGCATGTTCCATGTCTTCTTTGTGCACTAATTCCTGGACTATTTGCATGGGCCCCGTGAGGAGCAGGGCACAGCTGGTGTCTTCAATGGCTCATTGCAAATAACGGGTTCTGGGCCGGTAGCTGGGGAGTGGAGGAGCTGGGATTCCAGTGTGGGTGCTCTGCCTCCAGAGCATGTTTTCATAGCTATGGCACAAGGCTGGCCCATGGCTGTCTGTTTCCACTGCAGCGTGAGCCATCAGGGGTGGAGAAGGTGGAAGCAGAGCCTGGGCCGGCACCTCTCTTGAGGGAACATTCTCTTCCATCCTCGTCCCATCCAAGTTCTGTTTCAGGGATGTGGGGTCAGGAGGGGGTGAGGGCTGGGAGGTGGGGGTCTCACATGAATCCTCTGAGCTTCTGGGCCTTCTTAAGGACATCTTCCAAGGAGGACCCAGCAGGGACAGAGATGGAGTTTATGTATGGTGGCGAGACACTGGGGACGTTCAGCACGACACTGATGACCTCTTGGGTCGGTGAAGGGGTCTCCACAACTGGTTTCAACATGACTATGTCAGGGAGAGAGGAAGGGGCAGTTGGTGTGAGGGCAAGAAGCCAGGTGTTGGTCTTCCTCTCTTCCCTCGAAGACACTGTGGCTCGTCAGAACCCCTTCCTGCCCCTTGGTCCCATCTCAGCCAGCACCACCAGCTGCCATCCCAGCCTCCCCTGTCCCTTAGCCCCCCAGTCCCCCAGCTGCCCAAAGTTGGGCCCCTCACTGGTTTTTCTGCCTCCAGTATCCCCCTTCCCATATAGCACCCCACATAGCACCCCAGAGGGCTCTTTCTAGAACATGCATTTATTCATATGACTCCCCTGTTACCTCCGAAGGTCTCCCCTCTTCATTTTCCTGCCTGTAAGCCCAGCTGATTCTCCCAGACCCTACTCTCTAGTAAGACCTTCCCCAAAATTTCAGTCTTTTCCACCTCGGTGCCTTTGTTCTTGCTGCCTCCTCTCTCCTCTGCCCTTGCTACTTTCTTCCTCCACTAGCAGATCCCACTCTCCAACTCAAGTCCTTCTCCCACATGAAGCCCTGATTCAAGCTGCTAATTGGAACTCATTACGATGTATCAGAGCTACCCAAAATGTGTCTCTCCCATTCATTCATTCAAACATTTCTATACCGGGCATCATGCAAGGGGCTGCAGATTCATGGCCCACCCAGAGCTTTCTATTTGGTATCTCTCTCCTCATACTGTGGCTTTCTAGAAGCTGTGACTGCATCTTAGCTGACAGTATGTCCCACGTGCACCCCCAAACCCCCGTTGACTCAGCAAATCAGGACTAAGCAACTTCCCTTCCCTGACACATGCAGACTTCAGGAAGGGCCCTGCAGACTGAAAAGAACAGGGCTCCCCTGAAAGGCCTAGCTACCTCTTGGTGCCTCACAGTCTGGGGAGATGAGATCCACATAGCTCTTGCCATTCAGGACAGGCAGCAGCTGGGAAATCATGAGAGCATTCTGGAAGGCCCCATCCTGCACACTGGCCAACAGAGCAGCCCTTGCCTCAAGGCACGCTGTGCCCAGCTCCACCCCAGGCATGGAGGACTTCATCAGTAACTGGTGACAGAACGGGGAAGAGAAGGAGGAGGTGAGGTGGGTCAGCTGGCATGGAGGGGGCAGGTCTTCCAGCCTCTGACCAGGCCACCTCCCACCAAACACCAGGGTGGGCTATGGCCCCAAGCTCTCCTTCCTACCTGTAGTGCCAGAGGGGTGCTGTAGACATTTCCAAAGTAGCCCTCAGGGGTCTGGGCCTTTAGGATCTTCTCTCGTATGTTCTCAATGGCCCGGGTGATCTGGTGTTTCCGATTGGGGTTGAGGTTGGAGTGCTCTAGACAGGTGAAGGCCAAGCCTGCCATGGCCACTGTGTCTGCAAGGGACAGAGCCAATTTGGGTCAGACCAGGCAGGGCCCTGGAGCAATAGGTGACCACCCAAGGCCTCGAAGAAGGGCCATAATCAGATCAGCAGTTTAGAAAGTTTTCACCAGCTAAAGGGAACAACTCAGTCCAGTGTGCCTAGAGTTTGCTCAGTTTGGCCCCTGTAAGTCCAGAGTCCTGGAAGCCCCTTAGTTCCAGGCAAATGGGGATGATAAGTCACCCTACCCCTGTCTATTATTTAAGGGTTAGAGGTTAGGGAGAGAACCTGGAGGAGAGAGATCCAAGAGGACTTTATCTTACACCACTCATTCCCAAACCTGCCTGCCCTTTGAAATCACCAGGGAAGTCTGGAACTCACTGATAGCTGGGTCTACCTCCAGCTAGATTTAATCGGTCCAGGGAGCTGCCTGGGCCCCAAGGTGATTACTGTGTCCACAGTGGTTTTTCTACAAGCCTCGGGCAGAGAAAGCTTCCTACTGCCTTCTTTCTGGGGCACCTCCTTGCCCTCCCAACCTACTCCATCCTACCCCCACCCTATGCGAGGCACATACACTCACCCACAGAATGCCAGAACTGAAAGAGACCCTGAATCACAGTGACAAGAAAGGGCACTGGAAGCCCAAGGTCACATAGTGAGGTAGCAGTTCCAAAATCCACGTCTCAGGCTTCCAAGCTCATATAATGACAAGATCATAACTATGTATCCAGAACTTCTCTGTGCCAAGCACCAATCTAAGTCCTTTATTTATAAGGCATCTTCTGTCAAGATACTGCTGGGAGGTTATTTTACAGGACAGGCTGAACCATAAAGGCCAGCTGGCTTGCCCAGGGTGTCCTACAATCAGTGTGTGTGACAGAGCAGGGGTCAGGATCTCAGTTCAGCTCCAACACTGGCTCACAACCACTGTACCACACTCAAGAGTCCTCACCATTTCACTCCTAAGGGACTCATGAGGAGGGGCCCCAAGGAAAGGTGATCTTGGGCCAAGGGGTAGAGGCCCTCAGTTGGGGCTGGGGACTGGAGGAGTGCCAGCCTGGCTTTAGCAGGGTCTAGCCCACTCACCCACAGAGAGGTGGCCCTGGTGGAGATGCTGTTCATGTTCCACGGCATACAGGAGCTTTCCCACCACACTGTCATGGAGCCGCTTCTGGTGAACACACAGGGCCAGGATGCCCAGGCCATACTGATAGTAGCTGGTGTGGGGCTGGCCCTTGTTATTGTGTCCTGGGAGGGAGAAAACCATGGGGCAGGGGCTTCATACCAGGCCTGAGGGGTTGCCTCTCTGTCCACTCCCAGCAACCAGCCCAGCCGGCACACAGGACCCCCTTGCCTATGCTTCCTGACACCCTCCTTTGGGTCGCGAGATCCTTCATTCCTTCATTCCCTCAATCCGTTCTTGCTGAAGATCCACTACGTGTCAGGTGCTGTGCTCAGAGTGATGACCAAGCCGGTGGTGACCGGCCAGGCACAGCACAGCCAGGGTCTCCAACAGTAACACAACCTGTACTCATGACAGCATGATTAGTACTGAAATGTGGACCGAAGTCTCTGGGGCCATATGGTAGAGGTCTTTAACTAGCTGGGGAGTCAGAGCAGGATTCTCTAAGACAGTGATGCTGGGATGGTGGGTGGGGGGGAGCTAAGGTGGAGCAGGAGTAAGCTAGAAGGGGAGGGAAATCTTCTAGATAGAGAAAACATATATTAAGACCTTGATCTGCAAGCTGAGAGATCAGTGTGGCCAGAGCCAGAGGGGCAGGTGAGTGGGTGAGCCAGAGAATGGGAGAGTAGGTCTTAGAAAGGAGAAGAAGGGCAGACAGACTGGGCTTGAGGTGCTGTGGACACAGCAGTGGGCAGCCTGTGCAGGGTTTGAGCAGGGCTAATAACATCAGATTTATATTTAAAATGCTTGCTCTGGCTGTCATGTGCCAGGCCGAATCAGGAAGCAAGACAGTTGGCAGAGAGAGGCTGAGGAGTAAGTAGTACAGGGGCTGTGCCAGGGGTCGACAGTCAGGTCAGTCATGGTGGCTGAGCAGTAGAACTTGTCAACAGAGTATATGTAGAGTGCAGGAAAGGCTTGATCAAGGATGGCAACTGCAGCAGGCCCAAGCCTCTAGGTGGATAGTGACACAGGCAGAATGGGGGGTAGGAAAGAAGCCTGAGGAGAAAACCCAAAGTTCTGACTTAGATGCTTCCCCGCAGAATACTATCTGATGAGCCCCACCCCCCAACACTCGGCAGACCACGTCCCCCTCACCAATGGCCTTTTTCTCATCCTCCAGGAACCGCTTCAGCTGCGAGACCAGCCTGCCCCCCTTGCGGCCCTCAACAAGCTCACAGTTAGCCCTGAGAGCTAGCAGGTAGAGGGCCAGCTGGCCCATGGAGGGCTTGTCCTGGTAGTCACTGTTGTCATCGTTGAAGGTAAGCCTAGGAAAAAGCCAGTTAACAACACTTCTGTAAGAAAGTGCCACCCTGGTGAGCCTGGCTTGGGGCACCCCCCTCAACATCATAAAGTGAAAAAAAAACCTAACAGTAAGAAACTTTCCTAGAACTGCCCAAAGCAGATGTAATCAGCTGTGCAAGTTGTAAGGTGCATGCCACACATATTTCATAAAGATGAAAAATTAGACTCAAGGACAAACCCTGAGGGTTCTCACATCCAAATTACCTGTGATTACCCCACCATTTTGATCACACTTTGCCTACACAGTCTTCCCTTTCTTCCCTCTCCCTGCCCTGCATCCACTCTTTGAGAGGGAGTCCAAGCAGGACAGGCTTCATGGTGTTCCTGATCCTTCACCTCTCATTCAAACTCCCACAGTGAGCCTCAGAACAGGTCTTCCTTAATGCCCCTGGAAAGGGAGCACAGAGTTAGATGCTGCTAGATGCTGCTTCTGGGCTTAGTATGGAAGATTGCAGTCATGGATTAGTGATGTCTGCCTCAGCATGGGAGGGAAGCACAGACAGATGCTGCTTCTGGGCTCAGTATGGGGTGGGGGGCAGAGGGGAAACTGTGGTCATGGATTAGTGATGTCTGCCTCCAATCTGGTCAAGCCAACCCCATTCTACAGATGGAGGAAGTGCCAAAGGAGACAAACTTGCCCAAAAATCTCCCAACAAATCAATGGCAGCCCAAACGAGAACATAGTTCTCCTGTCTTTTAGGATGTGGAGCAAGGTGTGGGGAAAGGAGAAGAAAGTGAACAGCAATACCCCAGGAGGCTGTGCTGGTAACTGAGTTTGAGGATGTGCAGATAGAAGGCCTCCCTGGCCCCAGCCTGCAAGCTGGAGAGGCGCAGACCCACGTAGATACTGGGGTTCAGGTGTTCCAGAGAGAGCCAGTCCATCCAGGGCAAGAGGCGCTGGCCCAGCCTCTCCACCAGCTTGCTATCCACCTGTGGTATTTCTTAGGAAAGAGAACAGACCAAGTGAGGTCACAAGGCCAGGCCACCAGCAAGGAACTGCTTTTACCTTACCAGGGCCTTCTCCAGGGTATAAACAGCTCTACTCCCTCTCCATCCAGTACACACCCTACTTGTATGGGGAAATATGGCTGTAATAAAAGGCAGTATGTAAATAGGGGAAAGTAGATTTCCCAGAAGAGCAGTTGGAGTGGGCCAGGGAGAGGTGGCGGGCTGAGGGCAGAGGAAGCTGGTACCGGGCAACCAGTCTGCCATCAGGAGTAACAGAGAATGGAGGCCAAGGCGTGTGATATGCCCCAGCCACTGTGCCCGACCTCACTTGGTCCTCATGCCAGCCCTGTGGCATAAGTACTGTCATCATTGCTTTGCACAAAAGAGGAAACAGCCATTCAGAATTAGGTTGTGTCTTCCAGAAGGTTGCACGGCCAAGGATAAACCTGCCTACAAAACCCCTGTTCTCTGGTGCTTGGCTAAATTCATGTTCTATCCATTTACACAAACTGCAACCCACATGCAGAACATGTTACATACCCAGTTTTAAAACTCTGCTGGCTGCCTATGGCTAACTGGGGCTGCCTGGTGAGCTTCCTCTGTATAGATCTCAAAATAATGCTTTTCCTATCACATCTGTTTAGGTGAAGGGGACCTGAGATTGAGGGGTGAATCCTTGGAAAGCCATCATCGTTTACAACCATTTCTCTGTGTGCTTTGGGATTTGCCTGAAACTGTGTAACCAAAATGCTGACATACCGGGGGAAGCCTCAGGGATATTTTCTAGCTCCAGCTGACTGCTGCCTTCCGCCCTTAGGGAAGGAAACTTGAGCTCAGTAGGTGGCCCTGGAGGCACTTTGGACTTTTCCCCATTTACTGCCTCCCAGTTGCTGTAGGGCTCCAGCTACTTCCACTGGGCCACATCTCAGGATGCTGGGCAGGCCACCCCTCCCAGGAGATTCAGCAATGAAACTGCCAACCAGAGCTCTTCACCTGCCTCTTGGGCCTTCTGATACGAGGACAGGGTTCCTCTCATACAGGCCCACCTTTCTTGGTTTGGGTCCCACCATTTTTTTTTTTAAAGTAATCTCTACCCTCAACGTGGGGCTCGAACTCACGACCCTAAGATCAAGAGTCCCATGTTCTACAGACTGAGCTAGCCAGGTGCCTAATGGGTCCCACCATCTTATGCCTCTTTTCCCAAAAGTCACAGGTATTTGTTGCTACCTGTGGAGGTGGTGGGGGTAAGGGGTAAGGGTGACTTTTCTTTCTCTTTCTCTTTCTCAGTGCCTTTCTGTATCTGCTTCCATTTCTGTAGGTATTTCCCTCATTCTCTCTGGACCTGTCTTAGTCTCTACCTCTTTCAGCCTATCTCTCTGGTCATCTGTCTCTCTGTAACTCTCTTTCCCTCTCTCTTTTCTTCAAACTGGTAGGGGAGCCTCACCCCCACTCCAGGCTTTGACCTCCAGCAGATGAGTCAGCCCTGGGGTTACAAGTGATAAAAAGAGGAGCCAGAGCTATAAAGAGAGGCTGATAACCACAATTCAGCCTCCTTAAAAGGAAGGAGCCAGGCAGATTCACCTCAGTAATAAAAGTGGCACTGGGCAAGCTCCCTCCCATGGTGCCTCCTGCTCACAGGGCCACCCAGCGTTGCCAGCTGACTGGCTTTGACATTCAGAAGCATAGAAGCCTACCCTGGGCAAGCATTGGTGCAGCATCCTTGTCAATTTCACAACTGCACAGAGCTTTAAGCTGGTAAAGCAGATGTTGTGGGATCCTTCACACCACACCAAGGAGGAAGGCCAGGAAGCATTCTTAGACCATTTTGCAGGTGAGGGAATGAGGGTTGGGCAGGTAAGTGGCTCAGCAGTAGTGGGCTGTACCCCCAAATCCTGCCCAGGGCTTCTGTCTAGACTATGGGCCCACTATTGAATGGTTCATGCCCAGTGAGGATGAGGACTGGGTCCCAGGTCTCCCCTGGGGACTATCTAGACAGGAACCAAGATCCAATAGTGAGGGGTCTGGTTGCACTTATGGAACACAGGTTGGAGGCTCCTGGTGCTCAGGGAAGACCCTGGCCTGGAATTCTGAGAACTGAGTCCAGCAAAGCCCCGACAGATCACCGGGCTCCTCCAACCCTTGACAGACTCATCTGTCACTTGGACATGACTGAACCTGCCTCTCGATTTCTCCAAAGATCACAAGAGACACTGGGAGTGAAAGCATATTGCACAGTGTAAGGCCATGGGCAGAATATAAGGAGGGAGGAGAGGTGGGTAGCCCCAGAACACAGAGGCTTCCCTGCCTGCCTTCTGCTTTCTGCCCATCACCAGTGCACAAATAGCCCCAGGCCTGTGTGCTCAGACTCCCAAGGGTTCCCAGAGAGACTCCTGGGGACACGGGCACACAGAGCTGAAGCAGCCAGGCTCCTATGCTAGTATGCAAATGCCTTGCCATGACCTGCCACCTGTGCCTCTCTCGGGCTTGTCTCCTGTAACAGTGACTGCATACTAGCTTCCCTCTGCCTGGGATGCCCGTTCTACCCCCCAAACACACTCCTTTTCTTGCCAGCTCCTTTTCTTCCTCTGGGCCTCAATCCCCCTGTCACCCCTGGTCCTTGGAAATCCTTTCCTGAACACTCTTCCTGAATCAGTGGCCCCCAGCTCTCCACCTCCATGCCTGGCTCACTTCCTTTGGTGCTTACCACGGCCCCCAAATACAGCACTGATTTGTCTCTTGACTTCTTTTGTCTGTCCCCTCTACTAGAACAGATGGACTAGGAAGACAAGGATGGGACCTGTCTTTCTCCTTGTTCTTTCCCTAAAGTCTAACACTGCACTGACACAGAGAAGTCTTAGTCAATGCATGTTGAATGAATAAATAAACCCATGAGTGAATGAATGGGAGCATTTTTGCATGGTGGGCTATCAGACATACACAGTTGACCCTTCAACAACACGTGTTTGAACTGCATGGGTCCACTTATATGTGAATTTTTCTTAATACAGTATAGTACTTTAAATGTATTTTCTGCGGTGCCTGGGTAGCTCAGTCACTTAAGTGCCTGACTCTTGGTTTTAGCTCAAGTCATAACTTCACAGTCTGTGGGTTCGAGCCCCAATCTGGCTCTGCACTATCAGTGCAGGGATTCTCTCTCTCTCCCTCTCTCTCTGCCCCTCCCCTGCTCACACTCTTTCTCTGTCTCAAAATAAATAAACTTAAAAAAAATGTACTTTCTTTACCTTGTGATTTTCTTTTTTGTTTTCAATATTTTTTTAATGTTTATTTATTTTTGAGACAATGCAAGAGACAGAGTGCAAGCAGCGGAGGGGCAGACAGAGGGAGACACAAAATCGGAAGTGGGATCCAGGCTCTGAGCTGTCAGCCCAAGGCCGACGCAGGGCTCCAACTCATGAACTGTGAGATCGTGACCTGAGCCAAAGTCGGACGCTTAACTGACTGAGCCACCCAGGTGCCCCTATGCCCCTACCTTGTGATTTTCTTAATAATATTTTTTTCTAGCCTACTTTATCATAAGAATTCAGTATATAATACATATAACATACAAAACATGTGTTAATTGACTGTTTACCTTATCAGTAAGGCTTCTTTCCAGTCAACAGTAGGCTATTGGTAGTTAAGTTTTAGGGGAGTCAAAAGTTATACATGGATTTTTGGCTGCATGGAGGGTTGGCAGCCCTAACCCACGTTTTTCGAGGGTCAACTATAACTAATCTCATTATAGTGTGTCAAACACTGAGGTCCAGCTAAGTCCCAACTGTTAATGAAGCCCAAAGGGGCAGATATAGTGCACCCTCCCACACACCCCAGCCTACTTCCCCAGGTATTATATAATCAGGGGCTCAGACATTATAGTCCTCCCTCCTAAGGACCCAGGAGAAAAGAGGCGCAGGGTAGATCTTGTTACTCACCGCAGATATCAGCAAGAGCCCCCAGGCCCCCAAGCAGGAAGAGGAGGACCCCAAGGTGCCCCATGGCAGGAGCAGGTGGGTGAGCAGCAGGCGGGAAGCTGGACAGACTCCTAGGGCTGGTCTTGCAGAGGCTTTCCTAACCACAGCTGGTCACGGCTCTAGAAGAGGCAGCTTCCTGTCACTGATTAATCCCTCCACGCCAAGCAGCAAACTGCTAAGTCAACAGAGAGAAAGAGGAAAAGATCTGGAGCTGAGGGAAAAGGAAGGGCAAAGAACAGAGGAAGGAAGGGCAGAGCAGTCTTCCTGGAGGTAGGGAATGGCGGCGGGGGAGGGGGGGTGGAGGGGGGGCGGGCAAGTAGGAATGGTATGAGACACCTTGAGGCCAGCCACATTCTGTCTTGCTGCCTAAAGAGCCCTGGGCAAGCACAGAAGGCCTGACATCTGATCTGCCCAAGTTTGTCCAACTGTGCCTGTGTGGTATCCCTTTCACTGTTCCAGCTGTGGACAGGAAGGACTGGGGTGCCTACCTGGTACCCCCCACCCCCAACAGAAGGAGACCCTGGAAGTGCTCACCCAGTTCTGGGACAGGGAGCAAACAGAAAGCTGTAGTGGTCACATGAGTGACTGCTGGCGTCAGCTGTTCTCTGCCTGCCCGCCCAGAGTTGGGGGTGGGAGGGGCTGGACCCAGGCCAGTTTCCTCAACCGGCCAGGAAAGCTGGAGGCCTCCTGAAGACAAAACGAAACAAGGAACAGGATTTAATCATTTGAGACACGAAGCCCTGGGTAGCAGGGCTACTTGTTAGGTCTAGGAAAGTAACCTTAAAAAAAATCTGCAAGGAGAAGAGAGAACAAAGGATTCCTCATCTGCCTAACTACACAGGAGAATCAATGTCTAAAAGTTAACCCTGGTGGTACTGTGTGGCCTTGGCCGGGTCACTTAACCTCTCTGAGTTTGAAATAGTTTCTTCTGTGTGAGATGACAGGGTTGGATGAGATCATTCTAAGCTCCTTTCCAGCTCAACTTGTGAAAATGTTATGATCTTAAAACACCTATAATCATTTCCTCTAATGAGGAATGCCGTCATATTATGGCTAATTGCCAAGGTTTAGCCTTTCAAGATAATCTGGTTTTGTGCCTGACTTATCACAATTCAAGCTCTTGACATTGATAAATACAAGTATATGTATCTGTTTACAGAAATACTTTACAAATTAAAATTAGATTCTCTGGTGCAAGAAGACTGGGTGTGGCCCATAGGAGTGAGGTTCTCAGGAAGGAGGGAGGCCAGCTGGAGGCCCAACATCTGCAGATTCTCAGGTTTGGACCTCCAGGGGACCCTCAGCAATTTCTGTGCAATGGAGTTGTCTTGATCTGGGACAGGACCGTCCTGGCCCCCCAACCCTCTGCCTGTGGTGGGTGGTGGTGATTCTGATTCCTGCCACTTCCAGGAAGGCAGCCTGGAGGAGGTGACCATGATGGAGGAACTCCCCATCCCCCAGCCTCTGGTGAGAAACAGTTTCCTTTAAGAGGATCACCTCTGATTCCCACAGACTCAAAAGTACTGTGGTGACCAACCAGGGAGGAGGCACATATCCCATAGCTTATCAGAAACAGAATCACTGGGGGCAAAGCTGGGCTGTTTTAGGTAATACCATCTAGAAAAGTGAAAAAGAAAGATGACTAAAATGTTTGGTTCAGGATTTCTACTTAGGGATATACACCAAGAAAGTAAAAGTTAGCTTGGAATGAACAAGTGAAAGTCTGCCCTGTCCATGCATCGGGACAGGTACCGATAAAGTCAGCTGCAATGTTAACAGGAAACATTTTTCCCAAGGTCATGTTACAGCTATAAAGTGTCCCAATAATCATGTTCTTTGAGTGACTATTACTTTTTTACTGAGATTTCTTTGTTTTCCCCCTAAAATCATAAATTTGCTATTTGAAATCATAATTATAAGAAAGAAACATGCCTGGAGGAGCTAACTCACTTTGACACAGAGAAGCAGCCTCAGGTCAGGAGTTTCTGGACACAACATTACACACCCATCCTTGTAATCTCCAAGGGAACAGGACTCTGGGTCCACTTTGCTGTCCAGGTCTGAAGTTGACCCCTCTCATGCAGCCCTGCAATGCATTGAGTCTATCAAAACACTGCTTGGTTTACGTTTCATCTAACCACAGCCTTTTGCCAAATATTTCAATAACCTCTCTGTTTGTGTGGTCAGACCCCCATAGTTGCTCTGCTCCACAGAGGAGCCTGCAGATTCAAAACAGTCCCAAGGATCTGTCTGAGAAGTTCTCTTGGGACCTGCCAGCAGGGATCCAGTGTGTTCTCTCCAAGGGTCCTGGTCAGAACAACCAGCCTTTGAGGATGGAGGGAGTTTCAGGTGAAAGAAGGAAAATAGCACTGCTAGGAATTTAGCCAAGGGATACAGGAGTACTGATGCATAGGGGCACTTGTACCCCAATGTTTATAGCAGTACTCTCAACAATAGCCAAATTATGGAAAGAGCCTAAATGTCCATCAACTGATGAATGGATAAAGAAATTGTGGTTTATATACACAATGGAGTACTACATGGCAATGAGAAAGAATGAAATATGGCCCTTTGTAGCAACGTGGATGGAACTGGAGAGTGTGATGCTAAGTGAAATAAGTCATACAGAGAAAGACAGATACCATATGTTTTCACTCTTATGCGGATCCTGAGAAACTTAACAGAAACCCATGGGGGAGGGGAAGGAAAAAAAAAAAAGAGGTTAGAGTGGGAGAGAGCCAAAGCATAAGAGACTCTTAAATTTTTTTTTTCAACATTTTTTATTTATTTTTGGGACAGAGAGAGACAGAGCATGAACGGGGGAGGGGCAGAGAGAGAGGGAGACACAGAATCGGAAACAGGCTCCAGGCTCCGAGCCATCAGCCCAGAGCCTGACGCGGGGCTCGAACTCACGGACCGGACCGCGAGATCGTGACCTGGCTGAAGTCGGACGCTTAACCGACTGTGCCACCCAGGCGCCCCCATAAGAGACTCTTAAAAACTGAGAACAAACTGAGGGTTGATGGGGGGTGGGAGGGAGGGGAGGGTGGGTGATGGGTATTGAGGAGGGCACCTTTTGGGATGAGCACTGGGTGTTGTATGGAAACCAATTTGACAATAAATTTCATATATTGAAAAAAAACTACAATGAAAAAAAAAAAAAAAAGAAGGAAAGGCTGTCAGACAGGATTACTCAGATTGTCTGATGTTGCCCAGCATTGCATGGATTAAGATAGTCTAACAGTCTTGTGTCACGTGCAAGTCTGTTTTCTCTTACTAACCTGGAATCCAGACCTTTGAAGATGGGAAACTTGCTAAGTGGACATTTAACTCTTCCCCTGTAGCATTCTTTCCTGGATTTTGATAGTTAGCCATTAATAAGCACTAAAATGGAATGAGCTTGAACCATATGCCTACCACTGTGCTAAGCAGTTCACAAACATTCTCATCTGATCCTAATGAGAAACCTAGGAGTACAGTATTACTCTCCCATTTTATAAGAAATGGGCTTGGACAACCATCTCAGCACATGGCAGAAGGAAATGGTAGGTCTTTAAGAATGTACTTCAGGGGCACCTGGGTGGCTCAGTCAGTTAAGTGTTCAACTTCGGCTCAGGTCAAGATCTCGCCATTCGTGGGTTTGAGCCCCAAGTCAGTCTCTGTGCTGACAGCTCAAAGCCTGGAACCTGTTTTCCGATTCTGTGTCTCCCTCTCTCTCTGCCCCTCTCCAGCTCGCTCACTCTCTCTCTATCTCAAAAAATAAAAAAATAATAAAAAAATAAAAGAATGTACTTCAAACCTAGGCTTCAAAGAATTCCAAAAGTCAAAGAGATAAGACAATGTGAACAGTAAACTGAACAAAATATGTATGGGATTGGAGCTCTGAGCTGGCTCAGTTGGTGGAGCATGCAACTCTTGATCTCAGGGTCATGAGTTCAAACCGAAGCCTACTTAAAAAAAATGTATAGGATCTATACGTAGAAAACTCTAAAATATTGATAAAATAAATCAAGGAAGATCTAAATAAATGGAGAAATATCTTGTGTCCATGGACTGGAAGATTCAATATTGTTAAGATGTCATGGTGACACTGATGTCAATGTGATCTAGAAATTCGAATGACCCCATTCAAAATCCCAGTAAGCTGGGGCACCTGGGTGGCTCAGTCGGTTAAGCGTCCGACTTCGGCTCAGGTCATGATCTCACGGTCCGTGGGTTCGAGCCCCGCGTCGGGCTCTGTGCTGACAGCTCAGAGCCTGGAGCCCATTTCAGATTCTGTGTCTCCCTCTCTCTCTCTGCCCCTCCCCTGTTCATACTCTGTCTCTCTCTGTCTCAAAAATAAATAAATGTTAAAAAAAAAAACACACACAAAATCCCAGTAAGCTATTTTGTGGATGTTGATAAACTGATTCTAAAGCTTGCATGGAGAAGCAAAATACCGAGAATAATCAACTACTGAAAAAGAACAAAGTTGAAGGACTGACACTATCTAATTTCAGGATTTACTATAAAGCTACAATAATCAAGATGGTGTTGGGGCACCTGGGTGGCTCAGTCAGTTAAGCGTCTGACTTCTGCTCAGGTCATCATCTCGTGATTCATGGGTTTGAGCCCTGTGTCAGGTTCTGAGCTAATGCTGACCACTCAGAGCCTGGAGCCTGGTTCAGATTCTGTGTCTTCCTCTCTCTCTGCCCCTCTCCTGCTCACGCTCTGTCTCTCTCTCTCTCTCTCAAAAATAAACAAACATTAACAAATATATATATGGTATAGAACTGGTGAAATAATCAATGGATTGGCTAATGGAACAGAATAAAGACCCCAGAAATAGACCCACACAAAAATTGTCCACTGATATCTTGACAAAGAAGCAAAGGAAATTGACAATGGAAAAAGGATAGTAATTTTGTGTTCTAGTACAACAAATGTGCTAGAACAAATTGGATGTCCATAAGCAAAAAAAAAAAAAAAAAAAGTCTATGTAGGGATATGTCTTATTAAAAAAATGAGAGCTAAATGTAAGATACAAAGCTATAAAACTTCTAGAAGAGGCAATAACTTTTTATTTCTTATTTTCATTTTTTAAGATTTTTAAATTTTTTAAAAGTAATCTTTACCTCCAACATGGGGCTCAAACCTATAATCCAAAGATCAAGAGTCACACGCTCTACTGACAGAGACAGCCAGGCGCCCTGAGGTGATGACTTTTTAGATACAACATCAAGGTCATGATCTGTGAAAGAAATAACTGATAAGCTGAGCTTCATTAAAATTAAAAACTTCTGCTCTGCTGAGAACACAGTCAAGAGAACGAGAAGACAAGCCATAAACTGGGAGGAAATACTTGCAAAAGACATTTATGGTAAAAGACTGTTATCCAAAATATACGAAGAACTCTTAAAACTCAACATTAAGAAAACAAGCAATCCATTTTAAAAATGGGCAAAAGACCTGAACAGACACCTCATCAAAGATGATATATAAATGGCAAATAAGCATCTGAAAAGATGCTCCATGTCATATGTCATTAGGAAATTGCAAATTCAAACAACAGTGATACCACTACACACCAATAGTGCTCAAAATCCAAAACACTGATAACATCAAATGCTGGTGAGTCTGCAGATCAACAGAAACTGACATTCATTGTTGGTGGGAATGCAAGGTGGAACAGTCACTTTGGAAGACAGTTTGGCAGTTTCTTAAAAGCAAAACATAGTCTTACTATCAGATCCTGCAGTCATATTCCTAGCTATTTACCCAACTGGAGGTCCACACAAAATTCTTCATGTGTAACTTTACAACAACTTTATTCACAATTATCAAAAACTGGAAGCAACCAAGATATTTAAAAAAATTTTTTTTAATGTTCATTTATTTTTGAGAGAGAGAGAGAGAGAAGGAGAGAGCATGAATGAGGGAAGGGTAGAGAGGGAAGCAAGCCCAGGCTCTGAGCTGTCAGCACAGAGCCAGAGCCGGGGCTCAAACCCATGAACCGCGAGATGATGACCTCAGCCGAAGTCAGATGCTTAACTGACTAAGCCACCCAGGCACCATCCCCCAAGATATTCTTTAATGGGTAAATGGATAAACAAATTCTCACACACATATATAATGAAATATGGTATAAATTTAAACAGCAATCAAAAGAAATGGGAAAACAAGCCACAAAGACACACAAATGAAACCTAAAGGCCTATTAATGAGTGAAGAAAGAAAAGAGTCTGAAAAGTCTACCTAGTATATGATTGTAATATAACATTCTAGGAAAGGCAAAACTATAGAGATAGTAAGATCAGGAGTTCCCAGAGATTAGGGGGAAGAAGCTAGGGTAGGGAGATTGAATAGGTAAAGCAAGAACAGGGCATTTTTTTAGCACAGTAAAACTATTCTGTATGATAGTAATATGATGGATACATAATATATGTATTTCTCAAGACTTATAGAACTTTACAACACATAGAGTGAACTTAGTGCATGCAAATTTAAAAAAATGATTGATGGGGCGCCTGGGTGGCGCAGTCGGTTAAGCGTCCGACTTCAGCCAGGTCACGATCTCGCGGTCCGGTCCGTGAGTTCGAGCCCCGCGTCAGGCTCTGGGCTGATGGCTCGGAGCCTGGAGCCTGTTTCCGATTCTGTGTCTCCCTCTCTCTCTGCCCCTCCCCCGTTCATGCTCTGTCTCTCTCTGTCCCAAAAATAAAAATTAAAAAAAAAAAAATGATTGAGGAGATCAGGAGATTCCAGGATAGAAAGAAGAATGTGATAAGCAATCTAGTCTGTATTACCAATATATGAAACAACCTCACTGAAGGGGTGGAGGAAAGGATGCTGACCTAAGAAACTTTGAAAATGAGTGGGATCGTAAGAATAATGGCAAAAGGATTTGCACATAAGCACTGTACTCTAAGTTGTATATCATGAGGGTATGAGTTAATTCTGATACTATTAGGCATGTGTACTGGAACTGAACAATTAAGTAAATGGATGGCAGATTATGGAAGGTAGGTTTCTCACAGCTGGAGTGGGAATTTACAGATAAGCAAGGGGAGGTTAGAATGATCCAGATGATAACGGATTAGCGCTGGAGACATCACTATGAAGTCATATTTAGCTCAACGTAGACAAAGATGGTTACATATAGAATATGTATAGATTTGTGTGTACAAAATAGAACAGTATTGTGAAAATTAAAAAAAGGAAACCTTGTTTACAATGGCATTGGGAAGCCAGCAGGGGGAGCTCTCGTGGCCTACCACGTGTCTTCAGTTGCAGACCCTCTAAGAGACTTTGCACGTGGATACCCTAGTGTCCTAGCCGGAGGAAGGAAGATTTCCTCCTCCCCTGGCAACCACATAGCCAATGAGAGACAGTCAAAGTTCAGCAAATAAGAAGCCACTATTCTTAGAACTCCCAGTCTACTCCAATGGACTATTTACAACAGCCCTTCCAAATCCCCCTTTTCTCTATAAAAAAGTGTTCCTCTCATTTGTTCTCCTGACTCACTTATGGTTTTGCTGTAGCTTGCCTGTCCTGGATTGCAATTCTCAGCTATTCCCAAATAAAGCCATCTTTTGCCGGTAAAATAATCGGCACTTTTACTTCTAAGGTTAACAGCGTACATACATATATTTTTTGCTATCAGCTGTGAAGGCCTAGAAGCAAAGACACCACAGTAGCAATAAGATTACCTAGTGCCCAGATTTTGGTTTATAATACTATTCTCCAATAAGAGAGAGGAGGGCTCCCTGGAAAATAGCCTGATTCTAGGACTGGGGCAAGAAATATACAAGATGAGCCTGGAACACCTTATAGTGCCAGAAAGTAAAGAAGTGTGTACACGCCAGCCCTCTCTCTCTCTCTCTTTCTCACACACACACACACACACACACACACACACAGAGGCATGTATGCATCTGATGGAGTGTGCCAAGGGAATAGAGAAGTCAATGAAAAGAACCCCCTAATGGCCTAAGCTGGAACAATCTGAGCAACAAAATAAACAAGTATTAGAATATAACTCCCAAAACAACAATATCATTAAGTCCATACTGATTTAATAAATGATTGAATAAGTAAACAAATGGTGCCATAGGCTGCACATTTATGTCTTCCCAAAATTCATGTATTGAAACTTAATCCAATCTGCAACCAATGTGATGGTATTTGGAGGTGGGGCCTTTGGGAGGTGATTAGGAGCCCTCATAAGTGGAATTAGTCCCCTTATAAAAAACACCCCAGGAAGCTCCTTTACTCCTTCAGCCATGTGAAGAACACAGTGAAAAGACAACTGTCTACAAACCAGAAAGCAGGTCCTCCCCAGATATCAAATCTGCTGGCATCTTGATCATGGACTTTCCAGCTTCCAGAAATGTGAAAAATGAATTTCTAGTGTTTATAAGCCACCTAGTCTACAGTATTTTGTTATAGCAGCCTTAACAGACTAAGACAAATGGATAAGAGACAAATATCTTATGCAGAAGAACTCCAAATAATGTGTGTAGATATTCTGCCTTCTTGAAGGGGGAGCATAACTCCCCACTCCACAAGTATGGGCTATGCATAGTGACTTCCTTCAGAAGAGTACAGTATGGAAAGGAAGTGGGAGGAAGAGCAACTTTACAGTTGAGAAAAGATATAAATCCTCAGAATGAGGAATACCAGTGAATCTCAAGCCAGAGAAATATAAACAAATCCAAACTTAGATACACCATAACAAAACTAAAAATTCAAAGATAAAGAGAATATCCTAAAAGAAGCTAGAACAAAACACATTTCCTACAAGAAATAATAATTCTACTGACAGATAACTTCTCACTAGCAACAATGGAAGCCAAAACACACTAGATTAATGTCTTCATTGTGTTGAGAGAATACACCATTGGAATGGTATTCTATACCATTGGCTGGAATTCTATACCCAGTGGATCTATCATTCAAAATAAAAACTGGGTAAAATGAAGACATTTTAAGACAACCAAAAATCAAGAGTTTACCTGAAACAGAACCTCACTAACATACCTCCAGAAGAAGGAAAATGTTTACAGAAGGAAAGTCTAAGATGTAAGAAAGAACAAGAGCAAAGAAAATGTCAAGCTTGAGGACAAATGTAAACAAATATTGACTATGTAAAACAATGCAAATAATGTCTAATATACAGGGCATAACATCAAGATAAAAATAAAGTACAATTGTATATAAGTGTAGAGGGTTCAGATTGGAATTAAAGGAAATAAAGGTCTGTGTATTTTTCCTGAGAAGAATAAAATAATGATTAACTTTAGGATCTGCTAAGTCAAAGGTGTAAGTTAAAATTTGGGGGTAATCATTAGAAGAACAGAAACAGTATATAAACTAGTAGAGAGAAAAACAGAATTAGTATGGGGAGAATGAATCCAAAAGAAAACAAAAAGCAGTAGAGGGATGGGGGGCGAAACCTAGAAAAAGTGAATAGATAGAACAAAAGTTAGACAGAAGACATAAACCCAAATATATCAGCTATCACAGTCCATGTACTAACAGTGTCTTGAGTCTACAAGGAGAGGATAATTTGAAACTCTACCTTTGGTACTTTCCTAGACTCCACCCTATATGTCTCATCTCTTGGCTGATTTTAATCTGCATCCTTTGCCTGTAATAAATTGTAAACATGAGTATAACAGCTTTCACTGAGTTTTGAAAATCCATCCTTCTAGTAAATTATCAAACCTGAGGATGATCTTGGGAACCCCTGAACTTGTAATTATTGTCAGAAGTGTGGAATATTCCCTATCTTCCCAGTTGGTGAACTTTTTGCACTATCTAGTCTCCACCAAAAATAACATGGATAAAGTATGGCATATTCTGTATAGCAATGAGAATGAATGGACATTCACACAACAATAAGGATGAATTTCATAAACATAATGTTGAATGAAAGAAGCCAGGCAAAAAAGAAAACAACATGGAAGGAAATAAAACGTCCATGGCTGTCTCGGTGCTCCTATAGAAAACCCTAGTCTCCTAAGATGTGGACATGTATATGATATAAAGATAGGCAATGCTCACTTTCACTTCAACATTCAACTTTTCAGGTATCATGAGAGTTTAATCTGTAGCCATTTGTCTAGTTAATTTAAGTCCTATCAAAAAGCATAATAAAACTTCTCTTATTTCCCTGAGAAGGCCACTTGGGTACAATCTAACTAGGCCCCTGGCTTAAGCTCCCAAGGTTCCAGGAAGACTGGAGTGCTATTCTCCCCATGTACTTACTTGTCAAAATGGATAAAGCCCAGATACCCCAAACATCTCTACATCATAAGAGCCAGATACTAGGGCTTATCCAGTTCTTGTAAGGATGTATTTACAATCTGTCAGATTAGGGTAAGTACCTAGGAGCTTTTGCATTCAGTGTCCAATAAACAGAGATGTTTCTCTTTCAAGAGGGAAGAAGAAGGCAGCTGCTTTTTTCCTACATATAGAAGTGGGGGAAATCCATTGTTTTCCATCTCTCACTTATGAAGTATGACTCACCACTCACACAGAAAGCCTCCATTAGCTGTTACTGAATTGTCTGTGGGTCTAGGTGCAGGGAACCAATGCTACAGTGCTACTCTAGCTATTGATCTGGTTGTGGGTATCAAGCAAAAATTCTTTCCCTGACCCAGAGGCCTCATGTTTCTGCAGTGTTTATATATAAAATTACATATCTGTGAGAGTGGGTTAACACCTTGGACCCTTCACAGTTCTTAACAAAACAATCCAGAGTCAATTGATACAAAGTTCAAAAACAGGCAATGCTAAGGTATAATTTGGGAAGTCAAATTAGTGATTCTCTTTGAGGAATAGGAACTAAAAGGAAACACAGTTGGGAGGGCTTCCAGGTTGCTGGTCACATTCTGTTTCCTTATCTGGGTGCTGGTTCTATGGATATGCTTACTTTGAACCATCAACAAGCTATGAACCTATGACTGGCTATGTTAGTCCAGGTTCTCCAAGAACAGATGCCAAGATGAGATTAGGGGTGCACAGGATTGACTGGGGAGAATTCTCTGGGAGGGAGCCAGAGGAGGCCAAGGGACCCATCAGCCTGGGGTGCAGGTCTAAACCCTGTGAAGGAGAGAGGGAAAGAAGGAAATAAGTAAGGGAGATCAAAGGCTGGTATATAGCTCTAAGAAAGTTTTAACAAGACTGATAATGAGCCCTCAAATCAGTCACTACAGTGTCTGTGTCTGAAAATAAGCTTTTTAAAAATTGTAATAGAAGTGCTTGACATTAAACTTTTGATTGCCAAGGCATCCATTTCAAGGACATTCATCTGAAATAAACATATTGCCAACTTATGTGATCCAGTTACTAGCTAACCAAACAGATAAGGAGAGAGGCAGTCCCCATTCATGCAGTCTCCGTGTTATTAAGCCCTGGATAACCTATATGACTGCCCATTGAGCGACCCTGCTTTTCTCCTCTGGTGCCCTATTTCCTGTTCTTATGTTTTTAATTTGCCAATGAAGAGTGAAACCTCAAAACCACAGACAACCCATCCTTGACCCTAATAAAGGCAAAACCCCTCGTGCATGCTCTATCTCCCTCTACCCATGACCTTGCTGTATGGCCCTGGGCATGTCATGTACCCTCTAGAATCTGTGAGTAATAAACCTTTTTTTTTTTTTTAATCTCCCTGATGGTTATTGTTGAGGTATGTTTTGCAATCATAATAGGAAGCACAAGGGCCAGTCTGACCACAACACTGGCTCCAGTCTGGGCAATGTCTGTGGGGGCCCACCACAAGTTGTACAGCCCCAGAGGAGTGCCTCACATTCCTAGCTGAGAGCATCACTATCAATAGCTGAGATGGACACAAAACAATCACCCAGTAGAGGAGTCCTGTGATCCTAAGGAACAAGTCTGTATCCTTGCTGTGCTCAGTCATTGGCTGAGAGCAGCCCCATGGGAAGAGTCATCTTGGCACTAACATGTGATAAACCTCATAGCACAGCTGGGGCAGTCAGACAAGTGCTTCCCACAGTAGGAGATCTAAGGGGTGTGTTTTGCAGCCATTACAGTCCACCCCTTGTGCTATATATATTGGCTTCTCCACACAGGTTCAGGGAATAGCTCCACAGGCCTCGTTTCCTGAGCAGAACTTTAAAAGAGGGAAGTTCGTGGAATAAATTACAACACCCCATTGTTTCAGTTGTTCTCGGGGTTGCAACTGGTACTCCTCCTCTCTGTCTTCCACTATCCATTCTAAATTTACCTGACCCTCAGCTCTCAACTCAGCAGGTCTTGATGGCTAACTCAGTGGTGTAATCCAAACCTTATTGCTGAGGGTCCTGAGCCCTTGGAATGCTAACTGTCTTCATGGCAGGGCATTCCATGTGTCCACTCACAGCTGCAATGGGCAATGGAATACAAGGAAGCTCCCACAATTCACCTGTGCTCTGTACATATTGCCCCATCCCCACTGAATAAAGTGACCTGACCTCTTCTTCCAGCTGGTCAGAGTCAATTACTCCTACCAGTACAGTGACTCCTTTTCAAACCCGATGGTCCCTGGACAACAAGAGGTCAAAGCATCCAGGTGGCAGCCATAACTTATAGTTCAATGGGACCTTTTCTGTGGATCCTGGAAAAAGCATGTTCCCTTTGAGAACCAGGGTCTCCAGCTCTGCAGAGCCCAGAGTTATGAGGATGAGAAGTATAATATCCTCCCAGTGGGTCATTGGGTATAACTGGAATGAATTCCCATTGTTGCAGAGTATTTTCTCCAACCTGATGCTTCAGCTATGCCTGTAGAAGACCATTCCAGTATTCTGTGATGCTGGCTGCTTCTGGATGGTGCAATAAGTGATACAACCACTGAATCCCATGGCCACCTGCTGACTCCTACATAACGTTACATGTGAAATGGGTCCCCTGGTTGAATGAAATGACATGTATCAGGAATTCCATAGGCTGCTGGATAATGATGCTGGCTGAGACTCTCCAGGCAGAAAAGACAAACCCTTACCCAGATTATGTATCTATCCCTGTGAGGACAAACCAGTGACCTTTCCAGGACAAAGAGTGTACACTGTGGCTAAACTGCCATTGAGTGGCCAGTTGTCTGCCTCAAAGAATAGTGGCATATTGGGGGATCAGTGATTTCTCTATTACTTTCACCATCACATCCATCAACATACATCTACCCCACAGCCAAACCATTAATTACTGCCCAGGAATCTATGTGTATTCTTCTCTTGGGCCACTTTATCTTCCATATAGAGCAGAGCACTGGTTACTGCCCCACCCATTGGGAAGATCTTCCATCTCTACTGTCTTTCAAGACCAACCCTGAAAGTAGCTATGATGTATCATCTATGGTCTATTTTTGCCTTGTACCTGTATACTGAGCCTAGTCATCCATAAATCAAGCTTGAGTATTTTCCTCCTCCTTCAGCTAGTCAAATGGGACCTCCATACAGCCTTTGGTACAAAGTGAGGAGGGATTCTGGAGCAACTGTTGTGTGTAATAGAGAGGCCTTAGGCTACCTGTTCATGTTGCTTACTTGTGCCCTCTGGTCCCATAAAGGCTTGGTTATACTTCCCACCATGAAAAACACTATGGAGGTTCCTCAAAAAATTAAAAATAGAGGGGTGCCTGGGTGGCTCAGTCAGTTAAGCATCTGACTCTTGATTTCAGCTCAGGTCATGATCTCACAGTTTATGAGTTCAAGCCCCATGTTGGACTCTGTGCTGTCAGTGCAGAGCCCGCTTAGAATTCTCTCTCCCCCTTTCTCTATGCCCGTACTCTCCTCTCTCTCTGTATCTCTCTCAAAATAAATAAATAAACTTAAAATTTTTTAATTAAAAATAGAAATACCATATGATCCAGTAATTTTACTACTGGGTATTTGCCCAAAGAAACCAAAAACACTCATTTGAAAAGATATATATACCCCTATGTTCATTGAAGCATTATTTACAATAGCCAAGATACAGAAGCAACCCAAAGTGTCCATGGATAGATGAACAGATAAAGAAGATATGGTATATGTTGTGTACAATGAAATATTACTCAGCCATAAAAAATAATGAAATCTTGCCATCTGGGACAACATGGATGTACCTAGGTTGTACTAAGCTAAATGAAATAAGTCAGACAGAAAAAGACAAATGCCACATGATTTCACTCATATGTAGAATCTAAAACAAACAAAGAAACAAAACAAAGCTAAACAGACTCTTAAAATACAGACAACAAACTGGTGGTTGCCAGAGGGGTGGCGTGTTAAAAAGGTAAAGTGGATTAAGAGATACAAACTTACAGTTATAAAATAAATAAGTCATGGAAATGAAAAGTATAGCATAGAGAATTTTAAAAAATAGTTTGGTATAAGGATATACATACAGACCAACGTAATAGAATGGAGGGACCAAAGATAAACCCTCGCATATATAGCAAATGATTTTTGACTTGTTACTTGTCTCATCACCTTTTTTCCCCATCCATTTCAGCAAGGTTGTTTCATACATTTGTAAAACCTTTAGACTGTTTTGTCACATTCTGCCTTCCATGCTGGGATTCCACCAGCCTCCTAAGTGGTTCTTTTTCTGTGGTTAATTTGCACACAGTAAGATTCACTCTTTGTGCTGTGACATTCCATGGGTTTTGACAAATGCATAGTGTCATACATCCTCCTATACCGTATCACACAGGATAGTTTCACCACCCTAAAAAACTCCTTGTGTTTCATCTATTCAACCCTCTTTCGCCCTTACCACCAAACTGCTATCAACCATTGACCGTTTAACTGTCTATAGTTTGCCTTTTTCAGAATGTCACAAGATTGAAATCTTAAGATATGTAGGCTTTGCTGACTGGCTTCTTTCGCTTAGCAATGTGTATTTAAGATTTATCCATTCTTCTCATGGCTTGATGACGCATTTCTTTTTATTGTGGAGTAATATTCATTGTACAGTTTATACACAATATACCATAGTGTGATTTGTTTATCCATCTGCCTATTGAAGGATATCTTGGTTCCTTTTAAATTTTGGCAATTATGAATAAAGTTGCTGTAAATATTCAGGTGCAGGTTTTATGTGTATATTTAGTGATGAAGGAGCATAAGGCAAGCTGACAGGCTGCAAATACCCCCACACACCCCACACACCCCACAGGGGGGATATGTGTGATATTCCTCAGGCGGCCCAAGAACAAAGGAAAGGGGAAAAACAAATGGTTAACTGGGAGAGATCACAGTCATGCAGGACCCGAGTCTCCATCTATTTACAAATATCTTAGTAAATCACAAGAAAAAAGCAATCTCATCAATAGCCTAATCTCCAGAAAACTATAGACTCCGTTTCCTGGTGCCCCAACATCACCCCTCCATAGTGATGTGGGAAACAAAGGCAGAAGGAAACGACAGGTACAACTAAATTTCCTTATAACCTGCAGCCCATTGAAAAATACTTGAGGTTGGCAGAGTAAAAAGTTTCTCCAGGAACTCCTTATGTCTTAATGCTAATGCTTTGCTGGAGGGAAAAACCTTAGCCTGACAATAGGTAGGCCTCCAGGATCCTGCGAGTCCTCTATAACATATGAAAATCCCATTGGAAACTTCCCCAGGACTTTGACCTCCACAGTATATAACCAGTCTCTTCTCATGTTCTCCAGGCAGCTCTTTTCTGCCCACAGGTCCTTTCCCCGTGCTTTAATAAAATCACCTTTTGCACCAAAGATGTCTTCAAGAATTCTTTCTTGGTCATCAGCTCCGGACCTCACAAACCCCACTGTCACCCCAAAAACCTCATCATTTTGTAAGGGTTAAATTGTAGTGTAGGGCTAATGCTTAGCTTGAAAAATAACAGCTTTGTGTTGACACTGAAGGTTAAGAGCTAACAGCCTTGCTTTGCTCTGGTAAACTACGCCTCATACTCTTGTAAATTAGGCTTCACCAATTAAGGAAACAAAAGTTCAAAGAAAAGAGCATCAGAGGCAGGGTCAAGGAGATCCACTGGTTGCAACTTAGAGGCAGAAAGTCTAAAGTAAACACCTCATTAGGCAACTGTTTCTAACTCATCTGGAAACTGTTTCTTTGTTCTGTTCCCAGGTGATGATAAAACGATGTGATCAGTTATAAAAACTCTGTGCCCCAGCTGTTCGGGGCCGCACTCTTATCAAGAGTGTTGGTCCCGATCGGTCGGCCTTGCCTCTCATCGTAATAAACTTTGTTGTGACTGTCACTGGTGCCCGTAGCATTCTGTTTCAGGAGTCGTGTGGATGCAACAATTTAATATTCACATCAGTTGAGTAAATCCCTAAAAGTGTTGTTATTGGATAGTATGGTAACACCACATTTAGTTTTGTAAAAAAAACAAAACCTGCCAAACTATCTTCCAAAGTGGCTGGATCACAATTGTCTGTTTAAAAAAATAATTTAACAATATTTATATCAACAACTACTTTGTGTTTTCCCCATTTTACAATTGAGGAAGTGTGGTATGGAGGGGTAAAGTGGCTTGTCCATAGCTTGGGGATAAAGCCAGATGTGTCTACCTGCAGAGACTGGGTTCTTCACCCACAATGGTGAAGAATGAATTCTGTGAGTGCACAGGAGGAAGAGAATAAAGGCAAAAGGAAATGTAACTAAAATTAAATTTCCTTACTACTTGCAGCCCATTAACAAATACTTGAGACAGGCAAAGTAGGACATTCATCCGGGAACTGACAATTGTCTTTTAAAGTTAACGCCTTGCTAGAGGCAAAAAGCAACCTTAGCTTTAAGATAGCAAGACCTCCAGGATCCTATTAAGTCTTCTTTAACATAGGGAAATTCTTTTGGAAACCTCCTTTCTCTGTGTCCCTCCTCAATTTAAAAGTGTATAACCAATCATTCCTCACAAATCCTGGGTGGCTCCTTGTACCCATGGGTCCTGTCCCCATGCTTTAGTAAAACCACCTTTTGAAAGAGCGGACCTAGGCCAGCCGACTTCATTTTGTTCTGTGTCCTCCATCTTGAGTGACTATATCCCCGACATGGCCCCCTTTTCCGGGAAAACCACAGAAAGAAATTCCAGCTCAAACCTCAGACCACGCCTCCTCCCCTTGAGTAACTTCCCGCTCACCCGTTCAAACTTCCCGTTCAAACCACACCCAGCCACCTGCGCAACGGGACTCTGACCCTTCCCCAGCCAATCGGCTAAGGCCATGACCATTATCCCACCAACCACCCCTAGATCCCTATAAAACCTTTGTGCTTTTGAAACTCGCTCCCCCCCCCCCCCCCCCCCCCCCGGCATCTCACCGCTGCGTCGGTGCAGTAGGGGATTGAGCTCGAACTAGCTTGAATAAAGGCTCTTTGCTTTTGCATCGGACTCGGCTCCCTGGTGGTCTTTGGGGATCACGAATTCTGGGCATAACACTTTTTTGCACTGAAAATGTCTCAAGAATTCTTTCTTGACCATTTGCTCCCAGAGCCCACATCACATTACATCAGACAGATCTAATGATTAAAAACCTCTTCCCTGGGGCGCCTGGGTGGCGCAGTCGGTTAAGCGTCCGACTTCAGCCAGGTCACGATCTCGCGGTCCGTGAGTTTGAGCCCCGCGTCAGGCTCTGGGCTGATGGCTTGGAGCCTGGAGCCTGTTTCCGATTCTGTGTCTCCCTCTCTCTCTGCCCCTCCCCTGTTCATGCTCTGTCTCTCTCTGTCCCCAAAATAAATAAAAAAACGTTGAAAAAAAAATTAAAAAAAAAAAAAAAAAAAAAACCTCTTCCCTCACCCTCTTGCACTGTTGGTGGGAATGCAAACTGGTGGAGCCACTCTGGGAAACAATGTGGCGGTTCCTCAAAAAACTAAAAATAGAACTACCCTATGACCCAGCAATAGCACTGCTAGGAATTTACCCAAGGGATACAGGAGTGCGGATGCGTGGGGCACATGTACCCCAATGTTTATAGCAGCACTTTCAACAATAGCCAAATTATGGAAAGAGCCTAAATGTCCATCAGCTGACGAATGGATAAAGAAGATGTGGTTTATATACACAATGGAATACTACTTGGCAATGAGAAAGAATGAAATCTGGCCATTTGCAGCAATGTGGATGAAACTGGAGGGTATTATGCTAAGTGAAGTAAGTCAGTCAGAGAAAGATACCGTATGTTTTCACTCCTATGTGGATCTTGAGAAACTTAACAGAAGACCTTGTGTAAGGGTTAAATTGTAGTGTAGGGCTAACCTGTAGCCTTAAGAAATAACAGCTTTGTTTTAACACTGTAGATTAAGAGATAACAACCTTGTCCTATCAATCAAGGGAACAAAAGTTCAAGCAAAATCAACTGGATTAGTTTGATTGGATTGGGGCTGTTTCCACCCCCATCTGGGAACTATTTCTTTGTTCTGTTACCAGGTGATGATAAGACGATGTGGTCGGCTATAAAAACTCTGTACCCCGGCTGTTCGAGACCGCGCTCTGGTCAAGAGTGTCGGTCCCAATCGGCTGGCCTTGCCTCTCATTGCAATAAACTTTGTTGTGACTGTCACTGGTGCCCATAGCATTGGGGGAGAGGAAGGGAAAAAAAAGTTACAGAAAGGGAGGGAGGCAAACCATAAGAGACTCTTGGATACTGAGAACAAACTGAGGGTTGAGGGGGGTGGGGGAATGGGGAAAGTGGGTGATGGGCATTGAGGAGGGCACTTGGGATGAGCACTGGGTATTGTATGGAAACCAATTTGACAATAAATTATATTATAAAAAAAAAAGACAGCTTTTCAGGCACAGAGGTTAAAGCTTCTCTGTCTTATCCCTACTTTTAATAAAAAATAAGACAAAAAAACTCTTCCCTTTATGGAACTAAAATCTGCCTCACATTGTCCTGGAGTTACACAACACTTTCCATAAGACAGGAGGGAACTAAGCCTTACATGCCTGAATTGAGCCTGTCTACAGCTCTTCAGGCAGTGGAATGTGAATTCAGCAGTGGGTTCTTCAACCAATTTACCTTGGGTGCAGTGACCTTGGGTAAGTCCTTTCACTTCCCTGAGACTCAGATACCTATAAATATCTGGTACCTATATGACCTCAATTTTGAGCTCTGCACCTAAATGTACAACTGCTTTCCTAGATACCTCCACTTGTGTCTTCTACTGACCCCTCAAGGTCAATGTAAGCAAAACAAGGTCCCTCCTGTGAACAGGACCAACTGATACTAAGAATAAAGGCAAAAGAAATGTAGAAAAAACTAAATCTCCTTACAATTTGCAGTCTATTGACAAGTACTTGGGACAGGCAGAGTAACCTTCCTCCAGGAACTCAACTGCCTAGATGTTAATATTTCACTAGAGACAGAGGCAACCTTAGCTTGACATTAGCTGACCTCCAGGATCCTGTAAGTCTTCTTTAACATATGAAAATCCCCTTGGAAACTTCCTTTATCTCTAACCGCCCAAGATACATGTTAGCAATCATCCTCCAAGCCCACTGATTACCTCTGAAGGGTCTCATGACTTAAGAGTTTACTAGACAGTAGTAAATGACCTTACTTAATAGCAGCTAGCCCCTCAAGGTGCTGGAAGCTTTGCTTCCGAATTCCTTAGAGACTTACACTATCCCTAACTCCTAGTAACTAAAAAGTATATAATCTCACTCCTCACAATCCCAGTGCAGCTCTTTCTACCCATGGGTCCTGTCCCCATGCTTTAATAAAACAACCTTTTTTGTACCAAAGACATCTCAAGAATTCTTTACTGACTGTTAACTCCTGACCCCCATAATATCACATCACCAGCTACATGATTTATCAGGGGCAGTGTGAAATGAAAATGCAGGGTGCCTTGTTAAAAAATTGTTAAGAATTTCAAGACAGTGGGACAACTGGGTGGCTCAATCGGTTGATTGTCCAACTCTTGATTTCAGCTCAGGTCATGATCCCAGGGTCGTGGGATCAAGCTCAGTGTCAGGCTCTGTGCTGAGCATGGAGCCTGCTTAAGAATTTCTCTTTCTCCCTCTGCCCTTCTCCCCCCACTCGCATGCTCTCTCTCAAAAAGAGAGAGAGAGAGAATTTCAAGATAGCAATGGAGAAAGTACTGGATCAAGCACAGGGCCAGGAACAACTGCCCAGGTCACATGTCTCATACAGGTCTCACTCCCATCTTCCTTTTAGGAACCAGCCACTACTGACCTCTTGTGTCCATCATCTCCTTTTGTCCAGTCACACCCTCCAGGCTCCAGTCATAATGGACTTCTGCAATCTGTCATTCTTCAAATCACCCAAACTTTTGCCTCTGGGATGGGCAGTCTCTTTCTCCTTCATCCTTGCTCCACTCCTATTGTCCTCAGATTCTTTGTGAAACACTCCTCAGTCTTCTGCTGTTAACATCACATGCCCCTGGTTTTCCTCACACTTCTCTCTGGCAAGTTTCTTCAAAGTCTTTGCCAGCTCACTTTGCCCTACCTGGTTTTTATTTCATTTTTCATTGTTTGTGAAATTGCTGGATCTTTATTTTAGCTTTAGTTTAAGGTAGATAATAGACTTCACATAGTTCAACACAAGCATCAGCCAGTGTTTAACATCTGTCTCTACCTCTAAAGGATGAACTCTGTGACCATGACTTTGGGCTAGGTCAGATTCACAAAAGCATCAAAGTTAAACTTTCAAGGCAATATCTAAATGGGAGTTTGGAGGCCTTAAAATTTTTATCTACTTCCTAAGACCACACTGATGTGGCAAAAAAAGGCAAAAGGAAAAAAAATTAAACTTCCTTATAATTTATAGCCCATTGACAAGTACATGGGACAGGCAGAGTGACCTTCCTCCAGGAACTCAACTGCCTTAATGTTTTGCTAGAGGCCAAAGGCAAACTTAGCTTGACATTAGTCCAACCTCCAGGATCCTATAAGTCTTTTTTAACATATAAAAATCCCTATGGAAACTTCCTTTATCTCTACCATTCCTCCCAAGATATATGTTAGCAATCATCCTCCAAGCATATGGCCCACTGATATATATCTGAAGTGTCTCATGACTAAGGGTTTACTAGACAGTAGTAAATGACCTTACTTAACAACAGCTAGCCCCTCAAGGTCCTGGAAACCTTGCTTCCAAACTCCTTAGAGACGTACACTATCCCTAACTGCCTCCCAACTTAAAAGTATGTAATCAGTCACTCCTCACAAACCCATTGCAGCCCTTTCTGCCCGTGAGTCCTGTCCCCATGCTTTAATAAAACCACCTTTTTACACTGAAAATATCTGAAGAATTCTTTCTTGACCATTTGCTCCCAGACCCCAACATTTCACATCTTTCAGGGCCCAACGTGGGGCCTGAGTCTTCTCATCTGGACTCTGAGGCTAGGTGCAAGATTCATGAGTATCTCCTCTTCTATTCCTTTACTTTCATTCCAGGAGCTTTTCAAGGAGTATGGTCTTATCGGAACACTTTCATGTCAATTGTTCAGGCTGCAATGCTCTAGCCCCTGGTTGCTTTATGGGGAGGAATTAAAAGCCTGCCTTTTGACTCGAAGTTAGTACCATGGCCAGAATGATAATAAGACCCAGAAACTTGTTCCCTCTCTTCATTCATGTCCTTATACAAAGGTGTCTGTCTTGAGCACAGGACAGCCACCTAAGTCACAAGGACAGCTGCAAATCTTGACTCCCATGTGAGGTTTCCTCCTAATTGGTCTAATGTGATCCCCTCCACATCTCTGGTTTAGCCACTTCTGGCCACAAGACCTCCACTCAGAGCCAGCCCAAACTAGTACCCAATTGAGTTAAAACCCAACCAGGAACCACTTCTTAGGGAACGTGGCTTTAAGGATTACATGTGTTAGAAAGTTTTTCAGACCATAATGGATTTCTACCTTTATTGTTTCCCATTAATGCTCCCTATTAACTACTTAAATTACAAAATTGGGTAATTTCCCCTTTTAAAACTTTTCTAGTGTTTTCCATGGGTTAAAAAGGGTAGGTTCTTTAAGGCATGGCATGGCATGGCATGGTGCAGTGTGTCACAGTATCTCAGCCCATACACCAGCACCCATTTGTAGTCTAGAATGCAATAGGGAAGCAGGGGACTGCTGGTATCCCTCCTACAGGTCAGGGCACTGATCATAGTGATTTCATTTGAGGGACACCTCAGGTCACTTTGACACCAGGAACTTCTGACATATCCTGCATGGGATGCCACCTGGGAGTTGGAGGTGATTTTTTGGGTAATGGACCTTCTCTACTTTCCTAGGATCGTCTTCAATTCCCAAGGACTCTTCCTTTTAATGCACTGGAAACAATTCAGATTGCAAAATTTAAGAAAAGCCTGATCTTCTTCTGTAACATTGGATGGCTTTAATACTCCTTAGGAGACAAGGAAAAATGGTTCATTAAAGGAACATTAAGCTTCAATAAATCAGTTAGATTTCTTCTGCAGGAAACAGAGTAAATGGATGGAATGTACTCTATGTCCAGCCCTGCATGGCCCCAAATCAGAACCCTGATCTAAGGGCATTTTGCAGAATGTGTTTGGCCACTAACCAGGCTGGTAAACTCCCTCCTGACAATGAATAATAACTATCTAAATAGGTTTCCTCCTAAACCCAGGTTGCTGGAGGAAACACAGACCATCCCTAATGAAGGGGATGCTGACTCTCTCTCACTGTTCCTCCTAGTAGATGTGGGGGCTTCTTCTTCATTCATTTCCTGGGTTAATGGCTATGATCATTGGAGCCAACTGTGGTTAGTCTACCTTGGGATGAGGACTTTAAAGAATATTCCCAAGCAGCTGCTGAAACTCCTTGTATCAGGGAAGTTTTCTGTTTTCTCTGGCCTGACATAGACAGCCTACTTTTACTTGTTGGAAGAAAAAACATGGCATCTGCTCATCTGTCTGAAATGATAAGCTTTAGAACCAGAAGTCCTCTTTCTGGCCCTCAGGCAGCCCCTCACTTCTTCTGCCTCCCTCTCCCCCTCTTCCTGTTTCTGTACCACGTTGGGTGTAGTCTGCATCACTGGCTCCTGTACCATTCTGCATGCCTCTGGCACCATGGGCTCCTCCTCCTACCCTCACTGTCAAGGAGTGAAGAGCACCCCCTTGAAGTGGGTGAACTCCACCCACTTCAGATTTCCCCACTGGTGCCCCAGGTAAAATTGACATTGGGGAACAAATTGACTGACTTTTAAGGAGACCTAGGTGGAACATATTTGGTATTTAAACTAATTTAAGTTTGTTGGTTTAATTAAGATAGACATGTCTTCGGAGTTATCAGCATTAAATTTGAAACTTTTATTCTACCCTGGTTTACTGAAGGTCAAATTAGCTCATGTTACCTGTTGCAATTTGTCAGCAAAACAGTGACTTAAAATGGTTAATTTTGTCTGTCTCAATGTTTTCATGGGTAATTAAGACAGTCTTTGGCAACCTGAAACTTTAAAGTTTTGCTTGGATGATAAATTGGATTGAATTCATTGGACATCTAGACCTTTTCCAAATAGGAGGGAGTGCTAAAGCACTGATTCCTGCATGTAGGTTTGTGCTTTTGGCTTCTTATTGCAAAGAAGCTAAGGATATTTGCATCTGTTGGAAAACATGCTTTGGGCTTAAATGTATTCATAAATTTGCTATCTAAAGAATTCTGGCACAACAGACAGTTCACAATTGATTAGTACTTAATTTTCACTAGAGACTAAGATTTCTAAGAGTTAAAATTCTGCTAAATGTAATTAAGACTGATAGATATAAGGGAAACAACTCTGTATGTAGGGAAAGTAGGAGATGTATGAGAAAGATATAAGGAACAGGAATACATTTTTGTTGAAGGAAAAAGAAAGTAATTTTGTCCTAAAATGAGACTGGCTGTTTGGAGAGAAATGGATTGGGGCAAAATCTGAATACAAAAGCAACTTGTAGAAGGTTTGTGAAGGCAAATCTTTGGAAAGGAATTTTATGTGTGGTCAGGATGGACTAGATTGAAATGAATGGATTTAAAAAACAATTTTTTAAAATCTTTATTTACCTTTGAGAGAGAGAGAGAGAGAGACAGAGAGAGAGCACAAGAGGGGGAGGAACAGAGAGAGAGGGAGACACAGAATCCAAAGCAGGCTCCAGGCTGTCATCACAGAGCCCAACACGGGGCTCAAACCCACAAACTGTGAGATCATGACCTGAGCCAAAGTTGGACATCCAACGGACTGAGCCACCCAGGCTCCCATGAAATGAATGGATTTTAAAAGTACACTTGTATAAGACTGAAAATCTGCTTTCTCCTGTTAAAAAGACAAGGTTTTCTTGGATTGCTGATCTGCTCTTGGCAAGAAAATGTAAACAAAGTTGTTTTTTCTCTGGCTGCCCAGAAAAACCAGTTTCTACGTTTTGTTTTTATCAGGTCTTTGATGATTCCTAATCCTACTTAGGCTTGTGCTTTAAAACTTTCTGAGGTTTTTAAACAAACTTCCCCAAGATTTAAATCTTAAGCTCAGTCTCTGACTAATTAGGCTTGTTTATTTGGTATGTTATGTTCTGGTATAAGGTCAGCACTTGATATTCTGATTATTGAAGTGTTATGTGTCACAGAAATAACTGAATTTCCTTGTCAATTGCATTATAGTCCTTTTGTCATTTGTGAAACGTGTTTAATCTCCAAGGAGATTCATAAAAAGGTCTTTTGACAAATACAGGTATTTGGTATCTTTACGATCCTAAAACTGAAGTGGGGAATAATTTCCAGAACTAACTAAAAAACTGCATTCAGGGGCGCCTGGGTGGCGCAGTCGGTTAAGCGTCCGACTTCAGCCAGGTCACGATCTCGCGGTCTGTGAGTTCGAGCCCCGCGTCAGGCTCTGGGCTGATGGCTCGGAGCCTGGAGCCTGTTTCCGATTCTGTGTCTCCCTCTCTCTCTGCCCCTCCCCCGTTCATGCTCTGTCTCTCTCTGTCCCAAAAATAAATAATAATAAAAAAAAAGTTGAAAAAAAAAAGCTGCATTCAAACTGAACAAGAATTAGTAACATGGGATTAAATGAATTAAGGAAGAGGATTACAGTTGTTGTGACTCTTGTTTGAAACACTGCTGGTTCTCTAATGTTGGCTCCTCCTGATTAAGGAAACTTTCTCTTAAGATAACTATGACTTACAAAAATGTAATGAAAGTATTCATTTGTGAACAAATGGAAGCACTTTTTCTCCCTACCTGAACCCTCTGAAATTCAAAAAGTCTCAGTTTTTTTCCCCCATGGCAATTATAATCCTTTGCATAAGTTCAGTAAGAAGCTGTTCTCCTTGTAACAAGACACCACTGGAAACACTGTTTTGTTGTTGTTGTTCTTGTTGTTTTAATTTTTTTTTTTACGTTTATTTATTTTTGAGACAGAGAGAGACAGGGCATGAACGGGGGAGGGTCAGAGAGAGAGAGAGGGAGACACAGGATCTGAAGCAGTTTCCAGGCTCTGAGCTGTCAGCACAGAGCCTGATGCGGGGCTTGAACTCACGAACCGCAAGATCATGACCTGAGCCGAAGTCGGACGCTTAACCGACTGAGCCACCCAGGCGCCCCATTGTTGTTGTTTTTAAACCAAGGCTTTGACTGGAATGTCATATTTGAGAGAGATGCATAGACTCAGATATGACCAGATGGCTTTAAGGAATTAAGGTTGGCTTTATGGAGTCAATAAAGCCCTTAGAAATGTTGGCCTGATGCCTTGCTTATAGAGTTCCCAGCAGACTTACCAGGTAAGTAAAGAATGTCACTTCCTGGCAGGTACAGAAACCTCAGGATATTGTGGGGATCTTGAGAAGAAGAATTTGCCCAAATCTACAGCTCTTTCAAGTATGTCTGATGGCAAGTGTTCGGCTTGGCTATTGGCCTAGAGGGGCTACTAAAAGTTTAATCTAGATTCCTTATTAAAGCTCCAGCCAGGGGCGCCTGGGTGGCTCAGTTGATTAAGTGTCCTCCTTCAGCTCAGGTCATGATCTCACAGTTCATGAGTTTGAGCCCCATGTTGGGCTCGCTGCTGTCAGCACAGAGCCTTCTTTGGATCCTCTGTCCCTCTCTCTCTCTGCCCCTTCCCTGCTCATGCACGCACTGTCACTCTCTCTCAAAAATAAATATACTGTAAAAAATAGAAAATAAGAAAAGTTGATTAATAAAAAAAAAGGAAAAAAAAGAAAAAGAAAAAAAGTTCCAGCCAAACAGATTTTGAAAGATCTGTACGATCAATCACTATTCTTGCCAAACTTATGTAAACAATTAGGCCAAGTTGGTTAAAATTGGACTTGTTTTACAAACAAATAAGTCTTGATTTGGCCATCTCTGGAAATAAGGGTGAATTTAAAGAAAAATTATGTTTCAGGAACACACCTTTGCAGATGTTAAATTCTAGTTTTGATTGTCTTTGAATATTTGTTAGTTGTCTAAGGTAGACAACTTGAGGTTTACTTCCAAAAAATTGCCACAATAGCTCATGTATAGACAATCTTCATGTTTGTTATTCTGTGGGGATAATAACAGGACCCCATGGGCATATGATTATTTGAATAGCCAGAAAATGGGAGGGATTCCTCAACAATTGTATAACTCAACTATAATCTTGACCAGTTCTGTGTGGCTGGGATGAAAAAAATCACTTCTTAAAAGCTGTTGTAGACTCTGGGTCTAAAATTCTCTCTTGTCTAGCAAGAGAGCAGAACACAGGATTAAAAGCGAGAGATGGCTAATGTCCTGGAAAAGACAAGAGCCCCAAATAAGGGTCCTTGCCCTCTATTTATTAAGATCAGAAGGCTTACAAACGTGATGGGCGTGCACAAAGAGACAAAGAAACTAGGAACATTAACTTGGGGATGTGAGGGAAAAGGGGGTTTTGAAGATATACGGTGTTTGGGGTTTGGGTCAATATAAAACAAAATCCTGGCACCAGGCAGATGGGCAGATTGTTGTTAACAGCAGACAGGAGGCACCCTGTCTTTATCTTAGCTAGCCTAGGGGATAAGGCAGATAGGGGGAATAACCTGAGGGTTAACAAGACAACTTTTCTTTTGTTAACCATTTCCACTCTGGGCTGCTTCACCTGCAGTGCAGAGGTCTGTAGCTCAATTTACCAGTTTACCTAACTTTGTCCTTTCCTCCTGTGAAAGCAGCTTTTTGCTATAGTACTAAATTGGGGGATGCTTCCACCCTGAACACCTAATCTTGTTTACCTCATATACCTTTGTATTGGGTGCCTTTGTGCCCCTCCCTCTCTATTCTGGGGGCTCTGTGCCTCCTCTATTTGGGGGTGCCTTTGCACCTCCCTATTCCAGGTTGCCAATCTTATTTACTCAAACTCGGGTGTAAGCATCCTATGGCTTTGTATTTCTTTATGCCTTGTTAACCTACTGGTGAAGCCCAGGGGATTCCTACGTTTATTCCCCACAAAAAGCCAGAGTGCACCTCACTCCATGGGGTTAACTATGGACTTGTGGAGATAATGGATGGCCCCACTTTCCTTATGACTGTATTGGATATTGCACTTGGGGATGCCCATATCCCCAGACAAGTCTTCTCCTACTTGCCAGTGATTCCTCATAATTAGGATATTGTTAAAGTTAGACATCAAACAAAGAGGGTTTCTTGATGGTTTTATCCCTTAGCCATATTTGTCCCAGGAGTTGCCTGTAATGATATAAAATTGCAAGTAGAGGCTTCAGCCAAGCATACAACAGCCGCCTTCAACCAGACCCAACTCGTAGTCAACCACAAATTCAAAAGGTGGCCCTCTAAAACCGAATGACACTTGATATCCTGACTGCATCCCAAGGAGGCCCAGAATTAGATGGCTGGCTCCTAATGAGACACAATGGCTATGCAGCTCTAACCTGTGGTCATGGTTTCCCCCAAGCTGGATAGATTGCTGTACTCTGGGTTTTGCCTGGATGCACAGATGCATTATTAGAACCATTACCAACCCAGCCAACCTTCCAAATTTAAAACAACCATGGACACATTCTGTTGCAACAAAAATATTACTGGGTTTCAAACTGGCATGAATACTCAAATGGTCACTTTATTATTTTTTAAGTTTATTTTGAGAGAGAGCAAGCACGTGCCCAGAAAAGGGGCAGAGAGAGGAAGAGAGAATTTCCTTTCAGTGCAGAGTCTGATGTGGGGCTCAGAGTCACAGTGAGATTGTGACCTGAGCTGAAATCAAGAGCCAGATGTTCAACCAGCTAAGCCACCCAGATGCCCCTCAAATGGGCACTTACAAATTATCCCTCTCTTTCCTTTAATGATTGGTTAAACTCCTAGACTGGAGATGATTTTTGTCAACTATCAAAGGACTCTTATTTGGGCTTCTTCTTCTTTTTGTTATTCTAATCATGTTTTGCTCTTTTCTCCCATACCACCCACCTGGTGAGCAGGCTCCTTCACTGCCATATCTTCAAGTTGGCAGATGATCCCTTCCACTCAGGGAGATCCATATATGCAGTCTCCCTTAGATTCAGCTGCCTCTACTTTTCATAACTCCTATATATATGTCTCCAAGTGACCATAGGTAGGGACATCTCTACACCCCTATTCAGCAAGAAGTTACAGAAGATAAGACCTTCCAACCTCAGCAACCTTAAAGATTTTAGGGTCAAGATTATTCGGAGGGGTGGGGCAATGATTTGGAGAACAAAGGCAAAAGAAAAAAAATTAAACATCCTTATGACTTACAGCCTACTGACAAGTACTTGAGACAGCCAGAGTGACCATTCTCCAGGAACTCAACTGCCTCGTTGTTAATACTTTGCTAGAGGCAAAAGGCAACCTTATCTTAACACTCGCCCAAAATCTCCAGGATCCTGTAAGTCTTCTTTAATATATAGAAATCTCTATGGAAACTGCCTTTTTCTCTACCCTCTCCCCCAAGATATATGTTAGCAATCATCCTCCAAGCATACGGCCCACTGATACACATCTGAAGGGTCTCATGACTAAGGGTTTACTAGACAGTAGTAAATGACCTTGTCTTAGCAGCAGCTAGCCCCTCAAAGTCCTAGAAACCTTACATCCAAATTCCTTAGAGACTTACACTATCCCTGCCTCCAACTTGAAAGTATATAATCAGTCACTCCTCGCAAATCCAGTGCAGCTCTTTCTGCCCATGGGTCCTAGCCCCGTGCTTTAACAAAACCACCTATTTGCACCAGAGACATCTCAAGAATTCTTTCTTGACTGTTGGCTCCCAGATCCCAACATTTTACATCACACACCATCTGAAGGTGGTGTGAATATTTGTATAAACCTTGTAATTATCCTTTGAGGAACACATACGGAAGACATATGTACATTTAAAAAGCTCAAATGTGCTGAATGTACATTTAAAATACCACAAGTTCCATAACTCTACTTGGCCTTTTGTCATTTTTCAATCCACCGCTAAGGCTGGGTATATATGAGTGGCTTCTCAAGTCACTATATTTCTGTGAGGAAAAGTCTGCTTTTGATCTACTTTATCCCCACTAAGAGCCAAAGAACCAAAGGAAAACCACACAGGCCAACGGGGAAGAGTCCAGCTTCACTCAGCGCCCCTGGCGGTGGCTTTTCCTCTACGGAGGCCAAATTCCCAAGTTCCCACGACGCCTAGCAACCGTTACCGGGACAACGCCACTGCCGCTCACGCACCTCAGAGTGTTGCCGTCCTTGGAATCCCAGAAGGTACTGCGCTGCAGCCGCAGGGCCTTCCGCCTCCCTCCATCCCAACATGCAACGGGGCTCATAAAGTCAAGCGATCGTCATCAGGATGTCTATAGAAACGCCTGAAAATCTGCGTTCGCTGAAACATTAAAACTGTCTAAAATAGGTCCACAGATGGAAAAGAACTCTAAAGAGAGGTCTCAGTGAATTTTTTTTTTCCAGAAAGTTCAGTAGTAAATTTCGAGGAGGAAAGTCAAATAATTCCCCAGACTCGCTCAGGCACCTCATCGAGCAGCCCGCGCAGACCGGCGGCGTAGGGGCCTCGGGACCCTAAGCGGGGCACGTTGCGGGAGGAAGTGGCGCCGTCTGCCCACGGGGCGCTAGTAGACTCTTCAACGTGGAGCCATGGGAGGCCTAGAGAAGAAGAAGGTAAGTGGGGCATATGACCAGGCGGGGTGGCGCTGGGGGGCGGGGGGCGGGTGGTGGGAGCGACGGAGCCAAGGGACTGCGCCTTTCCCGGCCTCAGCCCTTCATGCGTACAGAAACGGCTGGGATCAGCGCAATGAGAAACAGCCACGAGATGGGGTCCGAGAATGGGCGACGACGGCTATTCGTCCGATGAAGTTCAGGAAAGAACCTTGGAGTAGGGCTGTAAAACAAAGTTGGGGTTGCCAAGCAAAGCTTCACCCCAAATGCAGCCCCGGTCGAAAGGCAACTGTTTACTGAAACAGTAATAAACATTATGAGAAGTTTATCGTTAGGTCAAGTTTATCATTTCCAAAACTTGTTATTCTCTGTTCTGTTAGACTTGCCCTTGACATTGGAGAGGGAAACGTAAACAAATGGATGTGGACACCAACAAAACGATCACAGATTGTTAAATGTGATGTGAAAGATAAGGCTGGTGGATAGAAAAAAGCTACTACTTACTTTAGTTGGTGTTGTCTTGGAAGGTCTCTCCTATTCAACATTTAAGCCTCAATCAGAAAGTTCAGAAGATCTCACATGGGTTCTGGGCCATGGGAGTGCTTAGCGAGCAAACCTGGCAGGGGAAACTCAGTGCCAAGACCCTTAGGTGGGAAAAGCTTTCTGTGCGCGAGGAATTAAGACATCAAGATGGCTTAGGGTATAGTAAACCAAGGGAAGGGAAGAATGGCATTTGGTGAGGTTGAGGTTAGACAGGGACCAGATGTATAAGGCCTGTGAGCCACAATGAGGAGCTTGGATTTTATTCCAAGTGCAGTACAACTCAGCTAAAGGGAAAGTACCACGATACAGTTTTTCAAGGGTTTCTTGTTGCCGTATGGAGAATCACCTTAGTGGTATGAAAAGATGGGGGAAGGGATGAAGGTGAGGAAGATGTAGTTGTCTTGTGTTTTCTTCAGATTGAAAGTTTCTGTTGCCTGTTTATATTTAACCCATACACTGTTGAACAACCAGTAAGTGCTAGTGTTTAGAATCACAAAGATTTAAGATAGAAAATTTTTCCTTGCAGCACAGGTGCAGATATGTAAACAAGTCACGACAGTTGTTAAAGCTGGGTTTCACAACCATTTTGAGCCACATAATGCTTTGTCGTGGAAAGACCTGTCCTGTGCATTGTAGGATGTTTAGTATCATCCTGACTTCTTACACACTAGATGCCAGTGCCACTCAACAACCCAAAATGCCTAATTCCCTTCCCTCCATCTCACACACACCCAGGGAGTGAAATCATCCCACGTGAGAACTATTTATCCACTTGCTATTTAGAAGGATAAGCATAATGACAGACATATATGTAATGGAAAACACTTTTAAACCCAACTTTCTGAGACAGTCTGAAGCTCATCTTTGTATCCCCAGTGGACAATGTCTGGAAAGAATAAATGAAGGTGTGTTTTATGATGGGGGGTGATCATAAACCTCTTGAGGGGCTATAGGTTTATCTCTTTAGAGCCGGACCTGGCCGTCAGGTCCCTGCTGTTTTACTGCAGAGGATGATCTTGTTTGGAAAGGACACGCTTGGTACCTTGAACTGCTACTCTTTATCAGGAATACAGAGATATGAGCATGAGGCAGCATTTTGGCACTACAGACATCCACATGATTGCATCAGACAGTATGCTCCTTAGGGGCAGGTAGAGACCAGGCCTTTTTTGTCTTCCTTGCTCTCATCATTAAGCATCTTGCTTAATATTTGAAACATAGTAGAGATCCTCTTATTTTCTGTTAAGTGAATGAATGATGGAGGGGAGAGGTTTTTTGGCTTAGGGCATGCATTTTCAACCAGATATCACCCCCAAAGGAACAAAAATTAGTTGAAGGGATCTTAGATATTTCAATGGTTTGTGGCCCTCTAAAATACCACATTAAACAGATCTTTGGTATGTTTGTAGTATTAATATTTCGTGGGGCTGTGAGAGGGGATGATTAAGGGAGAGGTCTAAAAAGCCTTCTGGTGGTAAGGGTTGGTTATAGTGAAAAAGTTGAAAAAACCAGTTTAGGGGATTAGGCACTGAGGCTCAGGACTCAGACCTACGTTTGAATCCCAGCCCTTAAAAATCTGTGTGACCTGGACACAAGCCATGGTTGTTGTGAGGATTAAATAAAATAATTGCTGATCAAAGTAGCCAATACTTAGAGCCACTACTAAGTGCTTTTGGTATAGCACCTGATCCATAGCAACCTCATGGTCCCCAGCATCATGCAGATGTGTGTGTCCTTTATGCTGAGTACTGCAAGGACAGTACAGGAGAGCTTGTTCAGGTGGGTGGACTCCCTCCCTGTAGCATTTCCTGTCCCAGAAGCCTATCAGCTGGTTGTGCACAGTGATAGTTGCCCCTAGCATGAGGCATGCCCAGAGATTGATGCCATCACTGCAATCATTGCTAATGGTCACTTGGGTTTTTTTCTCCCCAAGTATGAACGAGGCTCTGCCACCAACTACATCACCCGAAACAAAGCCCGGAAGAAGCTGCAGCTGAGCCTGGCCGACTTCAGGTGAGGTTGGAGAGGAGTGGCATAAGGGGGCCACGGGGGTTCCTGAGCAATGAATCATGCTCAGTAATGGTGAAAACTCAGCCACATCCCTATCTTCCCTGTGCCACCACAAACTGTCCAGAATTCTGACATTTCTCATTCTCTTCCTCATCTGGCTTTGCTGTAAGTGAGCTGTGCTTTGCCAGGTGTGGTCTCTAGGGAAGCTGGAGAATGGGTCATGCCACCCTTAATCATCAGAATGGGTCCACTGGTACAAGGCATTGCTACTCTCTGGCTGGGTCTTTGTCACCCATTCGCTCTGTTCTGGCAGAAGAGACCCCTGATCCTGCACCTAGGGGTTCTCAACTCCTCATAGAGTCAAATCATATCTTTCCACAGCCTGTGGGCCCTGCCACATGGCCCACTTTTAGTCACGCAGCACTTTTCGCTCCTACAGCCTCTGTCCTTCCTAGGATGCCTTTCCCTCTATCTTTTATATGGCTGAAGTGTGAGTTTCTCAGCAAGGCCTTTCCTGACTCCCTTTGTGAAAAAAGGATACGTGCCATCTGGCCCCTGTTAGTATTCTGATTGTTTCCTTTCTGGTGCTTGTGACAGTCTACATTAGGTGGTTTTGGGGGAACTTGGGATTGTCAGATCCTGCACTAAGATGTGAATTCTCTAAGGGCAAGGCCCCCATTTTCATTGTTCACTGCTGTTTTGCTGGCCTGATGTGGCCAGTGCTTAGTACATTTACCTACAGAAGGAATAATTTTTATCTTCCAGGCGGCTGTGCATCCTGAAGGGCATTTATCCCCATGAACCGAAACATAAGAAGAAGGTTAACAAGGGCTCCACAGCAGCCCGAACTTTTTACCTTCTCAAAGACATCAAGTTCCTCCTCCACGAACCTATTGTCAACAAGTTCCGGGAGTACAAGGTAAGGCCTAGGCTCTAGTGTCTGGATGGGGTCCATCGCTGCTCTGTGACCCACCACCCGTGACCTTGGGCAGATTGTTTAACCTCTCTGAGCAAGCCTATGGAAGGGTGAAGTAATTCTACCTCAAAGGAATGTCTTGAGGATTAACCAAATGAGATCACATGTGTGGAAATCACTTGCACAGAACCTGGCAAATGATTAATGCTTTACCTGTTGTACCTTTCCCCTGGGTCTTTTGGAAGAATAAATTTATTGCCTTTGAAGCAAAGGTGGTACTATTTGAGCGGCTTTTTTTGTGTATTCTTCTTTGCCCAAAGAAACCGCTGCTTTTCGAATTCGTTCTGGAATTGCTCCCAGGAGACCAAGCTTTTTATTCCACGAATAGAAACTATTAAATGCTTAAATACCACAGGGAAAGTAGAAACCTCATAGACCAAATGCAGGTAATTGAGAGTAGACTACTGTTACTGAAGCCTTCACTGAGCTGCAGGGCCAGGCTGAGGCCCTGTGCTAGGAAGGGTGAGGCGCCGCCTGGTGGCCACAGGAGACTGGCCAGCGCCTGCTGCTGGCCCTCTTGTGGAAAATGGCTGTCTTGGAGCTGCTGTTCACGACACTAGCAGAGGCAGCTTTAGAGCCTTTGAAGAACACCAAGGGCAGGCCTGACCAGAAGTACTTATAGGGAAGAAATCAGTTGGCTTGGAGGACCTTCTGGGCCCATGCCTGGCCTCGGCTGCATTTTCCTGTGTGACCTAGCCCCATATGTGGGTCCGTGGCTTGCTTCATGCCCGTGCAGACTGGTGCTGAGAATGAAGGCCAGCCTTCCTGGCCCTGAGCTGCTTTGCTGGTGAGTCACTTGGCCTCAGTTGGAAAATAGAGCTGAAAACATGTTTTCATCTAAATGTGAGGAGTCAGCCTTCTAAGTGGTTATCTCTGGTCATCCATCATGGGTGCAGCAAGCTGGCTCTACTTATCAGTGTGGGTCAGTTTTGATGTTTTTTGGAGTTTGCTGTTTTATACATCCTGGGCTTGAGGGGGTCAGATGGCACAGACAGCTGTGGTCAGCTTCAGAAAGCCTTGAGAGCCCTCCTGCCCCATGCATCCCTCTTCGATGAAAGAGGGGTTTCCAGGAGCCTTTGGTCCCAGCATCAGTGATCTTCTGTCGCCCAGGTGTTCGTCCGGAAGCTCCGGAAGGCCTATGGGAAGAGTGAGTGGAACACGGTAGAGCGTCTGAAGGACAACAAACCAAACTACAAACTTGATCACATTGTCAAGGAGCGGTGAGTTGGGGACTCAGTCCAAGCACTGGGATTAAGACCAGGACCCTGCTTATGTTGCTGGCATCCTTTTGGAGGAAGCCGACCAAAAAAAAAAAAAAAAAAAAAAACCAAACAAACAAATTGCTATAATGATTGCAAGTCACGGCAAGAGCCATGTGGGATGCTAACAGTGTAAAGGGATCTGGGGGACATATGTTAGTTACAGGTTTGTCAGATAAGTCTTTGGGGGCAGATGTTTCAGCCAGCCAAAGGAAGCCTGGTCAAAGCAGAGGAAACAGCAGGTGTATAGGCCCTGTGGTGATCGAGAGCCAGAGTTCTGGGAGTGCACACCAGGCACATGGTCACATCTGGCAGACATGGCTGGCTGCCTCTGATCTTAAGTGTTCTTTGCCCAGCCTACTCAGCAGTCCCACTCATCCATTGACAAAGTTAGTGGTTCTTAACCAAGCAGTTTTGGCCCCTAGGAGACATTTGGCAATGTCTGGAGGCACTTGTGGTTCTTGTGACTTGGGCTTGGGGGGCAGGGGAGGAGTCTTACTGGTGTTTAATGGGTAAAGGTCAGGGATGCTGCTAAACAGTCCCCACCACACAGAACAACCTGGCCCAAATTGTCAGTAGTGGTAAGGTTCTGAAATTCTAGGCTAGTGAATGTCTGCTTTCTCTTGGGGGCTGATGGCCTGGGAACACTTAGTTCCAGGCTGGATGGACTTGGCTCATTGAGTCAGGCCAGCCATGGGCTAGCATGGGAAGAGCTCTGGCTTAGGAGCCCAACATGTGCCCTCACTATAGCTCTGCAGACTGGGTGACCTGAGAACAGTTCCTGCTCTGAGCAAGTTCTCTCAGAGACGATAGCTCCTGTCCTGTGTGTGACACAGAGCTGTTGTGTGGAGCAAATGTAAAATTACACATACAAAAAATCAAGTGTCTGGATTCATGCCCATACCAGGTGGCTGTGTGGTTGTGGTGTTCCAAGTGTGTGTCACCTCCATTTCCTTAACCATCCGTTTAAAAAAAAAACAGGTGGCTCGGGTGCTATTTCTACAAAGGCCCTGGATTGGTGGGTTTGTCAATGAGGTGTAGAGAGGAAAACTTTGAGGCACCAGAGGGGGCCAGTTGAGGTTCCCACCTCCACACAAGAAAACCAGATGCCTCTCTTCCTGCTGTCTTTGGAGAGGCCCCTGCAGCCTTTCTTCCATCTTGGTATGGTTCGAAGACTGGCAGGTTCCTCCTGAGGCATTGCAAGGAGTGTTGCCCTGGAAGGACTATGGCCACCTCTGGTCTCGTGGCTTTCAGAGTTCCTTTTTGAAGCAGCAGAACCCTTTCTTCAAAAGAAAACTTCCTGGAAGGCAGTTAGGGTGCCAGAGGCCCTGACAACCACTCTGGCTGGGGGAGGGAGACCTGAGGCCCTATCTGTCCACTTGTCCCCAAGTGTTTCCAGGGAGCTGCAGGAGCCCAGTTTTAAACCAATAGTCTGTTCCAACAATGTCATTTTCCAAGTGATATCACTAGGGTTGGGTGAGGCAAAGGGACCCATTCTGGGTCACAGCTGGGACGAATCCAGGTGTCCTTACATGTACTCCAGTGTCCTCTCCATGACCCAGGCCCCCATCCCTCAGCAGGGCAGATGTGCAGTAGTGGATCCTCCACCGCCATGGATGGCTCATTCTCGTCAGCTTCCTAATTTACCACAGGATTCCTGGAGGCACTTTCTTGCTCTGACTTTTCCTGCCCCAGGACTGAAAAAATTCCAGCATTTTTATCATCTGGTTCTAATTGGTTCTGCAAACTTAGAGGTCTGGGTGGTGAGGCACAAGACATAACCCACTCTGGTGACCTGTGGCTGGGCCAAGCTGTAAGTGCTGCTGAGTGTGGGCAGGCCCCACCCTCCCCCTTGGTCCACTAGGTCAGCATCACATTTTTCTGCTTTCTGTTTTGGACATCCAGATATATTTGCTTTGAACTGCAGTTTCCACCTTGAAAAAGAGTTAGCGAGCCACTGACTCGGTCTACCCTCTTTGGCCACAAATAGAAATGGGTCCAGGCGGAGACTGGTGAGCAGTGGGTGTCTTCAGAACCTCCATTGGGATTTCTCTGGTCCTCAGAGCTAAGTGGGCATTTCCTCATTCCATGGTTCCTCCCAAGGCTATAGGGAAGCTGGCACTGCCAGGCCCCTGGGCTTTGCCCAACTCTGTGGTCAGGAGATGAGAGTGGCAAAGCCTGATTGGGAATGGGGCCTCTGGGGTGACTAACAGGGTGGGCAAGGGATTCAGGGTCCCCCTTGAAACCCAGAGTGACCAAGCCTCTGGGCACTGTTCTCTTGGTCCTACAGGTACCCCACATTCATAGACGCTCTACGGGACCTGGACGACGCCCTCTCCATGTGCTTCCTCTTCTCCACCTTCCCACGGACTGGCAAGTGCCACGTGCAGACCATTCAGCTGTGCCGCCGGCTCACTGTGGAGTTTATGCACTATGTCATTGCTGCCCGTGCCCTGCGCAAGGTAAGCCCAGGGCCTCCTGGGGAAGGGGGGACCGCCCAGCTCCCTCCTTTGCCTGCCCTTTTCACCACAGTCTCTCCCCATAGGTCTTCTTGTCCATCAAAGGCATTTACTACCAGGCTGAAGTGCTGGGGCAGCCCATCGTGTGGATCACACCGTATGCCTTCTCCCATGATGTGAGTATGCTCATGGGGAAGGCAGGGGCCTGTGCTGGGCCATTGCTCCTTCTCTGGCTCCTACATAGAGATGAGGACTTGGGCAGGGTGGGGGATTTTGTTGTCCTGCATAGTCCAGCATGTGCTGGGCTCCTGCGTGTGGCCGGGGCTAGGATGTGGGGTGAGGAGTGTACTGTACAGCATCATAGTAAGAACTGGAGTCAGCCTGTCTCCAGCATCCTCCAGCTGGGTGACCTTGGACATGTTCTGCACCTCTCTCTGCCTCAGTTGATGTGCTTCCACTTTCTAAGCCTTGTCCTGAGGATATAAGAAAAAATAAAATCTTTCAAAGTGCCTGGTGCCTGGCCCTTTGGGGTTGCTGAGTGAACAGTGAGCAACTGCCAAGGCTTGGATGAGCCTAACCCTACCCTCAGACCCATGGGGTCGTCATCTCACTCTGCCACTAGTGGCTGCCAGACCTTGGCCAGGCTGCTTTGCGTAACTCCTCAGCTTCCGCTGACCGCTACCCAGGGCTGGGGGGACTGGGAGAGATGGAGGAGGATGAGCACATGAGAAGCTTTTAGCACATGGTACTACTTATTTATTTTGGTTTAAACTGGGAATTTTTGGCAGGGATCCACAGAGAGAAATCCTGGTTTTGCCTCCTCGTGGGACAGCATTAGCCTCTATTCCCCTCCACAGTCTCGGTCAGGCTGTCCCTCTGCCTGACTTGTCATCTTGTGGGCCTGCATTTGACCCAGTTTCCTGCCTGTGCCTTGAGCAGCAAATGCACCAGCCTGGCTGGACAGTGTGTTCACCTGCCAAGTTATCGGGTGCTCCAGGTTGAGCTGGGGGTCTGGGCCCCTCCCCTTTACTCTGGGTTGGCAGGGGTCCGAGGCCAGAACCCACTCTGACCACAGGGCAGTGGAGGTGTTTGGGGGTACGCTGCAGTCTGTGGGTAAGAGGCAGCTTGGTCCTCAGCAATCCCCTCTTCCCACTCTTCAAGGCAGTTGTGTGCCAAAGCCTTTGGCCCTTCCCTCTTCCTTGTTCCTTCCCTTCTGTCCTTCTCCTTCCTCCCTGTCTTCCTGCCATGCTTCCTTCCTCTCTGGCCCTCTCTCTCCTTCCTTCTCTCTGATGTCCCACCCCCGTGCTGCTCAGACTGGTCTTTGTATGTCCTCTGGGTAGTGAATAGGGCCCTGTGGAGGCCAGCCTCCACACAGCTGACCCTGGGGGAAGGGAACAGACTGCCCATTCCTCCTTCCTCCCTGGCCAGCTTACTGCTACTTCCTCTCAGCAGGAGAATGGGGGACCAGTCCTGGGTCATAGCTGAGGCCCTTGTGTCCTCTTTCCCTGAGCAGCCAGTGCTGGGCTCTTCAAAGTACGACCCAGGCAGGCAGTTGGGGGGGGGGGGGGGCGGGTTGGAGGGACCCTGCTCAGCACTATGCAGTTCAGAATGGAGTTGTCCTCAGATGCTCTTGGACGGATGGAGGTGTGAGTAGGGGGACAGGTGGGGGGGACAGGTGGGGTACCTCTTGGTCCCTGCATCCTCACACTCACACTGCCCAGTGGCAAGATACAGAAACAGTTCAAAGTCACAGGCATGGCCAGCATAAAAAGGGACGTTGTGATCACTACTAACTTTGACATTGCTCGGGATATCCTGCCATCCAGGTCCCGGAGGTCAGCAGAGCTGGGCTAGCCTCCCGGGTTGTTGGGGGCAGTGCTGCTCAAGAGACGAGGCTGTTTTTCTGGCTTTCAGATCCTTTCCGTGTTTTGCTTTATCAACTCCTCAAGGGCAAAGATGAGTCCTTTGATGTTCCCTACTTCCTGGGTTGGCTGCTCTTGAGGGTAGCTGTGTGCCTTTGCCCCAAGCAAGCAGCTTTTCTCCCATCATTTCTCCAGAGCTTCCTGGGGCTGAGCCAGGCAGCTGTTCCACCCTATCTTGGATCCTTAAGTTGTGCCTTTGTCTCTGGCTTGGGGCTGGGGCTGAGTTGCTGAATTGAGTCTCCATCCCTCCTGCCAAGGCTTGAGGATGCTGAGTTCTGTCCACCCAGGGTGACAGACTGCTTGCTGCAGGGCCGCCTCTCCCAGATGGACTGGCGATGGGGCGGGGCTCTGAGAGGCTAGCAGCCTAGGCCTGGAGAAGACATTTAATGAAGATTATGGGATGACTGATGCATAGGAATGATCTGTGACCAGACTGGCCTGGAAGGCCACCTCTGTGACCAAAGTCTGGTCTGAGCTGGGATTTATAGGATGATTGGGGAGTTTGGACAGGGGCAGGGGAGCTCCATCCAGTCCTGGGAGCAGCATGACAGAACTTTCCCTTTTCTCCTTTTCATCTCCCCCTTTCTGGCTCAGGGATTTGGACTGACCTCAGGATGCCCCTAACCTTTGGGACCCCTGTCCAGAGCCTCAGCCAAAATGCTCCCGGGTAGAACATGCCACATGGCTCCTTCTCATGGAACAGAGCTCTGAAGGCAGGGCTACCATGGTAGAGCTTCAGGCAGGCTGGAGTCCCCTGCCCCACGTGGGTTGTCCGTGCTGTCTTTCCCCTGTACCTGCACCTGCACTGCCAATGGGTCTTCTGTGCCCCCCAGCACCCAACAGATGTTGACTACAGGGTCATGGCCACCTTCACCGAGTTCTACACCACTCTACTGGGCTTCGTCAACTTCCGCCTCTACCAGTCGATCAACCTGCACTACCCGCCCAAGGTAGGATCCCAGCCTGGGTCTTTCTCAGTGTGCAGGGGCTGTGGCCCTTCTCCCCACATGGATGTAGGGGGCTGTGGCATCTTCTCCCTCTGATCTTCCCCCTGCCTCGCAGCTGGAGGGTCAGGCCCATGCAGAGGTGAAGGCCAGTGAGGACACCTATGCCTTGGACTCTGAGAGCTCTATGGAGGTGAGAGAAGCTTCCAGAACACTGGCCCTGTATCCCCTCAGAAGGGTGGGTCCTGGCCTGGGGGTGGGACTGTGCATGGCTAGATGAGTGGGCTCGGGGCTTGCCCTTGCAACGCAAGCCCACTGATGTCCCAGAACTGTTGCTGCTCCACCTTCCCCACCCTGACCGTGCACGCAGACAAGATCTCCCACCTGCAAGCAACAGCTCTGCTTCTTTCCTATAGAAACTGGCGGCCCTTGGTGCCAGTCTGGCCCGCATGGTAGTGCCTGTGGAGGAGGAGGCTGAGGTGGACGAGTTTCCTGCTGATGGGGTGAGGACTGCGTGCTGGGGTAGTGGCGGGCGTTGGGACTGAGGGACCTAGATGGAAGCTGAGGACCATCTCCGCCCTCTGCCCTCCAGTGCGGGTGTGGGCAGGTCTGATGGTGCCATGGCCCCTTTTGTGGCAGGAGATGACAGCACAGGAGGAGGACCGCAGGAAGGAGCTGGAGGCGCAGGAAAAGCACAAGAAGCTTTTTGAGGGCCTGAAGTTCTTCCTGAACCGTGAGGTGCCCCGCGAGGCCCTGGCTTTTGTCATCAGGTGGGAAGCTGATGGCATTGGCTCTGCCATACTCTGGGCTGCGTCCCGCCCCGGATGCCCGACAGTAATATCAGGGTGGTGTCAGCATCCACCCCTCAGGGCGCTTGTGCAGATTCATCTGTGTGGGCTTGGAGAGTGCTTGGCTCACTCTGGAGTATGTGGCAAGCACTTGTCAGAGGGCAGCTGACACCACTTTCTCACCAGCTTAGGGCAGGCCTCCACTGGGCTGGCACTGGATATGTTAGCCTGACGACAGGGCTGATCCTGGTGTGGGGTGGGGACAGGAGTGTCCCGGGAGGGTGAGCTTGTGGGCCAGTGGGTCCCAGGACAGCCACTTCATACTGAATACTCTTGTGGGCTCCTCCTGTGCCTGTAGGAGTTTTGGGGGGGATGTGTCCTGGGACAAGTCTCTGTGCATTGGGGCCACATATGATGTCACAGACTCCTGCATCACCCACCAGATTGTGGACCGGCCTGGGCAGCAGACACCTGTTATTGGCAGGTAAGCCCCCAAGGCTCTCATCTTCCTCCTCCTGTTTGGGTTTCTGGGTGTAGAGGTCTGTCTCAAGCGCAGATGCAGTGGGGCTTCAGGTTGCTTCCATGACCTGTCTCCACCACCAGGTATTATGTGCAGCCCCAGTGGGTGTTTGACTGTGTAAATGCCCGGCTCCTCCTCCCCGTGGCGGACTACTTCCCTGGAGTGCAGTTGCCTCCACACCTCTCACCCTTCGTATCAGAGAAGGAAGGAGATTACATCCCTCCTGAGAAGCTGAAGCTGCTGGCCCTGCAGCGGGGAGAGCACCCAGGTGAGTGGGCCAGGCGATGGGGTGGATGGGTGCCTCCAGGCTGGTTTTGGCCTCGGCCCCACCTGTTTGTTTCCCTTCTTGGCTACAAAGATAGCAAACTCCTGAGAGTGGGCAGCAGGGGCACAAAGCCCTTTAGGCCTACCTCGTTTGTATTCTATGATCACCTGTTGATGTTGAGAGTAACTGAGCACGAGTGGTCTGGAAGTTGTCATCAGTATTTATATAGGAGGTGGCAGAGCTCAGGAAGAGGCGCCTTGAGTTTCCTCTGAAGGTGTTTGGGGCTGTGGGGAGAGGTGCCGGAAGGAGCTGTGGTTGGGGCAGCCCTGCACCGTATCTGGAATGTCTTCATGGCTGAGGAATGTGGTGCCTGGCCCCAGTTCTCACCCTGCAAGGAGGAGAGCAGGCTCAGAAGTCGTTGGTTATTTACAGGAAGTATGGATGAATCTGAAGAGAAGGATGAAGAGGAAGACAATGATAGTGATGGTGATGAAGGGGGAGAAAACGAAGAGGAGGAGGAAGAAGATGTGGAGGCCGGTTCAGAAAAGGAAGAAGAGGCCCGACTGACAGCCCTGGAGGAGGAGAGGATGGATGGGAAGGTACTGGGAAGCTGACTGGGGGTGCAGTCTGGAAAGCAGCTCCACTGGCCATCTTTGGTACCAGCCCTGGGCCAGAAGGGCAAGAGCCAGGGGACTGGTGGGGGTGGGGCATCTGCAAGTGTTAACCCTGTGTCCCCAGAAGCCCAGAGTGATGGCAGGCACTGTGAAGCTGGAGGACAAGCAGCGGCTGGCCCAGGAGGAGGAGAATGAAGCCAAGCGCCTGGCCATCATGATGATGAAGAAGCGGGAGAAGTATCTTTATAACAAGATCATGTTTGGCAAGAGGCGCAAAATCCGAGAGGTGAGTCCCTGCCATCTGCCTGAGACTCCAGGTATGGCCACCAGATGTGGCTGCACATGTGAACTCTGGGGCCAGCTGGCTCTCCTCTGTGCTGATTCCATCCCTTTTGTAGCTTATGCAAGTGGCCTGTTACCTGCTGATAGGATTGGATTGTTTTTCATTTTGAGGCATTCTTAGAAAATATCCTTGAGCACATCCCTTTGAAGTCTCTGCAGGGTAAATTCTTAGGCATGTCATTGTCAGGTTGAGAGGCCTATGTGTGTTTTGTAGTAGGTATTGCCAAATGGTCCCCAGGGGAAAAGACTACTGTTCCAGGTTGACACCTCCCCAGCAGCCTGGTGAAGGTTTGATTGGCACTCAGCTTTCCCAAGGAGAAGGGTAAATGGGGCAGTTGCCTCTGGCTCTAGGAACGTGGGATCCTACTAACTTGCTGTGGGCCCGTAACATAATAGAGTCATAAAGGCAAAGGTAAAGGCATGTTTAATGACCTGAGGTGGTTCAAATAATTGTTTTTTCTCCTGGTAATTTGCTTTTTTAGTTTCTGTGGAAGCTCTGCTTTTAAGGGATGGCCTTGAGTAGGAGAAGTACCCTACAATCACAGCTTGATCCCCCTTTCCTCCTCACAGGCCACCAAATTGGCAGAGAAGCGGAAAGCCCACGACGACGCTGTGAGGTCTCAGAAGAAAGCCAAGAAGGCCAGGCCCGTGTGAGTGGTGGCAGCCTCTTGATGGGCGAGGCCCGCTCCTGGCAGCTGGACTTGGCACAGGCAGGCCAGAGGACCCAGGCTTGGTGGCAGACCAGAGTCTCTTCTCTTTTCATCCCCTTCCTCCCCCTGCCAGCCCTGGCTTCCTCTCAAGTTCTCTGGCTGGATCCCCAGCCTCCCTTGGATGGAGCTCCCTGCTGGTGGCTGGGCAGAGGAGAGGCCTTTGTGCCCAGCCCAACTTGATGCTCCCAGGAATCAGTGACATGGGGGGCAGGACCAGCCCCCCACCAGTTGCTCCCTGTTCCCTGGTTTTCTGCAGCGCACCCCTCCCTGCAAGGTTGGACTGGTGATTTTCCTGCTGCTGTGTTGGGGTGAGGGTGAGGAAGCATTTGTTATTAAACAGCTGGGGTTTTGGAATGATTGAATTCTGTGTCCCATTAGCCTTCTTGGGGTTGGAGAAGGGACACCTAGTGACGTGGAGTCTACCCTTTGTTCACATTCCAGCCCAGGTACTTTTCCCCTGTAAACATTGCTTCCTTGTGTGTAAATTAGGGGTAGAAATTCTGGAGCCTTTCTGGGGAGCCAGGAGTGCTGTAGGTGAGGAAGGTTCAGTGATAATGTTATGCAGACTTAGTATCAAGGTCTAGAAAGTAAGGTGCTCTATAAATACCAACTGTGATTGTTATAACTTTCTGCTGGAGTAAGACCAGAGGTGAAAGCCAGTGCCTAAAGGATTTGTGAGGCTTGAGTTGAGGGGTACCTAGCTTTACCTTGTTGGCTCATGGTCAGAACTACCCAGTAACCCCCAGTGTGGGCATTGCCACCAGTCTGACTTGTGACCCTTGCTGGGACAGCCTTACAGCTTCCCACCCGACCCTGACAGTGCCCTTGCTGAGGCCTGGAGAAACGTGCCTTTGCCTAGACTGCTAGGACCCCACTGCAGAGCCAGGGCCAGAAACCAGGGCTCAGGACGGTGCTCAAGGCTATCAGGAGCTGGGGCCAGGGTGTTGGAGTGTGGCTTTGGGATGGGGTTCCATGTCCCCCCAGTCGGCACCTGAGGGCCTTGGCCTGTGCCCAGTCTCTCTCAAAGTGTTTTGGGCAGTGGCTGCAGGCTCACCGTGTGCAGGGGGGAAGACCAGAGTTTGGCAGGCTCTGGCAGAGGGACCAGAGAACCCAGGGCCCCCCTCTTGGCTGGGCCTTGCTGTGGGTGGGGAGGGTTATGTTCTACTCTGGCATGCTCATGGGGATAGGGTGGTATATGTCCGTGCAGAGGCAGGGATGGGGTCAGGGCCTCTGGAGCCAAAGCCTGCTGCCCTAGGGAATGAATGCCTTGGGCCTGCCTCGGTGCGTGTGCATCCCAGGACCATGGCAAGAGTGCCAGGGCAAGGCTGGAAAGCAAGCCCATCAGATATGGAAAAATCCCCGGCAGCCATGATGTGGAATTTTCCCCATTCCAGAGTCGCCCATAATGGTGGGGGCAGTGGGGCTCTGACGTGGCCCATGCCCCACTGAGTGGCCACTGGTTTTGCACTGCCCACAGCTGGAGCTGTGCATTCCCAACTCAGGCGGGCATTACTTCCTATCCTTGGTCCTCTAGGGTGAGGAGGGAAGCCAGGAACTGAAAAAAGGTGGATGGGGATGGGGCACCTGCAGCCTGCGCTATGCTCAACTCTTATGGGTACCCTGGAGAGGTGTGGCAGCTGAGACCTCCTAGTGGCATGACTGGTTGCAGATAGGTCCCTTGTCTGAGCTTCCCTCAAGGGATTCTGGCACGACCCCCGCCCCTCTTATCCACATTTTGGACCTCAAAAATATGTCCCCGGCTTGCCCTGACTCTTGAACCAGGAGCCCATACCTTACATTGGATCTTTAGGGTTCCGGAACCCCCAATAAAAGTTCAGCAATTGGTCTAGCCACCTCCCTTTTCCCAGAGCTGGGCTGCCCTCATCACCACCACCACGCCACCCCGTTTCCCAGGCACCCTCGAATCCCCTTCCGGGGCTGGGAGCTCAGCCCAGCCTCAGGGTCCGGCGGTGGGACAATGGCCCCGTTGGCGCTTCCGAGACAAACGCGCCTTGTTGAGCCGGCGGCGGGGGCGCGGCGCTGCGCTCGGGGACGCTGAATGCGGCTTCTGTGCGTTCTGGGCGGGCGCGGGGGGGCCGGGAGGGGGCCGGGGCCAGGGCGCCTATTGGCCGCAGCACCGGGGGACGGGCCAGGCGGCCGCACCTGGCCGGAGTAAGTGCGGCGGCGGCGGAGGCGGGAGCATGGTCCAGGCCCGGTGGAGTCGGGGGCCCGGGCGGGTACGCCCCGCCGCCTAGTAAGGGCCCGGGCGGCGCGGCCCGGGACGAACCAGCCACGCCAAGCCCGAGGAGAACGGGGCCAAGGTATGTTCTGGGGGCCCAGGACCCACCGCCAGCTTGTGCCCTGCCGGGGGTCTCTCAGCCGGTACTACCCAAACCTCCAAACTGGGACCGCAGTCAGACTCAGACTCAGAGCTGAGTGTTTGGGGAGTGCTGCACAACTGCTCCAGGGTCCCAGTGCCCCTGCCGGCTGACAGAGGGTGGGCAGGTGGGGGCAGGGAGGGGGCAGGTTGGTGTGTGCCCTGCCCTTGATTTCTTCCTCATAGACCCCTGTCCAGGGTTTTCCCAGTCCTTGGATGTGGAGTGGGTGGAGCTGGGTTGGAGCTGGAAGTCCATTAATGATTAATCTTGGACACAGCAGCCTGAGCTCTGGAGGAGGAAGGGCAGGGATCTCCCCTGTTCCCACCAGCGCTCTCCCCAAGGAGGAGGGGCATCCGACCAGGGGCTAGGGGCCAGGAGAAGGGATGGGTCCCCTCTGCTTGGGGAAGGCCCTGTCCTAAACCACAGAGAGGGCAAGGCCACCAAAGAGAGGCATGTGGGAGTAGGACAAACCTTGATATCCAGGAAGGGCCCACAGGAAATCCAGCCAGTTGAGTTTCCAGGACCAGTGCCCAGGAGGGGGTCCAGCTTGGTCTGTCCCCTCAGTATCAAGCCAGTATTTGGTCACAGCACAGAGCAAGACTGTGGTCTCTTCCCAGTGGAGCCCTTCTCCCCACCTGTCTTGAGCAGGAGAGGGTATGATCACACATCTGGCTGCAGTAACCCACACCAGTGGGGGGGGAGGGAGAGAGGGCTGCAGACCTGACACCTGATCGCCTGTGTTGCCAAGGTGACAGGTGCCATGAAAATCCTCAGGAGGACAGTCCAGTTGGGAGAATCCAACCTCTTCCTTTACCAAGGGGGTGACCCAAGGTCCAGGGAGGGTAAGGCACGAGTAGGCCTGGGCCAGAGCAGCCCCAATACTGCTGCACTGTATTTTGCCCTGCAGCGGAGGCATTGCTACCATCCCCATTATCCTTACGGAGAAACTGAGGCTCAGGGCAATTCAGTGACTTGCCCAAGGTCACATAGTTCAAAGGTGACTGAGTTGACTACAGATCACAGGAGTCCTGTCCCAGCCTGCATCTCAGGACCAAAGCCCTGCTCAAGACCTCTCTGCTGCTCTGGGGTCCTGGGCTCTTGGATCTGCCTGTGCTGCCCCAAACCCCTAGCTCAGGACCCCTCCCCCTCCTTGCCTTCCTAGCTCCCAGCTCTGCCTGACACTCAGGGGGTGGGCAGGCTGCTACCCTGGGAGCAGAGACAACAGAGCCCTGTTCCCAGCTGCCACCTCGGGCTGCTTCATTCCCTGCTTCTCACTCAGGCAGAGCCCTGCCTGAAGGAAGCTCCCTGTGGACAAAGAAGCCTGCCTGCTTCCCACATATCCCCTTGTCCAATGGACATGGGTCTGCTGTTTGAGAGCATGGGTTGGAGGCCCTCTTGTCACCCCGCAAGAAAGGGGTGTATCCCCCCTGACAGTCCCCACTCTGGGCCCTAACAGACTGAGTGTGTCACCCCAGTGAGAGGCAGTGATTAACCTGGGAGAATGAGACACAGATGGTAGAATTCCAGGCATGGCAGCAGGCTTGGGAAGGGCTTCTTGCTTCACTTTGACTGAGTGAGGAATATGAAGAACGACCCCTTTTGTGAGCCTTATTCTACTCCAGACGGGAAGGGCAGGATTGAGCAGAGGTGTCCATGGGGATCAGTGGGCTGGGAGCTGGAGGAATCCCCAGGTGAGGAGTGATGGTTGGAAAGAACTGGCGTCCCAGACAATACCTTCTTTTCCACCTGCCAGTTCCAGGTGGCTTGGGCACTCCCAGGCCTGGTCCCAATAGTGCCCTGACTTGTCATGGGACCTCAGGCAAGTCTTTTCTTATCTGTGCTCAGCTTCCCCCGATGTGAAACCTGGGGGTTAGGGAACTTGGGTTTGGAGCATGGGAAGTACGGGTGTTTGGATGAGGAGGGTAGCCTCCCAGAAGTCTGCACTGGTGGGTTCTGTTTTTCCTGCCAAGTGGGTCTAGAAGGGTCATGATAATAATCTGAGGTATGAGCAAAGGGCTCTGCATGCCTTGTCTCATTTGATCCTCACAGCAAGCCCTTGAGAGGGTCAAAGTATTCCCATTTTTAAGAGGTGAGGCTCAGAGAGGGGAAATCACCTGCCCAAGACTGCCCAGCTGGGGAGTGATGGAGCCAGACTTCATAGCCAGAGCATCTCAGCCTCTCTAGGAGGGGAGAGGCAGGTGGGCGGACCTAGGACGTGGTGCAGAGCAACTGCTCAGCACTTTGGAAAAACCTTTATATTGTTACATATTTTTATGCAAACAAGTGCATGACATTCCTTTAAAAAACATTTCAGTCAGGGTGCCTGGGTGGCTCATTCAGTTGAGCGTCCCACTTTGGCTCAGGTCGTGATCCTGTGGTTCCTGAGGTCGAGTCCCGAATCAGGCTCACTGTTGTCAACACAGAGCCCGCTTCGGATCCTCTGGCCCCCTCTCTCTCCCGGTCCCTCCCCTGTTCATGCTCTCTCTCTCTCTCTCTCAAATATTAAAAAAAAATAAGTAAGTAAAAACAGTTCAGTCATGCTAGAAGATACAGAGAATGATATTACCAACCTCCACATACTCACCTCTGGTGTTCTCAGTAATTTTGGTGCCAATAAAGAAATGACTGCCTTCTTGGTTAACCTGTTCTTTGCCACTCTGAAGCTACTTTGGGGCAACTCCAGTCTGGTGGTGATTTTGCCCAGGCAAGGCAGTGTAGCAGGAAGAGCTTGCCTGTAGTTCTGACTTTGCCCATTTAGCCCCTCCACAAGTTTCTGAGCCTCAGTTTTCCCACCTGTCACATGGGCCAGCAGGTGACACTGGGAAACCTGTTGAGGTCCCAGGTATGGGTGCCATTTGAAACAGTAAAGACAGGTGACCCTGCAAGTTCAAAAAGTGCTTTCCGAGTCATCAAAGACATTGCCCTCTTGTCAGTCAGCTGCCAGGCCTGGCAGCCATTCCCCCAGCCAAGGGGGCAGTAGGAGCAAGATGTCAGGGCTGACAGTTTGGGGGGGATCCTGCAAGCCAGCAAGTTGGGGTTCAGCTTAAGTGCCTCTCTGGGCGATCCTACCCATCTCTACTCCAGCACCCCACTCCAGAGGGACAGAGTGAGGAAGCTTCTGGGTCCTTGCAGGTCACTGCCCCAGGACTCCCGGGTAGAGGGCCAACCTCTCCCTTCTGCACCTTTAACTGTGCAGCCCACACTTCCCAGATTCTCTGTCCCATGCCCCTGCTGCCTTTTCCCCACTGTAGGACACTGAGGCTCAGAGAGGGCTATGGTCACACAGCAAGGTGGGGTATGGTTCAGACTAGCCACTTCTCCCTCCTTCACCAGACAGACTAGTTTTTCAAAATGGAAATATCTTTATTTTTCATTTTAGTTTTTTTCCCCAAGTAATACAGACTCTTGGTAAAACAAAATTATATATGTGTGTATATATATTTTCACTTCATTATATATTGTGGACACCATTTAAATGAATACATAACAAACCATGGGGTTAATGGCACGTAATATTTTTAACCATCCCCTATCATTGGACATTTAAGTTGTTTCTCTCCTCTTTGCTAAACTTTTGCACCCATCTCAGATCTCCTGTTAGATTATCTTCTGTGAACAAATTACCACAGATGGTATTGCTGGGTCTGAGATTGGACACTTTTAGAACTGTAATAAGTTGCTGTCAAACCTGCAGTCCGAGCACCGTAGGGAGTTTTTTTGCTCCACTTTTGAAGTGTCCTCCCCATGAGATTCCCTTCCAGCTACAAGAAACAACCCTAGGACACCCTCACCCGTTCAGCTTCTCTGCCAGAGCCCTGTTGCTATGCACACTGAACAAACAGCATTGATGACCAACAGTCAGGGAATGGTTCATGGGGAGCAGTGTTCCACAGAATGTTCTACAGGGAGTGGCTCTAGAGGCAACCTTTATCTTTATCTCCTTGGGGGGCTCTTCCCCTCCCTGCTCTCTTAAGCTCAGGGCTCTTCACCTTCCTCACCTTTTCTTTGATGATCCCATCTGCCCCTCCGACCTCAGTCCCCACCTCTGTGCCCATGACCCCCAACCTCTTTCTCCTGAGGTCTCCCTCTTATGCTCCAGGCAAGGGATCCTATTGCTCTTTGCACATTCTACAAGCATCCCCCACACACCCCAGACTTAACTGGTCCTAAATGGAAACTGAAAATTGAAACACAACTCCAATAGTAAACATACGGCTCTCTTATCTGCCCCCCACTCAGGGACTAGCTCCACCCCCAGCCAGCCAGTCACCCAGCAGGAGTTCTTCCCTCCCCTCTTCCACACCCTATCACTCACCAAATGTTGTCTATTCCATGGCCTACAGATGGTTCCAGTTCATTCCCAGTGCTTTCCTTGGTCCGGGTCATTTCACACCTGGACAGCTATAACAACCACTGTCAAGGTCTGCTGGCTTCTCCCAGTCCTTCCCCACCTCTACTGTTTGTTTTCCATCCAGCAGCCTGATGGGAATCCCATCTCCTCACTCCTCTGCTGAAGACCTTCCCAGGGTTCCCCATTGCCCACAGGATCCAGCCCAGATTCCTTAGCATGCCTCCCAAAGTCTTGCATCTCCTGCCTGCCCCTGCCCCCTTTCTGGCTGTGCCTCCAGTCTCCCCTGTACACCCAACCTCTGACATACACACATACTGGACAGGCCAGCCAAGCTGAACATTTGTTAGTTTCTCAAGTCCCCTGGGTCTTTGCCAATCCAGGCAATCCTGCCTCCTGGCTCATTCTAGGGTAACAAGTGCATTAATTAATGCTAGCTGCTGTAACAGACAAGCCCCAAGTTCCAAAAGGCTTGACACACTGGAAGTTTAGTTGTCATTTTGAAATGGGTGTTAGGACTGGGTGTTGTATGGAAACCAATTTGACAATAAATTTCATATATTAAAAAAAAAAAGAAAAGAAAAGAAATGGGTGTTAGGAGAGTGGTCAAGCGAATACCAGGCTCTCCCATTCATAGCCCTGCCCACTTCCAGATCCTTAAAGACCACCTCATTCATCCAGCCTATGGGAAAGGAGACCACAGAGAAGGCCTGCCCACTTAACATCAACAGTTATTATTCTGCTTACATTCCATTGGCCAGAATTCTGTCACATAAGGACACTGAACTGCAAGGGAGGATGGGAGATGTAGTTTGGCCATGTACTCCAGGAGAAAAGGGAACTAACTGCCTTTAAATTGGAAAACATGCAGCAGCTTCTGCTACCAGGGCTCTGTAAGCCCAGGAAGCTTCCCTGACCATGCTTTTCCTGCTCCCCAGGCTGGATCAGGTGTTTGTGTTCCAGCAAGGCCCACCAATGTGTCCTCCATCACAACCTGCAGCTGTCTGCTCCTCTCACCCCCAGGAATGTGAGCCCGGAGCTCTGGCACAGGACAACATGAACCCCAGCACTGGGCATGGTGCAGGTGCTCCCTAAGTATCTGTGGAACAGATCAATTTAAAACTCATTGTGGTCATGAAAAAGATATCCACAATCTATTGATATGTGGGAGGGGCCTGGGGAGCAAGTTAAAAACAAAATGTGCTTCCTTGAAGAGACCCTTCTGTCATCTGTATGGGTTAATATAGACAGAAAAAATACGGGGAGGCTTGTGCTAAAGTTTTAAGGACAGTGGCCTCCTTTAAATGGTCTTCTTTACATTTTTCTGTAATTGTCTGATTTTTTTTTTTCAGTGAGCATGCACTGCTTTTATGATTAAAATAAATTTTGCCAGGGTTTAGGGGTTGAGCTGGCCAGAGATGGTGTCACTATCAATATTCTGGCAGGGCTGGAAGCATAGGTTCTGCTATCTGTGCTTCCTACTCTAGAAAGCTTTCCTTCATGAGGCTCTTCTTTACTGGCCTTCCCACCCCACCCATGACCTCACCTTTGGTTCAGGAGCCTGAGCTCCACTCCCACCTGCCTGAGGTCCTTAACCTTGTGTGTCATATCTGGTCCTTGAGACTCAGCTCCCTCCTCTATAAACTAGAGGTGGTAACAGGGCCTCCCAGTGGCAAGGATTAGGGGTGTATGTGATGCATGGGAAGTCCCAGGCACCAGACTGTGTTTGGTCAAAAGTCCACACTCATAAACCACCTCTCTGCTGTTTGATGCCTGCTCTGCCCTGACTCACGCCCATACATTTATCTGTCTTCAGACTAGCTTGGTCCAGGACAGATAAAACGACTCTACTCCATGCCCTGGACCAATCCAGCACTCACAGATATAAGGACTCTGAACCTTCCCAGTGGCTGTTTAAACTCTGGTATTTCATGGGTACTTGAGGGTTGCTCCCAGGCTGTGTGGGGCTCTGGGGGAAAGAGCAAAATGTCAGAGCAGTGTCAGATGCCTGCTGTTCCCTGGGAGGAGCTGGCAGCCACTCAACTTATGACAGTGCTCAGTGTGGGATACATGATTGTCACAATAATGGTCACTATTAGCTGAGAGTGACACCTTGGTCCCTAGAGCCCCCCATGCCTGAAGGAAGGTTGTGAGGTGCTTTTCTGGGCATCCTCTGTTCATGGGCAAGGCTGAATCCAGACCTGAAGACAGACCTGAACCCAGCTAAGAGCGAGGCGTAAAAGATTTCAGTGCCTGGGCTGAGCCTGAGGGCCAGTGGGGTTTGGGACTAGGGCCCCTAGAACTGCCTCTTCCTGTCAAGACCTTGGGAAGTATTGGCAACTGCAGTCAGGACAGGCATGATCCATACTGCCTCTTTGATGAAGGACTTGGAGCTCAGAGAGGTGAAATCTCATCAGATACCTCCTCCCAGAGCTGGTCAGGTTTTCCGCCTCCAGGAGGCCTCCCAGGCTGGGTTACTTGCTCTCTGGGCTCCCAGAGATTTTAGACAAACCTTGGTCTCTGGTTGTGTCTTAGAATCTTGAAGCCTTGGAGTTTGGCAAGTCTGCATTTGGACTCTGGCTCTGACTGCCCCCTGCTAACTGTGTGACCGTGGACAGATGAGTTCACCTCTCTGAGCCTTGGTTTCTTCACCTTGTGAGTGGGCTAATCCTGGTGCTTCCTGCCTAGGGCAGGCATGCAACTTAAATGAGGTGCAGCTTGAGGAGCAATTAACCTCCCTGCCCCACTTGCCTCCCTGTCCCTCCCATGGCCTTTGAGCCTGTCCCAGACTCTCTGCAGGGCTCTGCGGCTGCTTGTGTCCTTTATCCAAGGACACCTGAGACCTTGCTGAGCCCTTGGATGAAGGAGCTGCCTGGCTGCTGAGGTCTAGAGACAGTCAGGGACCACCCAGAGGGTGCTCCTGGCAGAGGGCCAAGGCAGCACCTGCAAGGTATAGACACATGCCACCTGCTATCCCCAGGGAGGGAGCTCATGAATATTCACACCCGCTGGAGCATGAGGGAGGCAGCCAGAATACTGCTGGGTGTCATTGGAGCGTTCCTGTTTCCCAGTGACCGCAGAGGCAGCCTGAGAGTCAGACGTGGCTCATACAGGGAGAGGAAAGGGGCAACCAGCTACGGCCCGAGGTGAGTGTGTCTTCCTCCACTCCTGCATTTAGGTCCCTGGGAGAGCAGGACACCTGGAACCAAGGCCTGCCAGTAGTGATGCTATAGGACAGAAGGTTTACCATCCTGGGCTCCGTTTCCCTATGTGCACACTGTGAGGATGAGTCCTGTTTCTCCTTCATTCTCTAGAGGATGCTGGTCCAACCAAACAAGAGGATTGCTGGGCCTGGCCTGGAGCCAGCTGTCAGCACAGATGGAAGGTGATGTGGCTAGGGTAACCAAGAAGGACCGGAATAGATGGGGTGGACTAGGGAGGGGGTGCCATCTACCCTGAGCGCCTGGAACTGTCACGACCATAGGCAGAGGAAGAGAGACCCAGGTTCTAGTTCTGTCTCTGCTATGGCTGTGCTGTGTGACCTTGAGGGTGGCCCTGTCCTCTCTGAGCCTTAGCCTCTCTGCCGTCTGTCTTCCAGATTGGAAGCTGTGAGGCTTGGGCCACACTGAAATTGTGCCTGGTACCCCATGGCCTTGGACCTGGGGCTTTTAGCTGACTGCAAGCCTCCATCACGGGCCAGTGAGCACACACCTTGAAGCAGCTGTGACTGGGACCTGGGAGGGTAATAATAATGATGATAATAATAATAATAATAACAATGGTGGCAGCTCCTGCACAGGGAGTGTCTGCTCTGTGCCAGCCCTGTGCTGGGCACTTTCCTTGTGGGATGCTTTCTGCAGAGCACCCTGTGATGGAGAGTTGGTGGCATCATTTTGGAGGAGAAACTGAGACCCAGAGAGGGACACAGCCTTGCCTAGGGCACACAGAAAGGAAGCAGCACAACTGGGTTTCAAATCCAGGACTCTGGCCCCAAGGTGCTGGCTCCAGGTGCCTCTCACATGTGTGACTCACACATGTGGCTCTCACACTTGTATTAGCCCTGGCCACGCTCTGCTCTGAAGGTCAGGAGGGTCATTCATCAAACATTTACCAGGTGCCAGGCTCCAAGAGCTCAGGGATGAGTTAGCTTCAGGCTTGCATGTGGCTGGGCACAGAGGAGATCTCTCCTCCTGTAAGCCTGGGACTGCGAACCAGGACTGGGCCCTGGTCAATAGTGATAATAATAATTAATATGGATTGATCTCCATTTGTGTGCATGCATTCTCTCATTCAAATCTCAGTCTCATGACTATTTCCTTTCTGCCAGGCTCCTGGCTGCCAGCCAGCCCCTCTCTGGGCCTCGGTCTACCCAGGGGCTCTGCCTGTGATTACCAAGGGCCCTGTTTGCCCCTAACTTGCTGTTGTGTGTCCATTGTACATGTGAGGAGACTGAGACTCTTGAGAGGGTGAGCGACATGCCTAAGTTCACAGAGGCCAGGCAGGAAGGAAACCACTAGCCTTGAATGCTTCAGGCTGACACAGTAGGGACCAGCCACCAAGGCCCCCCATCTCTCCACTCTTCATCCTAGCTGCTCTAGCCCAGCCCACAGAGGCCAGAACCTGCTGTGCTGTTGAGAGAGAACCCCATTAGCCACACTGTGGCCTCCTGCAGTGGATCTTCTGGCTGCACACACACTTCCTGCAGGCTTGGGACCAGGCCTGGGACGTGCCAGGCAGAGGCTGTCATGGACAGAGCTGGAACCTGCATATTGGAGGCCGACAGACTTGGGCTTCAATCCCAGCCCTGCCCCCTGCTTTACCTGGGCAAGTCACATCACCTCCTGGAGCCCCAGTTTCCCCATCTGCAAAATGGGGGTGACAGTGGGGTCTGCCTGGCAGGATAGCTGAGCAGAACCCATGAGATGCTCTAGAGAAACCCCTGTCCAGGGCCTGCCTCATAGCAGGGGCTCAAAAGTGAAACCTGAGGGCCGGCATGGTTTGAGGAAGCCCAAGTGGTGGAGTGAAGTAGTGACGCCGTGATGGGAGGGTTGGGGGCGCTGTCCTGGGCAAGTCTAGGCAGAGCCTGATTGGTGGTTTTGGGAAGCTGGTCTGCCCCCTGCTGCTGGGCCTCCACCCCAGAGCCTGTGCCTTCAGCTTCCAGATTTCTGGAAAGTGCCCTGGTGAGTGGCGCTGCTGGGACAACGGTGGGCCCTTGGGATCTAGGGAGGGCAAGAATTTTACCCTTCCCTGTTTTAAAGTCAGAGAACCTGAGGCCTAGGGCCTCATTCAGGGTTTGGGCCCGAGTCTGAGGCTCTGGCCTGGCCCAAGGTTCTGCCCTGTTTCCCCCTAACCACCTCCTCGCTGGGCCCCCAGGGAGCGGGAGGCCAAATGCGGCACTTGATGCATGGGGCCAATTTGTGCTTGGTGGGGGACAGGGAAAGGGGGGAGGAGACGGCGGGGGGCTAGCAGCCACTCCTTGTTCAGGAGAGCCCACCCTGACAGACCAGGAGCAGGTCCCCAGGAGCTCAGGAGGGAAACAGCTAATACTCTTTGAGAGAGACCTATGTGCTAATTGCTTTGCCTACTCCCATCTCTGGAAGAGCCAGTGAGGGGGTCTATCAGCTTCCCAATTTCAGAGGTGAGAAACTGAGGCTCTCAGTGTTCCTGTGATTGAAACACAGGCCTGGGGCTTCCAGAGCCTGAGGTCAGCACCTCCCCCTCCATGACCATACCGTCTAGTCACCTTACCCCACCTGGCAAGCTTTATGACCTATTATTTAAACATATTAAATATATTTTATTGCCTTTTTATTAAAAAATCCATATTCCCTTTTGGGGCATCTGGGTGGCTCAGTCGGTTAAGCGTCTGACTCTTGATTTCGGGTCAAGTCATGGTCTCATGGTTTGTGGAGTCAACCTCCACCCCCCAACCACTGGTTGCCTGCTTGGGATTCTCTCCTTTTCTGCCCCTCCCCTGCACATGTGTGCTCTCCCTCTCAAAATAAACTTAAAAAAATACATAACTCCTTTTAAAAAAAGTAATTGTTACAGAAACGCATAATATTGAAAAATATTCCATTATGTACCCCTTTCCAAGCTATGTAGAGGATACTACGGCTCAAATTTAGAATACTGCCCTCCAGTTGTTTCTGGGCCTGCATGTATATTTACCTATATATGCATATGGATGTGGGGGCATAAAGTTCTGGAACTTTCTTTTTTCACATTAATAGATCATGTGCTTTTTTTTTTCTAGGATTAAAAAAAAATTTATTTATTTTGAGAAAGAGAGAGAGAGAATCCCAAGCAGGCCCTGCGCTGTCAGTGCAGAGCCCAACTTGGGGCTCAATCTCACGTGAGATCGTGACCTGAGCTGAGATCACGAGTCGGTCACTTAACTGACTGAGCCACCCAGGCGCCCCAGATCATGATGTTTTTTGAGTCAGTCCACTTAGCTCTGCCTTGTTTTGTTATTTGGTACAGATGACTCCATCTGGGAAAAGGCCTTGGTTTGTGTAACAGTCCCCCCCTGCCCCGATGGACACAGATTGTTTCTAGTTTTTCAAATTTCTGACTAAGCTTCTATGAGCACCGTTACATGTGTGACTTTGTCCAAGTGTTTCTGTAGAATAGTTGGAATTTGGAAAGCTTATACCTTCCTCCTTTGATAGAATAAACGGCTTCTGGAAACATTCTCCCCCATTCTCATTTACTCCTGACCTGTCCACCTTGCCCACCTAAGAGTGAACAGGGATATGTCATTGTCATGAGGGAAGCCAAATTCCCTCTCGAATAGTTTCTTCCTCTGCAACTTGTTTCTTCATGTCCTTTCCAGTGACGAGAAATTTCTAGATAAGCAGAAGACTCAGGGATGGGTGCTGGCTGGTGGGGTTGGCCTGGAGTGCTCCTTCTCTAAGAAGCATTTATGGGTGCCTTGGGTAACTTTCCCAGAGGGGAGTGTGGGGTCCTCCTCCAGGCTGGTTATTTAGCCTCTGCCCCAGGGATGGTGGGAACGTGCCATGCGTGTGGTCACGGGGCAGCATGCATGACTTCTTGTGGCCTCAGGGGCCCAAGGCCCCCATGCAGCTTGTGTCAGAACAGGAGTGGAAAGTTTCGTGCCCTGGTCTTATAGCTAAAGGGAGGTAGGAAGGCATCCTGAGCCCTAGCTCTCTCCTGGACTCCCATCCCTCAGCATGAACTACCTCCATTACAGTTCATGCCTCATTCCTCTGCTATTAGAGTTGCCACAATTAGACTAAAACTAGACTGAAAACTTTCCCCAAGCCCGCCCCCCCCCAAAAAAACAACCAGGACACCAAACTAAATTTAATTTTCAGATAGACATTGAATAATTTTTATTATGTCCTGTATAATATTAAAATTAAATTTTATTCATTGTTTATCTGAAATTCAGGATTACCTGGGCAAACCTGCCTGCTGGAAATTAGAGAAGAGGTAGGCATGTGGGCAGAGGCTGTGCTGTGTGACTTGAACCCTCTCCTTCCTCGCTCTGAGCCTCGGTTTCTCCATCTGCCTGCCCTACAGACGCAGGGACATAGGGGCCAGTGAAAGGAGTGGAAGAGCCTCAACCCTTCACCAGGCAGCTGGGAAGGGTGGCACGGGGAACAGGTGGGACTGGTTAGGTCCTTTGAAAGGTGAGACATCCAGGCCCTGGGAGGTCCCTGGCCCCAGGCCTGGGGGGACAGGGCATTGGGAGAGGGTCTTCTTCTCCATCTTAGAAAATGATTTCATTATGAAGCACAAAAATGTACAAGAAATACACTGGTGAACACCCAGGTATCCACCGTACCCTTCAGCTTAAAAATTAAAACCAAGGGGCACCTTGGTGGCTCAGTCAGTTAAGCATCCGACTTCAGCTCAGGTCATGATCTTGCAGTTCACGAGTTCAAGTCCCGCATCAGGTGAGCTCGAGCCCTGCTTCAGGCTCCTCACTGACAATGTGGAGCCTGTGTGGGATTCTCTCTCTCGGCCCCTTGCTTACTCTCACCCTCTTTCTCCCCCCCAAAAATGAAAATTAATTAATTAATCAATTAAAATATTTATTTTATTAAAAATTTGTAATGTTTATTTAATTTTGAGAGAGAGAGACAGAGCAGGAGTGGGGGAGGGGCAGAGAGAGAGGGAGACACAGAATCCGAATCAGGCTCCAGGCTCTGAGCTGTCAGCACAGAGCCCGATGTGGGGCTCGAACCCACAAACTGGGAGAACATGACTTGAGCTGCAGTCTGCCGCTTAACCAACTGAGCCACCCAGGCACCCATCAATTAAAAAAAAATTTTTTTTATTAAAAATTTTTTTTTAACGTTTATTTTTGAGACAGAGAGAGACAGAGCATGAACAGGGGAGGGGCAGAGAGAGAGGGAGACACAGAATCGGAAGCAGGCTCCAGGCTCTGAGCTGTCTGCACAGAGCCCGACGCAGGGCTCGAACTCACGGACCGCGAGATCGTGACCTGAGCTGAAGTTGGACGCTGGACCGACTGAGCCACCCAGGCACCCCTAAAAATTTTTTTAAAACCAAACCAGACAGTAGAACCTTCTCCCTTCTCCCTGTCCCATTGCCGGGTCTCTGTCTGCGTTGGCTTTGCCCACTGTCTGTCTGCAACCCTGTTTCTCCCTCTCCATGTGTTTGTCACTCTGTCCCTGTATAGACCTTGCTGGGGGCCACAGAGCTGGCAGAGGCCAGTCCCAATGTCAAAGGTTGCCCCTCAACCCAGCCAGGCCTGGGGTAGCAGTGGAGGCTCCCTGGGGCCGGCCTCCTAATGCTTGTCCTGTTCTCTGCTCCCTCAGTTGTCTGAGATGCCGCTGCCGCAGAAGAAGCGCTGGGTGTCCATGGCCAAGGGGCTGGTGCTAGGAGCACTCTTCACTAGCTTCCTGCTGCTGCTGTACTCCTATGCTGTCCCCCCGCTGCACGCTGGCCTGGCCTCCACGTGAGTGGCCCTCCTGGAGGGCCAAGGGGCGGGAGGGTTGGGGTGAGGGGGCACCCTGTACCCTGCACCATGCTGTGCTGGGCAGAAGTTGTACTGAGGGCAGAGCTTGCTGTGTAATCCTGGGCCTCAGTGTCCTCATCTGTGAAGTGGGCATAATAGAGCCTGCCTCGTGGATCATGTGAAGAAAATAACACTGTCTGTGTACAGGGCTGGGATTATCATCTGAGGTTGCAATGGGGCTGGGAGGCGGGGGTGACTTGTCCAAGAGAACTCACTGGCACAGGGCCGAGATTCAGACTGCGGTCTGTCTGCCTCCAAGCCTGGCTCCTAGCCATGAGGCTCTCCCACCTCCTCGTGGGGCTGCTCAGCCCAGGCCTGGCATGGCTTGTGCTCTTAGTTGGTGGTATTAAGTTGAACTAGAGGAAATTACCAATTATTGACTTTCTGGTCAAAAACTGACCTACAAAATATGTGGTTCAACCTAATCCTAGTTGATGATAAATGTAGGATGTGGTGGCCATGGATGAGACAAGAACCAGCAAGCTTGACCTCACACCAACACTGCAAATGGAGCCTGTTATTTTCCCCATTTCACAGATAAGGAAAGTGAGGCCCAAGAGACCACACCACCTGCCCACGCATCACAGCCTGGACACAGGCCTGTCTGGTCCCCTGGCCTGCCTCTCCCGCTATCACCATCCTCAACAACCCTGATCTTTAGATACCAGTGGGCAGGTGGTGCTGAGTCCTGAGGGCCCCAGCAGACCCTGAGGCTCTCCCCACCATTTCATCCACAGCAGGACCCCAGAGGGCGCAGCACCCTGCTCCCCCGTCCCGGGTGAGCCAGAGGTGCCCACCCTCGCCAACGGCTCTGCAGGAGGGTGCCAGCCTCGGCGTGACATCGTGTTCATGAAGACGCACAAGACGGCCAGCAGCACGCTGCTCAACATCCTGTTCCGCTTTGGCCAGAAGCACGGACTCAAGTTCGCCTTCCCCAACGGCCGCAACGACTTCGACTACCCGGCTTTCTTCGCCCGCAGCCTGGTGCAGGACTACCGGCCCGGGGCCTGCTTCAACATCATCTGCAACCACATGCGCTTCCACTACGACGAGGTCCGGGGCCTGGTGCCCCCCAACACCACCTTCATCACCGTGCTCCGCGACCCAGCCCGCCTCTTCGAGTCCTCCTTCCACTACTTCGGCTCAGTGGTGCCCTTCACGTGGAAGCTCTCGGGCCACGACAAGCTGGCCGAGTTCCTGCAGGACCCAGACCGCTACTATGACCCCAACGGCTACAACGCCCACTACCTCCGCAACCTGCTCTTCTTCGACCTGGGCTACGACAGTGGCCTGGACCCGGGCAACCCACAGGTGCAGGAGCACATCCTGGAGGTGGAGCGCCGCTTCCACCTGGTGCTCCTGCAGGAGTACTTCGACGAGTCCCTGGTGCTGCTCAAGGACCTGCTGTGCTGGGAGCTGGAGGACGTGCTCTACTTCAAGCTCAATGCCCGCCGCGCCTCAGCCGTGCCGCGCCTCTCCGGGGAGCTGTACCAGCGCGCCACGGCCTGGAATGTGCTGGACGCCCGCCTCTACCGCCACTTCAACGCCAGCTTCTGGCGCAAGGTGGAGGCATTCGGGAGGGAGCGCATGGCCCGCGAGGTGGCCGCCCTGCGGCGCGCCAACGAGCGCATGCGACACATCTGTATCGACGGGGGCCGAGCCGTGGATGCCGCCGCCATCCAGGACTCGGCCATGCAACCCTGGCAGCCGCTGGGCGCCAAGTCCATCCTGGGCTACAACCTCAAGAAGAGCATCGGGCAGCGGCACGCGGAGCTTTGCCGTCGCATGCTCACGCCTGAGATCCAGTACCTGATGGACCTCGGTGTCAACCTGTGGGTCACTAAGCTCTGGAAGCTCATCCGGGACTTTCTCAAGTGGTGACATCCGGCCCACCGGCAGCCCCCTCTGCCCGCTGCATCGCTGAGGAGGGGCCGGGCAGGGGCCTGCTGGCCTCCCCTGTGCCCTCCTGGTGCCACCCCGGCTCTGGGGGTAAGGTGGGGCTGCTGCAGGGGCGCAGCCAGCCAGGACTGGGCCCAGGCACACAGGGCCTGAGATCAGTATTTGACTAGTTATAGCTTTTTTAAAAGTTAAATCTCCTCCCCTCCAAAAACGAATGTTCTGTTTCCTGCCTCCTCTTAAAGGGGAGACTTGAGAAGTAAAAGAATTTGATGTTGTGTTTTTTGTTAATCAGCCTCAGTGGTGCTGACTGATGGGGCCCTGGGTGGGAGGTGACTGAGGATGGGGGGACCCGCAAGAGAGCATGGCGGGTACCTGAGAGTGTCTGTGGGACAGAGCCCAGTGACGTGACGGGGTTTGATGTGCACCTGTTACATGCTGAAGCCCTGAGTGGTTGAAGGACTCCCATGATTTACCAAGACCTGGAAGAGCGTGTGTGTGTGTGATCATCCTGGGGCTATTCCAGTCACTTACTCCAGTTGAACATTGGTTATGTGCCCAGCGTTGGGCTAAGTGGGTTGGTTATCTCAGTTCATCTTCGTCAAAACTTAGCAACATGGGAACTGTTATTTTCTCATGCCAGAGATGAGGAAGGGAGCTCAGAGAAAGTCATTTGGCCAAGATCACACAGCAAGTAAGTGGTAGGACTGGAACAGAGGCCGGGAAGGATGGTGTGTGCAGCCAGATTTGAGACAGTCCAAGTGGTGTGTGTGTGTGTGTGTGTGTGTGTGTGTGTGTGTGGTGTGTGACAGGGAGTACTTGGTGTAGCACTGAGCAGCAAGCCCCGGGCCCAGGCTGAGTTCCTTGTGTAATCTCATTAATCCTCACAATCACCCTTTGCAGTAGGCACAGTTACCATCCCATGTTACAGATGTGGGAATTGACATTCTGAGTGACAGCAAAAGGGACTTTCCCGAGATCTTGCAGGTACACATTAGACCCAAAACTAAACCTTCTTCTCCCTGGGACCCCAGATGCCTTGCCTCAATGCCTGTGCACCCTGTCCCTGTTTACCCCATCTCTCCACTGACCACTCCAGGCTGCCTCACCATCTGCTTGTACTCCACCCTGCCCAGGGGGGCTCTGGGTTTCCCCCTTCCACCCTGGGGTTCAGTTTAATTAATCCAAAAAAATTTGGCATTTATCAGATAGCTGCTGTGCCCCCCAGCCCTGAGCTGGCCCTGAGCATACAACAGTCAGCAAGTTGATCCCTGCCCTCCTGGAGCTCAAGTCCAGAGACAAAGATAGAGGCCAAGCAATCAAGTCACATTGAGTATGACCAACCAAGGCGGGGATGCATCAGTTCTAACCATCTGTCTCCCTCGGCCTCCCCAGGGGGACAACAGCCCTTTCTGGGGCATGGGACTCTTAGATCTCTAACTAAGAGCCAGCAGCCAGACACGAAAGGCAGAAACCACAGCCAAGTGACTTTATTGGAGACCTGTCTGTACCAGGCTCCAAACCACATGCTTGCACACCTTATCTGAATATCTACAGCATCCCAGCTTTATAAACCAAAGCTCAGAGAGGTTAAGTGACCTACCCAAGGCCACACATCTAATTAGTGCCAGTACCACATTTCAAAGCCAGATTAGTCAGCTCTTATCTTAACCCCTCCCTGAGTTTGAGTCACTGTTTCTCCTGGGAGCAAGTTTCTGGCCCAAACAGGCTGGGAAGAAGTTAGGGTGACCAGCCGTCTCAATTTCCTGGGACTGTCCCAGTTTTTGCACCAAAAGGTCTCACATCCCAGGAAACTCCTCAGTCCTGGGCAACCAGGATGGCTGCTCAGCCTGGAACAGTTTTGACCCCACCAGCCCCCAGGAGCTACTGTCTATACCTTCTTAAAGTTTCTTTGCAGCAAGCAATAAGCACATCTTTGAAGGCTTTAAATCATACGGAGAAAACTAAGCAGAAGAAAAAAAGAAAGAAAGAGAGAGAGAAAGAGTTATTATTGACTCCAGATTCATGAGATAATCCCCCTCCCTTTTTAGTAATCAAAAAGAGATGTGACTTAGTGCAATATGATAGTATCTTGGGTTTGTGGAACCCCATAATTTTATTTCATTGGACCTTTAGGGGCCTAAAACTGCCAATAATAATATTATATGTCATCAAATTATTTATTATTAATACTGGCACTTCTAAGCCCTTAGGGATCCAAGGAGAATAAATCCAGCAAATAACAGATGCCAGGAATATAAATTGTCCCATTAGCATTTACTATCTGCCTGATTTGTTTTACGAACATTATAGTTATTAACTCATTTATTAACATAATTAATATTTAACAATATGTAGTTGCCTGGTACTGAACAAGCACTCTGCACCATACAGGAACATGGACAATTCCCTTTGCTCTCCTGAGGAGGCAGCCAAGACTCAGAGAAGCTGAGTAACAAGCCCTACGGTCACTCAGCCAGGCAGCCATAGAGGCAGGATGCAAACCCAGGTCTGTCAGACACCAAGGCTGGTGTTTGCAGGCTCCAGACCTTCAGTGCCATTCCAGCCGGCCATCTCAGCCTCAGGACCGAGGTTTTTTCCATGGTTGAAAATGTATGAGGTCTCCGAGGGGCTCAGCAGCTCGTAGCTCTCAGGAACCAACCTGCTCTAGCCACACCTGGCAGCAGAGGGCGCCATGGTGCCAAATTTGGTCTCAGCCTGTCAAGACATTCCCAGCAGCGGGGGGCTGGGGGCACCCACAGTTAGAGCTGGGCCTAAAAGCGAAAGCCAGGGTGAGGGTCATGCTGTTCCCTGGGAGAAATTCAGTGGAACTCCCTGTTCCTCTCTGTTATGGGATGAATTGTATCCCCTAAAAAGATATGTTGAAGTCCTAACCCCCAGTTCCCTATGACTGATCTTATTTGGAAATAAGGTCTTTGTACATGTAATCAAGTTAAGATGAAGTCATTAGGGTGGGGGCTAATCCAATATGGCCATAGCTGGTGTCCTTAAAAGAAGTGGCAATGTCATGTGAAGATACAGACACACAGGGACAGTGCCACGTGAAGACAGGCAGAGATTGGCATGATGCAGTTATAAGCCAAAGGCTGATGGTGACTTCCAGAAGCTAAGAAGAGGCAATGAAGGATTCTACCCAGAGTCTCAGAGGGAACAAGGCCCTGCTGACACTTTGATTTTGGACTTCCAGCCTGCGGAACTGTGCAAGAATAAATTTCTGTTGTTTTAAGCCATCCAGTTTGTGTACTTTGTTACAGCAGCCTCAGGACACAAACACATTCTCTGTGCCCAGGGCCCTGCTCTGGGTCAAGCCTCTGCCCCTTACCTGGACTCCCTCCCCGGCTCCCTCCCCCAGGCTTGCTCCTGTGATCCACCCTTCACCTGCAACCAGAGGCCATCCTCTGCTCCGAGCCCTCCATGGTCCCCCTTTCCCTCGGGGAGAAGCCATGCAACTGCAAGCATCTGCGGCTTTGCACGTGCTGTTCCCTCTACTATAAGGCCCCTTTCCCACTGCAGGTCTAACACTGCTGAGTGTTTCAAAGCAAGCTCTGCTGTCTCCTCTGGACATTCTCTGACAGCCTAGCCCTCAAGCTAGCCTGGGGCTTCTGGGCTCCCCCATCTCAGTCCTGCTCACTCAGGGCCACAACTATGGATACGTTTGTCTGCGAGGCCCCGATGGTATGCTCCTCCAGGACAGGATCTTTGTTTGTCTTAACACAATCAGCCTCTAGTGCCCAGTCCATTGCCTGGCACGCAGTTGGTTTTCAATAAATATTGAAAGAGGAAAGAAGAAAGAAAGAAAGAAAGAAAGAAAGAAAGAAAGAAAGAAAGAAAGAAAGAAAGAAAGAAAGAAAGAAGCGATAAAGGAAAGAAGGAAGGAAGGAAGAGAGGAAAGAAGGAAAGGAGGGAAGGTAGAAGAGAAGAAGCAGAAAAGGGATGGCAGGGAGTACCTGGGTGGCTCAGTTGGTTAAGTGTCTGACTTTGGCACAGGTCATGATCTCATGATTTTGTGAGTTCAAGCCCCACTTCAGGAGAGCTCCGCTCCAAGCTCCTCACTCTCTCTCCCTCTCTCTCTGCCCCTCACTCACGTTAGTCCCTGCTGGGACTGAGCTCTGCTTTATATCCTTGGTTACCCTCCCTGTATACCTGCCTCCCATGTTTGGTCTCACTACCCCACTGCCCTACTTGGGTTTTCCAGGATCACCTCTGGAATAAACTCCCTACACTGGAACCCTTGTCTCAGGGTCTGCCTCTGGGTGAACAAGACTAAGACAAGTACCTACTGTGTTCAAGATCCCCTGCACACAGCATGATCTTGTTACCTGACCGAAGTAGGTCCGCTCCTTGGTGAGCTATAGGAAGAGACTACACCAGGTGGCCTTGCTTCTCAAAGTTATCTTTAATAAGAAGATCACAGGGAATAATTCCCAAAGCAGTGACTCCCTGAACAGGAGTAAACAGGCTCCTTTTATTAGGGTTTGGGGTGAATATTCAGAAAGAGATTTTAACATTATAATGAAGCTATCTGTTGGGCATTTAATCACCTGCGTAGGCATGGTCCTCAGATGTGTCTTTTCCTGTTCCAGAAATTTGTCAGTTAGTTTCCAAAAGATGAAATTGACAGTTAGGCAGAAGCTTCCAGGAATTTCCTGAGTTTAGGGAGTCAGGGGGTCTTGCCAGTAACAGTCTCATGTGTCCTTGTCTTGGGCTCTGGCTTTCTGCTTGTCCAGAGGGTATGGAGGCAGACTATAGCCAGGAGTCCCCCATCACCCATCACCGCTCACCCAAAGGTCAGGCTGTACATTCACCTGCTGGGTCTGGACCTGGGGCGTCTCTCCTCACCCTGAAGCCACGTGCCCTAACAGCTGTTTGAATCATGGACAGTTGCACCTGATACATCAGGTGGTAGATGGAGCCTGGGACAATTTGGGACACAATGACAATGGGTTCCAGGCCTTTGTTGGGGGTGAGCAGAGGCCAACCCAGCTCAAGGAGGCATCTGATGGGACCATAGGAGTAGAGAGTGGGGAACTGAGGCAGGATGGACAGCAGCCCCTATGTATGTGTGTGACAACAGATGGTGTCCTTCCAACACACCCACATCAACACCGTGGGGAAAGCATCACTGTCCTCACTTTACAAATGACTTTTTGAACCCAGGGCAGCAAGTCTAGGGGCCAGTGCCTCAGGCATCTAGCAAGAAATGGGCCCTACAAGTCACCTTGAGGTAGAGAATAGAGGCCCGGCAGGAAGGGGCTGTCTCTCTGGGGAGGGGTAGGCATGGCAGGCTGCCACTGGGTAAAAGACAGGAGGTCTGGAGGAGGTCACAGGGCAGGACCTGGACCCCAGACCAGAAACTCAGAGGCCAGCCTGGCCACCTTGTGTTACGGGAGAAGACTTTAGGCCAGGTAAGTTGGTTTCTTCTTCTGGCCTACACTGTCCTCAGTTTCTTCTTCTGTCCCAGAAAAGGCAGCACCCAAGGCCCCTGAAGTCACTCTGAGCTCTATAGCTCTGGGTTTCTTCCCAACTCTGAGAGTCTTGGTGGCCAGAGGCCACACCAGTGCTATCCATTAGAAATATAACACAAATCACAAATGCAAGACAAATGTGTCATTTCAAATTTTCTAGTAGCCACATTCAAAAAAGTAAAAAGAAACCAGTGACATAAATTCAATAATATATTTTATTTAACCTGATACAGTCAAATTATTATCATTTCAATATGTAATCAATATAGAAATTATTACTGAGATTTTTTGGGGGGTGGGTACCAAGTCTTTGGAATCCTATGTGTATTTTGTGTATGTCACACTCATAGCAGATTTCAGTTTGGACCAGCCACATCGAGTGGCTCATATTGGATGGCACAGGTAAGGACTGCTAGCCCTGTGAGGGGAGCCTGGCATGGCAGGTCACAACCTTTAGCTGTGACTAGGAAGCAGGAGCAGGTGCGAGTTTTCGTCTCTAGACTGTGAGGAGTATCTCATAGGATCTTAGGGTCCTTCCCTTGTGGTTGCTAATGGCAAGTGTGGGCTCCAGTGAAATTCACACACTTTCATGAACATTGAGGGAGTGACTGGGCAGTGGAGGTCCCGACTCCCGCCCTCGAAGTGTTCCATCAGAAAGAGGGCATATTCCTCCCAGGCCAGGAATAAATCCTGTTACAAGACAGCTGGGGTCAAGAATTGGGTCCAGATCTCATCTGAGCAAATCAAGTCACAAGTTCAAGCCTCAGTTTCCTCACCTGGGGAACGGGTATAAAAGCAGTATCATGTCAGGGTTAATTTAATGCTTAGTCCAGAGCCAAACACTCCTTTGGGTCCTTGAAGACAAAGGTTAACAGCTCATTTGGGGTAGGGGGCCCAGAGAAAGTCCTTTGAACCCTCTTTTAGAAGCTGAGGAAACTGGCACCCGGAGAAAGAGGAAGTGACCCAATCAAGGCCACACTGGAGCTGCTGACTTCTTGTCCAGTGCTCTTTCGCCACCAGATTCATCACTATTGAAGTTTGTCTTTGGCCCACAGTCAGCAACCAACTCTTGGGCTTGCCTGTGGAAGATCCTCTCCCAGGCTAGGTCAAACTGCCCTTCACTCAGGCCTGGACAATGGGCTCTGGGCCAGATGTGTGATCTGGCTCCCAACTCTGCTACTTGCTGGCTGTGTGATGATGGTCGTGCAAATTGCATGACCTCTTTGAGCCTCAGATTCCATGTAGCACCACAGTCTGCTCTGAAGATGGGGATTACAGGTGTAAAGAGGGCCCCTCCCTGCCCCTATAGACCTGAGGGAAGAGTCTGGCACATAACCCCAAACTGCATTTAATCCACATTTAATCCTTTCTGAAGCTTTGGGAAACTGGCTTATTATTATCCCATTTCACAGAAGGAGAAAGCTAATGCCTGACTTGACCCAAGACTTGGCTCCTCCAGCAGGAATGGGTCCTCTCCTAAGGGCAGGTGAGATCTGAAGGCCTGAGGGGTGCTGGCACTACAGAGCACCTCTGACCTTGGTCTTTCCCAATCTGTCCCTCATTCTGGGATAATATCCAGGATGCGCTATCTGTCCTGCCCACCCTGATGACTACTCCTTCCTACTCTGGCTCAAAGTGAGGATGGAGGGTGGAGTGGGATGAGGTCAAGGGTAAAAAGAGGAGTGTATTGTGTATCTATTGCTATATCTACATCTGTTATAACAAGTTACTCCAAAACATAGCCATTTATTTAAAACAACCATAAACATTTCTTATCTCCCAGTGTCTGTGGTCAGGAATTATGGTAGAGCTGACTTGTTCCGGCTCAGGGTCTCCATTGTTACAGGTGAGATGTCAGCCAGCACTGCAGTCGTCTGAAGGGTCAACATCATTCCTGCAATATCCTCTTGATTACACAGGTCAGCCCTGCTTGGTGTCAGAGGGGACTGAACAAGGCCATGAAAACCAGGAGTTGTGGATCATTGGGAACCATTTTGGAGGTGACTACCGCAAGGAGTAATAATAATTACTGCTATCTTTTGAGGACTTATTCTGTGCCAAGCACTGAAGAAGATAATTTTTGTTTATTGTCATATATTGTTGTTTTGTATTGTTTTGGTTCTGGTTTTGGTTTTGTTTGTTTGTTGTTGTTTTTTTGCACAACAACCCAGTGAGGAAGATACTATTATCAGCCCCATTTTTCATTGGAGGTAACTGGCTCAGAGAGGTTAAACCACTTGATTAAAGTCACTCAGCCAGCAAGTGGCAAAGCCAGGTCAGTCTGATGTTAGAGGCCAATTGTTTAACATCCTCCCAGAGAAAGAGTTTGGAGAAAAGGATAGGGAAGAGGTTTGCTCTTGAGATATACATTGGAATCCCAGGAATCTGAATGCACACAAAGGAAACCCCTTGTCCATGGCCCTGAGAATGTGGCAGGAGTTCTTGGACTCCTTCTCCATAGGATAGGGCTGGAATCACTTTTGGCTGCTGCGAGGAAGCCAATATAAGCCATTTGATGGTCACACATACCCCAACTATTGCTGAGTTCACAAAAATTCCCATCCCCTAATGGAGCAAGCATGCATGGAATACTTAATATGTGATGAACGAACAGCTTTTGTAAATCTTTGAGGGCCACTTGCCTCTGAATGTAGTCTAGTTTATACAAGTTATGACACTTTCTCAGCACAAAGCCTTTGCTCGGACAGTTCCCTCCACCCACAATGCCCCTCAGACAGCCACCAAATCAGAAAAGAATCCCTCCTGGAGTCCTAAAGACCCAGTCTAATCCCATCCATGCCTCTTACTAGCTGGGTGGAACCCAGGACAGGTGACTGAGGCCTCAGTTTCCTCGTCTGTTCATGAGAAACTAGACTCTCTTGTCTGCCCACCAGGTCCATGTGAAGTCAATGCAGTGATCAATGCTGGGGCTCTGCAGACCAAGTGAAACCACTCAGTTCTCATCAGCCAGGGGCACTTAGCGGAAGTGCTGCAGAAGCAGGAGTGTGAGCCCAGAGGAACAATTCTGGCTCCAAGAGAGCCAGGGGATCACTGCAGCAGCTGGGGTTGGCCCTGGGGCGAAGGCCTGGGTTGCCAGCCTATAGGGACTGCTAAGTAAGACCTGATTTGCATTTGTTTCTAACATCCATGTTTTTCTGATTATGATATCAGGGCACGCTTATCATGGAAAATCTGGAAAGTGTAGATAAAGAGAAGCACCATGAGGGTTATAGAAATAACCTGTAATCCCACCATCACCATTATATATTTACATATAATTATTTTTTCACACAATTGAGTTCCTACATTATATACTGTTTTGTTCACTGCTAATTTCAGGAACCTCTCTCCAAGTCATTAAAAAATTTCTTTTTCCCAGGGCGCCTGGGTGGCTCAGTCTGTTGAGAGTCTGACTCTTGATTTCAGCCCAGGTCATGATCTCAGGGTTTGTGAGATCGAGCCCTGCATCGGGCTCTGCGTCTGCCAGCGTGGAGCCTGTTTGGGATTCTCTCTCTCTCTGCTCCCCTCCCTCCCTCTTTCTCTCTCTCTCTCTTAAAAAAAAACTTTTTTTTAATCTTAAAAAAGATTTCTTCTCTAGTATAGTTATAAGGCTGCAGAATGTTCCAGTGGGTGACTCTATGTGATTGATTTAAATGCTCCCTTCCTGGAAGCCCGACTTTCAGTTGGACAGAACTGTTTCCATCTGCTCCATGAACCTCTTGAATCATAAATTTGAGGACTGAAGAGTGGCTGGCAATGGTGAAGTGCTCTATTGTCACGTTATTATTATTTTTTTTAAGTTTATGGGGCACCTGGGTGGCTCAGTCGGTTGAGCGTCTGACTTTGGCTCAGGTCACGATCTCGCGGTCTGTGAGTTCGAGCCCCGCGTCGGGCTCTGTGCTGATGGCTCAGAGCCTGGAGCCTGCTTCCGATTCTGTGTCTCCCTCTCTCTCTGCCCCTCCCCCGCTCGTGCTCTGTCTCTCGTCAAAAATAAATAAACATTTAAAAAAAACATTAAAAAAAATAAAGTTTAATTATACAGGGATATCTGAAAATATTCTCATTATAAAAAAATCCAAACCTTTCTGATAACATTGAAGCCTCCTGAGCCCCCCAAAATAACCATTGTCACCAGTTTCTGTGTATCTTGCAGACTCTTTTCAATACATTTCCATGCATACACACAGAAATATGCATATAAATATACAAAATATAACATAAAATAGGAGTACCTGGGTGGTTCAGTTGGTTAAGCATCTGATTTCAGCTCAGGTCATGATCTCGTGGTTCATGACTTTGAGTCCCATGTCAGGCTCTGTGCTGACAGCTCAGAGCCTGGAGCCTGCCTCTAATCTGTGTCTCCCTCTCTCTCTGCCCCTCCCCCACTCACACTCGATCTCTCTTTCAAAAAAAAAACATTAAAAAAATTTTTAAGAGTATAGATAGAATATAAACAATATAATAAAATAGAAATACCAAGAACACATGATTTAATATATTATAAGAATTATTCTGCAACTTGCTCTTTTTATTAGATAATACATATGGCTTCCAGATTTGTCCATCTGAGAATGTTTTAATACAACTTGTCCTTTTTAATGATTGTATAGTATTTCACAGGGTAGAGGGGTCAGCATTTACATAACCAGCCCACTAGGGGTGGACATTCAGGTTGTTTCCAATGTTTCATTATTATGAACTCTTCAATGTGGAAAACCTACACACTTTCCTTACACAAATGTGTGAGTGTTTTTCTCAGGTGGATCTCAAGAGGTGGGGCCACTCATGGGCTGCCTTAACTGAGAGGTAAGAAAACTGCACTCTAACAGAGAAGGGAATGGCTCAAAGTCACAGGTTGGTGACTGTGGAGATGTGACCTTTTGGGTTATCCACCTTATGGTTTTTTTTTTTAAGTTTATTTATTAATTTTAGACAGAGAGAGTGTGTGTGCATGCACAAGTAGGGGAGGGGCAGAGAGAGAGGGAGAGAGAGAATCCCAAACAAGATCTGTATTGCTGTCAACGCAGAGTCCAGTGCGGGGCTCGATCACATGAACCATGAGATCATGACCTGAGCCAAAATCAAGAGTCAGACCCTTAACCAACTGAACTACCCAGGTGTCCCTCCTCCTTATGTATTTTAAGTCATTCACAGTCTGAACCAGTAGTTCTCAAAGTGTGGTCCTGGAACCCTGAGGGCTCCCAAGACCCTTTCAGGGGGCCCTCAAGGTCTAAACTATTTTCATAATAATATCTAGATGTTATTTGCCTTTTTCACTCTCATCCTCTCATGTATATACACCAGAGTTTTCCAGAGGCTACATGATGTGTGATGACATTCTTGCTCTGAATCTAAGGGACTGCATTGGGTTTCTTTTATCACTGGTGTGGTAAGAATTTTTCTTTATGCTAATTGATGTTTTAATTTTTTGTTTATTTATTGCCTCCTGGTATCTCTTGCCCATTTTCTAGAAAAGTATTTTTGCTATTGATTTATAAGTGCTCTTTACATATTAAGTGCATTGACCTTTTCTGTCATATTTGTGGCATGTTCCCCAGTTTGTAGTTTTCCCGCTATCTTTGGCTTTTGACTTTGTGTTATGTTACATTCATGGGGCTTTTCCTTTGGTTTCTCCATTGCTTTTATGTTTCAGTAGTTCATACCTATTGTAGGATACGTTAGATATTTTCCTCTGCTTTTTTTTTTTAAGTTTGTTTGTTTTGAGAGAGAGAGAGAGACCACATGAGCATGAGGGAGGGACAGAGAGGGAGGGAGAGAGAGAGAATCCCAAGCAGGCTCTGAACTGTCAGCCAGGTGCCCAGTGTGGGACTTGAACTCATGAACCATGAGATGATTACCTGAGCCGAAATCAAGAGTCAGATGCTTAACTGACTGTGCCACCCAGGTGACCCTACCTCTGCTTTCTTCTACTTTGTTCCTACAATAACATTCCTTTGTCTATGGACCACCATTGACTATCTCAGAGCAGCTTGTGGGAGAACTGACACAAGCTTGTCCCCAGTTCTGGGGGTGCTGGAGCTGTAGATGCTGAGGGGAGAGGCTGATTGGAAGTTCAGTCTCTAAGGGAAAGGAAGTCCAGGTCAGAGATAGCCCCTCCTCGGCTTTGGGTTCCACGAGGCGCTAGTCTGAGTCCCTACTAAGATGGCCAAGGGGCCAACACCTGGACAGATGAGGGCAGGGTGCTGGGTCTAGGGGGGCAGGCCTGGGGGCAGGAACTGGTCAACACAGGTGCATATAGTAAACCCCCAGCCTAGATCTACAGTCTCTTAGCTTCTTTCCCTAAGGGCACCAGAAGCATGCCAGGGATAGGAAGCAGTATGCCACAGGAAAGCACTGGGCTTGGCGTCTCTTGCCTCTTTCAAGCCTTCCTGAGACCCCACAGGTCCCCTCTCCTCCTCCCACAGGCAATGGAAGCAGGAGCTGCCAAAGTTCATCAGCCCTGAGCAGCTGCCCATGGAGTTTGGGGGGACCATGACTGATCCTGATGGCAACCCCAAGTGCCTGACCAAGGTACCGGGTGCCCAGAGGGTGAGAAGGGAGGGCTGATGGCTGGGGTCAGTGCTCACTCAGCAGCCCCCACCCACAGATCAACTATGGGGGTGAGGTGCCCAAGAGCTACTACCTGCGCAACCAGGTGAGGATCCAGTATGAGCACAAGATGACGGTGGCCCGAGGCTCCTTCGTGCAGCTGGAGAACGAAATCCTGTTCCCGGGCTGTGTGCTCAGGTAGGGGTGGCGGCCACTCCACACCTGGGCCCGGCTGGGAGCGGCCCGGAGCCCCAGCGGGTGGTCGTTAATAGGGCCCTGTCCCCTGCAGGTGGCAGTTCGCATCACATGGGGCAGACATCGGCTTCGGGGTTTTCCTGAAGACCAAGACGGGTGAGCGGAAGCGGGCGGGGGAGATGGTGGAGGTGCTCCCCATCCGGCGCTACAAAGCCCACCTGGTACCTGAGGACGGGAGCCTCGCCTGCCTCAAGGCTGGCATCTGTCAGTATTGGCAGCGAACAGCTCCACTAGGAGCTGGGGGGCTGGAGGCAGGCGCCTCAAGGTGCATCCAGGCTTTGCCACGTGGGGGCCCCTGGCTCCGGTAGATACAATGTATAGCCGGCTTCAGGCTCTCAGGCATGACAATGGCTCCCTGGTCTGGGTCCTGGTACAAGGATTTACACCATGGAGGATGAGGTCCTGGGTGGGTCACCCTGTCTGAATGTCTGTCCCTCAATGCAGATGTCTTGAGGTTTGATAACACTTATAGCCTAGTTCATTCCAAACACATCAACTCCACTGTGGAGGTGCTGCTCACTGACCAAACCTTTGTGGAGAAGACGGAGAGATCCTGGGCAAACCTTGTGGCTCCCACAGCCTCCCCTTTGATCTCTGGGTCCACAGTGAATTCATAGCCTTCCCTGGCCAGACCCCCTCCAACCTCCCCAGGGATGGGAATCCTACAACAGCTGCTCCCAGCCCATCTGTCACAGTGGGTCTGCGTCTTAGGACCGTGTCACTGCTGGGACCGTGTCCCGGTGGCCAGACAGCCACAGCGAAGCAACCAAACACTCTATCCTCCTGGGACCTCAGGCTCAGTGAAAACTCTAGGCTCTTTTCTATGAGCCTATACCAAGTCATGAGTTACTGTTCTAACACTTGAGGTATAGTAAGACCAACAGATCTGGAAACAATTGCCGTTGAAAAGATAATTTATTACTCACAGTTCCCAAGAGGAGGAGATGGAGATGCCAAGCCACAGAGAGCCACATGGAGAAATCGACAAATGGAAGAAACGTCAGGGTTCCTCATGAGGTAGAGGGGGAGAGGAACTGGGCGGGAGTTTTAGTTATGGTTTTCCCTGGAAGGAATGGGTGCGGCAGGGAAATCATTAGGATTAGCTAGTTTGCATAATGTCAGCAGGCTCTGGGGCATAGGGACTGCCCTAGGTAATAGGGTGATCAGGGCAAGGAAATAGTGTGGCCCTAAGTGCTACAGCCAGCACTGGAGGTGGTTGGAGTGTAGGCTCTGTATTAGTTGGTTTGCATTTGAAAAGCGCAATCCTGGGTGAGTTGTTTGCTATCTCTAGGAACTGGCTATCCCTGGGAGACACAGTTCCTCCCGGGGTCAGCAAGGCCCCAGATGTCAGAGCATCAGAATATAGAAAATAGAAGACCAGGTTGATACAGTTAATACAGAAGACAAGGCAATACAGCAATCACCACTCTGAATTGAAATTCAGCCTCAGGGGCACCTGGGTGGCTCAGTGGGGTGAGCTTCCAACTTTGGCTCAGGTCATGATCTCATGGCTCCTGAGTTCGGGCCCCACATAGGGCTGACTGCTGTCAACCTGTCAACGTTAGAGCCCGCTTCAGATCCTCTGTCCCCCTCTCTTTGCCCCTCCCCCACTGGCATTTTGCCCAAAATAAATAAATATTTTTAAAAAAGGAATTCAACCTTAGAGCTTTCCCCATCTAGAAAGAAATTTTGACTCATAAACTTTCCATTCCAGTGTTAGGGCATCTGAGAATGTCTTCATTGTCTGGTTCTCCATCTAAACTCTCCCTTAAGATTTTATTTTATTTTATTTTCAGTTTATGTATTTATTTTGAGAGAGCACAAGTGCACAAATAGGGGAGGGGCAGAGAGAGAGAGAGGGAGAGAGAGAGAATCGCAAGCAGGCTCTGTACTGTCACCGCACAGCCCGACACAGGGCTCAGACTCACCAACCGTGAGATTGTGACCCAAGCTGAAGTCGGAGGCTTAACTGACTGAGCCACGCAGGCGCCCCTTCATTAAGGTTTTCGACTCAGCCTCGGACTGAGCTGATGTCAGGTCCCACGGGCGCATTAGGTTAGATCTCAACAGAGATTCTGGCCTAAGCATTCCACTACTCACACACATTGTCCCCGCTTGCTGTCAGTATGGTAGCCAGCCAAACTACTTCTTTCATTGGCCACTTGGCAAACATGGCCAAATATGGCCACCTGTGCAAATACGGAAATGTGGGCATTCAACAGGTCTTTCTTAGTGACCCCACATAGGCTCCTAGGGGTCATTGCCTTCATTTTTAAGGGCTCACCATAATCCACCCCTACTCAACAATCTGTCCCAGAATTTTGGTAGCAAGTTTACTCAGCTGATTCCTGATTGGCTGGTTCCTACCATCCTCCATGATTCTACCATGTTATCTCGCACAGACGGCACCAAGGAACTGGGGTTGGCAGGGAGGGGAGGTGGTTGAAGGAGGTTAGCTGGAGGTGCCATGTGGGCTGCAGCTTAGTGGGGGAGGGGAGGGCACTGGGGAGCCAAGGCAAGGGTCGAGGGGTTTCCCATGATCTGCCATATCCCACCCATCACCCCATCTGCTTCTAGCATCTGCCCTTGCTACAGTCTTCTTGAAACGTGGGCCGAAGGCCAGAGCCATTGGCCAGATAAAGGACACGTCCACAGCTGTCCCCACCTGCCTCCTCTCCCACTGTCCCCCCACCCAAAGCCTCCACTCCAGGCTCACCCTCCCCTGCCCCAAATCTCTGTCTTTGTTCAAGCTGTCTCCTCACCTAGAAGGCCTGCCTTTCTCCCCCTGTACAAATTTTCTCTCCAGCAGGCAGTGCTGAGTCAGAGTGAGGGCATGTACTTAGTAATTTATACCTGTGAGACTCTTTCTTTTTATCATACAATCCTGGGAGCTTTGACAAACGCGTACAGTCCCATAACCACTGCCACAATCAGGACACATAGCAGCTCCATCACCCCCCAAATTCCCTCCTGCTATCCCTTTGATGAGGTTTTGGAGTGGTGGGGGTCTGGAGCTGATGGCCAAGAAAGAATTCTTGAGACATCTTTGGTGCAAAAAGGTGATTTTTATTGAAGCACAGGGACAGGACCCCTGGGCAGAAAGGGCTTCACTGGGGTTGTGAGGAGTGACTGATCACATACTATGGAGTTGGGGGAGGTAAAGGCAAAAGGGAGGCCTGTAAAAGGACTTTCATATGCTTCTAAGATAATGGAGGCTTTGTTATTGTCCCAGTAAGGTTGTTTTCCCTCTAGTAAGACATTAACATTAAGACAGTAGGCAGTTGGGGCACCTGGGTGGCTCAGTCAGTTAAGCAAGCGGCTGACTTCAGTTGAGGTCATGATCTCATGGTTTGTGAGTTGGAGTCCTGCCTTGGGCTCCAGCTAGAGTTCCAGCCTCATATCAGGCTCTCTGCCCCACACAGGGCTCTGCATGCTGACAGTGTCTGCTTGGGATTCTCTCCCTCTCTGCCCCTCCCCGACTTGTTCTCTTCCTCTGTCTCTCTCTGTCTCTCTCTCTCTCTCTCTCTCTCTGTCTCTCAAAATAAATAAATAAACTTAAAAAAGAGAAAGACAGTAGGGAATTGCTGGAGAAATGTTATACTCTGTATATGCCTTAATTCAATGAGCAACAGGTTATAAAGAAATTTAATTTTACCTACCATTTCCTTCTTGTCTTTGTTCCCCACAACACTATGGAGGGGAGGGTGATGTTGGGGCTCCAGGAAACTCAGTCTATAGGTTTCTGGAGATGAGGCTATTGATAAGATTGCCTTTTCTTGTAATTTACTAATACATTTGTAAACTGACAGAGACTCAGGTCCTATGTGACTGTGATCTCGATCAGTTAACCATTTGTTTTCGCCTCTTAGCTTTAGGGCAGCCAGGAGTGCCTGAGGAACATCACACATATCTCATGGGGTGGGGGGAAGAGGGTGGTGTTCGCTAGCTTGTGCTTTGTCCTCAGCTTGCCTTATGTTCCCTCATCACCTTTGTGGTCAACCCCTCCCCCAGCCCAGCCCTGACAACTGCTGATCTGTTCTGTAACGCTGCAGTTGACTTTTCCAAAATGCCATGCGGATGGCATCATACAGTATGTGGCCTTTTGGAGCTGGCTTTCTTCACTCGGCATACTGCCCAGAGATTCATCTGTGTTGTTGCATGTGGCTGGTTCCTTTTTGTGGCTGAGTAATATTCTGTTGTGCCGATGCACCACAGAGTGTTTATCCGTTTCCCAGTTGAAGACTAGCTGCACTTCCAGTTTGGAGCAATGACTAATGAAACTGCTAGGTGCATTTGTGTCAGGTTTTTGTGTGATCCTGTCTTCATTGATCCAGGGTAAATGCCCAGGGGTGGGATCACCGCTGAGCTGCTTGTTGGGGTATGTTTAATGTTGTAGGAAACTGGCCAACTGTTTTGCATCACTTTGCATTCCCACCAGAGTGTTTGAGTGCTCCATTTGCTCCACATCCAGGGCCTTGATATTACTAGTTATTCTGGTGTAGCTACTCTAGAAGGTACGTGGTTATGTTTCTGTGGTTTTAATTTACATTGCTAATGACTAGTGATGTTGAGCATCTTTTCGAAAATAGGGCACAGTCTGTGAGATAAGGCAGACCCAAGTTCAAGTCCTTTTTCTGGCACTTGTCTGACCTTAACCAGATCTCTCTGAGGCTGTTTCTTCACTGGAAAGTGGGGAAGCCAACAGTACTTAGAGTGGCTGCTATGAGGAGAAATGAGAGCCACAGGCACAGAGCAAGTGGGTGGGGAACAGCAGCTACTAATGGGTGCCGATAACAAGTGTTAGAGACCTACCTGCACCTGTCCCACAAGCCTTGCCCAGACAGCTTCATCTCTCCTGCTGTTCTCCCCCTGGCTAGCCCAAAAGTCCCTCTGTTATTGACCCCAGCTCTGATCTCCCAGTGCACTCCGGTGCCCTCCACCATCTCCCCTCAGCTGGCTGCTGGCGTCCTAGTGTGGCCAACCCTGACCCTGATCTCTTGCACATAGGACTCAGTGACCCCCCTTATATCTGCCCCTGAATTTTACCTTCTCACTTACCCTGTTCCTGGACTTTCTTCTCTTAATTCAGCCAATAGCTCAAAACACCTGCTCTCCTCAGGCCATTAGAGAGCCTTCCCCCATTCCCCCTGCAGGGACTGCTTGCCAGATCCGAGGCACGTGTCATGTTCTCTGTGGCCCCGTCCAGCCTGTGCTGATTCAGTGCCCATTGGCTTCCACTGCCATTAGCTTGTGAACTTACACATCTTTCCATAGACTCTTTGCTCTGGGTGGTGAGTGCCCCTCCAGACCTGGGAGAATCATCCTTAGTAAATGATCTTGCATCTATTCCAACTCAACAAATTTCATGGAGTGGTAACGCAGACTGCAGCCACCCACTTGGGCTCTGGATGCTGGGCATTAGGCCTGCGAACTATCCGGCTCTCAGAACATCCCCCATTCTGGGGTCAGTGCAATCTTGGCCATGAGGCAATGACTCTGGCAGCAGGGTAAGAAGCCCCCTTGTGCAGTGCATGTCCCCCCCACCCCTGCTGCCCTGGCCAGGCCTGGGATTGTCCACTCACTCCAGGCCTCCAGGACACCGCCACCCTGCAGCCATATAAGAGGCTGCTAGTGTACCTTAGGGGCAGAGAGGAAAGGAAGCCTAGAGGTCTTCTTCTGGGAGCACACATGGCCCTTGGCCAAGACCTGGGTGGGCTCCTGGCCTGAAGGACCTATTGTAGGCAGCTGAGGGTTGGCAGTACATGCAGGAGCTCCTAATGTTTCCCGTCCACAGTTTCCACTGACTGTCTCCAGCACTGGGCCAGTGCAGGGCGTGGAGCTGTTGCTTGCTGAATGAATAAACGATGCCAAGTTCCTCCTCCTCTGCTGTGCGTAGGGCTCTGATGAATTTCTGGGATGCTCTGCTAAGAGGCTCGTCTTCTGCACCATAACCCCAGGGGCTCCTGTCACACCCATGGTCTCCTGGGCCTGGGCTTCAGGCTGTCAGCCAAAGGCAGCCTCTGTGAGCAGAAGCCCCCCATGTCCTGCAACCTGAACTCAACAAGCAATGGATGTTCGACCAGCCTCACCACCAGAACAGGCCTAGGGGCTGAGCCTTCCAGAGTTCAGGCTTCAGAAAACTAGTCCCCCTGCCAAGGACTGGGGAGGCTTTGGTGTGGCTCCACTCACAAGGCTCTTCCAAGGCCTTGATGCTCATTCTACAGCTCCTGCCTCTTCTAAAGAGTCCCTACTCATCCTTTTGTCTCTCTTTCTGTCTCCTCAATCCTGCCCTACACTTGGGCTTAACTTTCTATTCCAAAGACCCTCTCTTCCTGTCTCTCTATGCCTTCCCACTGAGCATGTCCTGTCTAGAGGAGATGGCCAGGCCCCACGGGGCCTATGTGCTGACACTTCCCAGATGGAACATCTGGGGTTGGGGAGAGCAGGGACTCCAGAGTCCTGGGCTCTTTGTGCTTCTGCCTTTAAGAAAAAAAAAATTGTGTTCCTCAAAATTAAAAAAAAAAATTTTAATGTTTGTTTATTTTTGAGAGAGACCGAGAGACAGAGAGACAGAGAGTGAGTGGAGGAGGGATAGAGAAAGAAGGAGACACAAAATCCAAAATGAGCACCAGGCTCTGAGCTGTCAGCACAGAGCCTGATGCAGGGCTCAAACCCATAGACTGTGAGATCATGACCTGAGCCAAAGTTGGCTGCTTAACCGACTGAGCCACCCAGGCGCCCCTGTGTTCGTCAAAATTTAAACATAGAATTGTCATATGACCTAGCAATTCTACTCCTAGGTAGATACCCACAAGACTTGAAAAACAAGGGTTCAGGGGCGCCTGGGTGGCTCAGTCGGTTAAGCATCTGACTTCAGTTCAGGTCACAATCTCATGGTTCATGAGTTTGAGCCCTGCATTGGGCTCTGCTGACAGCTCAGAGCCTGGAGCCTGCTTTGGATTCTGTGTCTCCCTTTCTCTCTGCCCCTCCCTTGCTACTGCTCTGTCTCTCTCACTCTCTCAAAAATAGATAAACATTTAAAAAATTGTTTTAGAAAAACAGGGGTTCAAACAAAGACTTGTACACCCAGGTTCACAGCAGCACTATTCACAATAGCTAAAAGGTAAAAACAACCAAGAGTCCATCAATAGATGAATGGATAAATACAATGGGTATATCTACACAATAGAATAGTATTCATTCATAAAAAGGAATGAAGTACTGATACACATTATAACATGGATGACCCCTGAAAACATTGTGCTAAGTAAACAAAGCCACACACAAAAGATCACATATTGTATGATGCATTGAATGTGAATTATCCAGAATAGGTAAATCCAGAGACAGAAAGCATATTGGTGGTTGCCAGAAGCTGGGGAAAGGTGGGAAATGAGCAGTGATTGTTTAATGGGGGTTCTCCACACCTGGGTGGCTCAGTCAGTTAAACATCCGACTTCGGCTCAGGTCATGATCTCACGGTTTGTGGGTTCAAGCCCCGCGTCAGGTTCTGTACTGACAGCTCAGAGCCTAGAGCCTGTTTAGGATTCTGTCTCCCTCTCTCTCTGCCCCTCCCCAGTTGTGCTTGCTCTCTCTCTCTCTCTCTCTCTCTCTCTCAAAAATAAATAAACATTAAAAAAATTTAATAGAGTTTCTCCTTTTGGGTTGATGAAATGTTTTGGAACTAGGTAGAGGCAGTGGTTGGACAACATTTTGACAAATAATGCCACTGAATGGCACACTTTAAATTAGTTAATTTTATGTTATGCAAATTTTACTCCAATAAGAAATTTTTTTAAAAATAACATTTGTGGGGGCACCTGGTTGGCTCAGTGGGTAGAGCATGTAACTCTTGATCTCAGGGTTGTGAGTTTGAGCCCCACATTGGGAGAGAGTTTACTCAAAAAACAATAAGTAAATAAAAATAAAATAACACTTGTGGATTCCTTCATCTCAAATATATAAGCAATACACATGCAAAGAAATAAAATCCATGGGAGATACGAGTTGGCCACATAGTCATGGAAAAATAAAGAACTACATAAAGAACAGAAGGGCTGACCAACTTTATAAAGTCAGACTTTATAATAGGTGAGAAGGGGGTCAAAGAAGGGGCCACACACAATAACCAAGAAGAAGGATGCGTCAATAGTATGTTCCAAGACTGTGCGGTCCAATACAGTGGTAATCAGCCACGATTTAAATTTAAACAACTAAAATAAAAAATTCAGTTCTTCAGTTCATTAGCCATATGTCAAGGACTCGGTAGCCACATGTGGTTAGTGGCTGCTGCAAAGACTTTATCCTTGACCAAGTTCAGCATGGCTTCTAGCTGCTTGTGCCCATGTTCCTAGGATTGCCCCAATTCCCTTAAAATGCCCACTGACAAGCTTGCAATTATAAATCCTTTCTCTACCCCTTTGAGAGGTAAATCATCTACCACCCAAAACTATTGCATCAAGGACCTGAAAGCCATCTCTTTCAAAGTCAAACATTCAAGAAGATGACTTTTGATCCTGCTCCCAGTTCCTGTGGGAGGGTAAAAGCCTAAGTTGGGGGGTGGGAGTGAATGGGAGGGAGGATGCTTACTCCAATTAGCACCACTACCTCCCTAAAAATACAAGAATTTTGTTTGCCTTAACTAGTTAGTGTCTGGCTTTGTTGCTCCTTGGCATTACCAAGTTAGACGGCGTGGACATAGGACATGTCCATCATTGGGGAAAATTCTATTGGGCAGTACTATATAACATGATGACATCACGAAATCTTCCCAAGGGAGGGGGGGGCCCTGAGCCAAACTGATCCTTTATCTCCTTGGAGAGGACACCTCCAAATAGCTCAACCAATGAAGCAGAATATTTAAAGAGCAAATCAGACCAATGATTCATAATAACAGAAAAGCATAAAAAGCCATTTTGGAGAAAGGAAGGGCACTTTAAGTTGTAAACAAACAAGTGAACCGTGTGTAAAAGGTGCGAACTTTAAGTCTGACTGAGGTAACAAGTAAAGTTTATAGACAGTCAATTCAGTCTGGCTTTAATCCCCTTGGGAGAAAACCCCAGATTCCGTGCTCCCCTAGTCCAGTTAATCGGCCTGTAACTCAGAACTGTGACACCAAGAAGTATTTACATTTTCACTTGGGCCTATTCAAATTACAACTCCAACAAAATAATTAAAGTGTAACATTGAAATTCAGCAGAGATGTCAAATTATAGAGCTGTAACCCTGTGGTTATGTTGTAGGAAGGTATGAAAGAAGTATAGAAATAACCAATAAACAAATGAAGTTCAAGTGGAATATTTAGGAACAAGCTTAAGTATTATTGTAGCAATTTTGAGAATCATTGGATTTCTGCCTTTGCTGTTCAAAGTATTTGAAGTGCTCAAAATTACCACTTGTAATGAGTTGGTAATTTACAGGTAGAGTATAACTCCCACAGACCAGTCAGGCACCGAGCAACTTTCAGCCTTCATATTCCCCAAGCAAGTTTGCCAACAGGGTGCCAGTTTGGGATAGAGGTGAGACTCTGACCTGTCCCTGATCACTGTTTGCTCTCTGTTTCCTCTCCCACATCCACCATGAATTTATGCAATAGCCTCCTGACCAGTTTCCTGCTCTGAACATCTGCTCTGTCATTCTTCACTTGGGCCCAGGGTTATCTTCCTGGCACAGGGAGAATCATCAGTTTCTGCCTCTAAAGCTATCACTTTCTTTTTTCCTTCCTTCCTTCCTTCCTTCCTTCCTTCCTTCCTTCCTTCCTTCCTTCCTTCCTTCCTTCCTTCCTTTCTTCAGAGTGGGGCAGAGGGAGAGGGAGAGAGACAATCTTTTCCTTTTAGTATTTATTTATTTTGGGGAGAGTGCAAGCAGGGGAGGGGCAGAAAGAGGAGGAGAGATGATCCAAAGTGGGCTCTGTGCTGACACACTGATAGCAGTGAGCCTGATGTGGGGCTCAAACTCATGAATTGCGAGATCATGACCCGAACCAAAGTTGGACGCTCAACTGAGCCACCCAGGTGCCCTGGGAGAGAGAGAATCTTGGGCTCCTTGCCCAGCACAGAGCCTGATGCAGGACTTGATTTCATAACCATGAGATCATAACCTGAGCCAAAATCAAGAGCCACCCAGGGACCCCTCTAAACTTTCAAAGGCTCCCCACCAACGACAAGGCATGGCCCAAAGTCCCCAGCATGGCCTGAAGTTCTTTCATGACCTGACCTCAATCTTTTTGAAGTCCCTGCCCTCATGGCCCCTCTCACTCTCTTACCTCTATGAGTTTCTTCGTCTCTACCCAGAATGTCTTCTTCCCATTCCCACCTTAGAGGCCCAGCCCAAAGACCATCTCTTCTGGGGGACATTTCAGGACCCCCCTAGTGCAGAGTTCTTGCTTATGTCTTTACTAAAACACTCTATCTTCAGGGATCCAAGACAGGTAGTGTTTAAAGATCCAGGCCTTGGGTACAGACAAATAAGGGTTCAAATCCTAGCTCTGGGTCTTACTAGACTCTCAGTTGCTGCCCATGTAAATGAGCACATGGGTCCAATGGTGAGCACAACAAATATGGCCTGTGCCTTCATGGGGCTGACAGTTAAGGGGGTGAGTCAAATAGTCGAACCAAGGAATGTCTAATGAGAACAATATTCTGGAATAGAGGATCACGGTTCTGTCTGAGCATTTAACTGGGGATCAGAGAAGTTGAGGCAGCACTAATGAGGCAGTGCAGGAAGAGGAGGCAAGGAAAGAGTATTCAAGTTGAGAGAATGGCGTGTGCAAAGGCCCTATGGCAGGAGAGAGCAGCAAGGGGAGAGAGAGATAGCTCTATACACTCCCTACCTGATGTTCTGTGGCTTGGGAAAGGCCAGAGACCTCCTGGCTTTTGTGAGGGAAGAAAGATAGAAATGCAGTTGTGGTCCCAGACCCCTAACCCATGTTTTTCCTCCCTGGTCCCAGGTCTTTAGGGTTGTTGGTCAGGCTCCCACTGCCCACCCCTCCCTCTCCCAGACCCTTGTGACTACCCCCCTTCTTAGAGTTAGAGCGTAGAGGATATGTGGCCACACCAGACCCCACCTTTTCCTGGGGTCATCCTGAGTTGGTGGTGGGAGCCAACAGAACTCTCCCCCAGCTGCTGTAAAGCCTAATCTCCACTTCCCAAGCAGGCTCAAGCATGAGGCCACACCTGCCCTGGGCATCCGTGTCAGGTAGATACTCCTTTCCAAACTCTGCACCTAGGGTAACCCAAGCCACATCCTACATATTTGGAGAGACATTCAGTGGCATCTGTCCAGCCAACAGGTCTGAAGGGTAGGACTGATTTAGCCATGATGTGGAGGGGCAGAGCAGGCAGGGGCTCCTGCAAAGAATGATCCCACTCCAACAACAGAGATGCCATTCACTCCCACAGAACTTCCTTCAGTTGGTAGATTTCAGGCTTGAATTAGGACTGCAAGCAGAGCACTTATGGCCCCTGAGAGATGCCAGGAGTTTCCAGAGCACCCAGAAGGTGGGTGGGAGAGGAAGTGCAGTGAGTGGTCAGGAGGTGTGGGATTCGGGTTACATACCATGATGATACCATCATTGTGGTTTAGCTTCTCAGCCCATGGGTCAGGGGGTACCAAGGGAATGAGCTTGAGAAGGCAGGGGGAGACAGGCACACCATGGAAGAGGGGAATTATCTGTCCCTCAAAGCACTGGAACCCAGATGGTTAGAATGAAAGTCCTCCAGGGCGTCTGGGTGGCTAAGCGGGTTCAGCGTCTGACTCTTGATTTTGGGTCACGATCTCACGGTTTGGGGGTTCCAGCCCCAAGTCCGGCTCGGCACTGTCAGTGCGAAGCCTGCTTGGGATTATCTCTCTGCCCCTCCCCTGCTCTCTCTCTCTCTCTAAGTAAATAAATAAACTTAAATATATTATATATGAATAAAGAATATGAAAATTCTTTAAAAAAAAAAAAAGAATGAAAGTGCTCCACAACCAGCCAGTAGATGACGTTTGAGGAGGTGGCATAGTGCTACAGGATCAGGGGGAGGACATCTGCCCCTGTTAGCATGACAGGACTTGAGGGTAACCTGGAAGCATGGAGCTCGGCAGGCAGAAGGACACGACATGGGCGATGAGTGCCTGGACTGGCACCAGCCTGCCTGGCTTTGCTGCTTGCCGGCTCTGAGACCTCAGAGGCTCCTTGAGCTTCAGTTTCCTGGTCCCTAAGGGGGGTGATCACAGTGCCAATCTCAGAATGTGCCAGGAGGACTACATGAACCAACCCCGCACTGTTCAAGAAGGCAACCACTAACCACCTGTGGTAGTTTGCTAGGATCGCCCTAATAAAGCACCCCAAACTGAGTGGCTTATGCAACAAAATTTATTCTCTCACAGTTCTGGAGGCTGCAAGTCCAAGATTAAAATGTCAGCAGGCTTCATTCCTTCTGAGGGCTGAGGGAGAATCTGTTCCCTGCATCTCCCCTGGCTTCTGATGGTTTCCCCACAATCTTTGGCATTTCTTGGCTTGTAGAAGCATCACCCCAATCTCTGTCTTCACCCTCACATGGTATTCTCCCCGTGGGCATGTCAGTATCCAAATTTCCCCTCTTGTTAAGGACACCAGTCACAGTGAAATAGGGGCCCATCCTTCTCCAGTATGACCTCATCTAAACTAATTACATATGCAATGACCCTGTTTCCAGGTAAGGCCACATTCTGAGATACTGAGGATTAGGGCTTCGGCATACGAATTCGGGAGGGGACACAATTCAATCTAAAACACCACATGTGGCTCATTGAGCGTTTGAAATGTGGCTGGTCAGAGTTGAAATGAAATACTACATACTAAGCTGAAATACTAAATACACACTGTATTTCAGAGGCTTTGTACAAAAAAAATGCAAGATATCTCACTATTTATTTTTTAATGAGATAATTATCTTCTTTATGGATCCTGTTTACAGGTGACAAAATGATAATATTTTGGCTACCCTGTGTTAAATAAAGCATTATTAAAATTAGATTTTTTTAACATGGCTGCTAGAGAATTTGAAGTTACCTTTGTGAGGGTGTCTGGGTGGCTCAGTCAGTTAAGTGTCCCACTCTTGATTTTGGCTCAGGTCACCATCTCATGATTGTGAGATTGAGCCCCGAGAAGGACTCTGCACTGGGTGTGGACACTGCTTAAGATTTTCTCTCTCTGTCTCTCCCCCCACCCTTCTCTCCCTCGAATAAATTAAAAAAAAAAATTAAAGTTACTCATGTGGCTTTCATTATTTATCTACTGGACAGTACTGAACTAATATTTACAAAGCCCTTGGAACAGGCCTGGCCCAAGGGAAATGCCTATAAATGCTGTTAAGTAAAGGCTTCTCTTTGGAGGCGACTTGTTACTTGTGGCATTTTAAAAATACGACTTTCCCCACTTCTCGGAGACTGGGAAAAGTTGGGAACATATTCCTTGCCTGGACTTCCTTTTATTGAATGGATTTTGTTGTCTATTCTGGAAGCATATGGCATATATAACGTGGTCTCATCTTTGCCAAATTGTTCCATGGTATTTTTTTTTTCTGTGTCATTATAAACTCTTCATCAACCACATTAAGCACTGTGGTTTCTGGAAAAATTGTTTCCAATTTTCCTATTAACAATGCACACATAACTTTAAGTTGAAAATCCTTTCTGTTGGGCACCTGGGTGGCTCAGTCGTTTAAGCGTCTGACTTCACCTCAGGTCATGATCTCACAGTTTGTGGGTTCGAGCCCCATGTCGGGCTCTGGGCAGACAGCCCAGCGCCTGGAGCCTGCTTCAGATTCTGTCTCCCTCTCTCTCTGCCCCTCCCCCACTCTCTGTCTCTTTGTCTCTCAAAAATAAACAAACATTAAAAAAAAACTTTAAAAAAAAAAAGAAAATCCTTTCTGTTAGTTAGGATTGTTATTGGACAAAGTGGTAAACTATTGTTTTCTAGAAAAGGTGAATTAATTACCAGTCCTGCCAGCAATGTATACATATCTCCATTTCACCAGCTTCTTCCTTTATTTATTTTTTTTTAATTTAATGTTTATTTATTTTTTAGAGAGAGAGAGAGAGAGTGTGAGCGGGGAATGGGCAGAGAGAGAAGGAGACACAGAATCCGAAGCAGGCTCCAGGCTCCAAGTTGTCAGCACAGAACCTGGCCAGGGCTTGAACCCACGAACCGTGAGATCATGACCTGAGCTGAAGTCCAGAACTTAACCGACCGAGCCACCCACGTGCCCCCAGCTTCTTCCTTTATTATCAGATTATTTAAAAAAAAGATGGGTGTGTGTGTGTGTGTGTGTGTGTGTGTGTGTATGTGTGTGTGTGTGTGTGTGGTTTGGTTTGTTCTGAGGCTGATTTAGCCAGGGGAAAAAAAGTATCTCATTGCTTGTATACCCATTTCTTTGATGACCTGGAATTTGAGCATTTATCCATTTGATTATTTCCCTTGTGCATTTCCTCTTCTGACAGTGTGTTGAGTCCTTTGTCCATTTCTTAGTGCCTTACTATTTTTTCTTATTAATTTACATGGATTCTTTATAAAAATATTAATTTTTGTATATTATTTTTACAAATTCACATTAGCAAATGCTGACTTAGTTGTGTGTCTTGTTTAACAGATTTTTGCATTTTTATGTAGTCAAATCGACTGTCCCCTTTGTGATTTTTGTCATTGCTTTTAAATTTAAAAAAAATGATGTTTATTTATTACTTTGAGAGAGAGAGAAAGACAGCATGAGCAGGGGAGGGGCAGAGAGAGAGACACAGACACATAATCCAAAGCAGGCTCCAGGCTCTGGGCTGTCAGCACAGAAGCTGAAGCAGGGCTCAAACCCACAAACTGTGAGATCATGACCTGAGCCAAAGCCGGCCACTTAACCACCTGAGCCACCCTGGCACCCCTGTCATTGCTTTTAAACAAAGACCATGCCCTTCCAGAGATGGGCTGTCAGTTTCACTTTCTTTTAGCTTTTTACAATGTTGTTTTTTTTCTATTTGAGCGGAGAGGGAAGGGCAGAGAGAGAGAGAGAGAGAGAGAGAGAGAGAGAATCCCAAGCAGGCTCCATGCTCAGCACAGAGCCCACAGTGGGGCTCAATCCCACCACCCTGAGATCATGACTTGAGCCAAAATCATGAGTCAGACGCTCAACTGATTAAGCCACCCAGGCTACAATTTTTTTTTTAATTAAGATTTTAAATCCCTCTAGGACAGTGCTGTCCAAATGAAATAGAATGCAAATCACAAATGTGAGCCACACATGCAATTGAAATTTTTCTGGTAGCCACATTTTTTTAAAAAGTAAAAAGAAAAGAGCACAGAGGATTTTTAGTGAAAATAGTAAAAGTATTCTGTATGATACCACAATGGTAAATATATGTCACTACATATTTGTCCAAACCCACAGAATGTACAGCACCAGAAGTAAGCCCTAATGTAAAGTGTGTTCTTTGGGTGATAATGATGTGTCAGTATAGGCTTATCAGTTGTAACAAATGTCCCACCCTGGTAGAGACTGTCCATAGTGGCAGAGGCTGTGCATGTGGTGGGGAGAACAGAATATATGGACGTCTCTATACTTTCCACTCAATTTTGCTGTAAATCTAAAACTGCCCTAAAAAATAAAACTTATTCATTTAAAAAAATTCTAAATTATAAAAAATATTTTAAAGAAACAGATGAAATCAATTTTAATAATATATCTTATTTATCCCAGTATTTCAAAAAAAGTATTCCAATATTATAATCAATGTAAGAAATTAATTAATGAAATCTTTCATTCTGGGGGTGTTAAGTCTTCACAATTTAACGTGTATTTTACACTTACAGCACATCTCTATTCCGCGAGAGTGACGAGCCAAGGTCCCAATACTTAACAGCCCCATGTGGCTCATGGCAACCAGATTGGTCAGTACAGGTCTAGAACTTGGTTCAGCCTCCAGGGAGGGCAGAGGGAGAAAGGTTCTGGTGGCTTGATTTACCTCCTCCTTCAGTTTCCACCTGCTCCTCTCTTGAAAATTCCTGCCCAGCCAAGCTGTTTTCTCACCTTTTCCATGACCTCTGCCTGGTTCCTGGATGCCATCCTGGCCACCTGTGTCAGCCACCTCCCACCCTTGGCCTCCTGACTCCTCCATCACCCCACCTGGGGCTTCCAGCCATCCACTGCCACCTCCCATTCCCCAGCCTTCAGGCTGTAGATCTTACCCAGGAGCTCACCAGCGTGGGGCCGTCCCAGAATTTCCACCTCTGCAGCTCCCTGCTCTGGTGAAAGCATCAATAATAATAATGATGATACAATATTCCTAACATTGCACACTGACTGGTGGTGCAATGCCAGGCTAACCCCTGGTGGATCATCTTATCTAATCCTCCTGACCATCTTGAAGTCTGGAACCATTTGGCACATAAAGACTTCTATCAGCCAGTGAACACAGACAGGGCCCAGCCTGTGTTCAAGGCCAGGGGAGGGAGGATGGCGTCCCTCAGGGCAGAAGGTCCTGGGGATCACCTAGAGCATTGAGCCAGGTTTATAGAAGGTCCCTCCATATTGCGGGGGGTGGGGGGTGGGGAAGGATCTAGGTGTGTTCCCCAGAACTTGCCCACATGTCCTTTATGCCCGCCCCCCTTCCCCTACCACGCAGGAACCTGTGGAAGCCTTGGGATGAGGACGCCTGGAGGTGGTGACACCTACAGCCCTCTCCTGGAGTCTGCGCTCTGGGAACCCTCTGGAGCCGGTCACCTCCCAGCCCCGGGTAGGATGAGTCCTGGCCGCCGCCGCCAAACAACCCGAGGGGAGGGGAGAACTGGGCGGGGCGGGGCAGGGCTGGTCCTCTCCCGTCCGGGCGGGACCAACATCTGATCGGCGGGGCAAAACCAGGCGGCGGCGAGGCCAGGCTGCGGGCCGAAGACTCCAGACACACCAGCGCCCCGCGACCCCCTGCACCCACGGGCACCATGAGCGGCCGAGTCGGGGACCTGAGCCCCCAGCAGCAGGAGGCGCTGGCCAGGGTGAGGGGCTTCGCGGGCGGGAAGGCTTCGGGAGGGGGCGAGCTGCCTGACGCTGCCCACCAGGTCTGGAACCCCCGTTGTTCCAGAAAAGGGACCCAAGAGAGCGCCCGCCCCCTTCGGGACTCAGTTGCTGAGGCGGCCTTATGCGGGACAGCACACTTGAGCCCTTCCCTGGGCTACCCGCGCGGGGGTATCCGGCTTTGCACTCCTGCCCTCTCCGGACCCCCAGGCTTTGGCCCTTGTCCCCTGGTTGTGGGGGTAGGGTGGTGCTGCCATTCCTCTGGGCATTCTCGGGCAGACAGACTAGCAGATCTCCTGCCGGAATTGCAACATTTGTTAGGTTTCTTTTTGTGCCTTTCTGGCTCCCCGAGGGTCCAAGGCTTCTTCCTATTGTCAATGTTTTCATTAAACAGGAATGGGCCAGCTTTGGTGACAGTCCTGCAGGCTGCCTCTGAGAGTGTCACCCCACGGGGAAAGAGGAGCATATTCAGGTCTTAGGTGCCACAGCATTAATTTGGTTTGCAGATGGCAAGACCTAGAAACTGTGACTTCGGGTTAGGGGAGTGAGGGTTACAGGCCTGGCTTACACTTTGGACAGCTTCAGACTTGTGGAGAATAGTTTCTTTTGTGACTCCCACCCTGGGAAGGGTCCTCCAGGGAAGAATGAGGATCCCTGATGAAGGAGGGGAATCCTGGGTGAATTCCTAGCAAAGTAAAGAAGGGTCCCAGGTGAAGAGTGGGGTCCCTGAGTGAATTGCCAGGTCAAGGAGGAGGTGCCAGGAGCTGAGGGTCCTGAGCTGAAGGAGGTGTCCCCAGGTGAAGGAGGAGGGGGAGTCCCCTGGTTAGCCCTCTCCCTCCCCACTGGCAATGACCTCAAGGAAGCCCCAGCCACTAGGTTCATGGGAAGGGCTGGGCACCTGGACTTGGGGGTGAATTATGATGGTGATGCTTGTGGGTCAAAGAGCTTTAAGTAATGTAAAACGAGTTTATTCTTATTTTATCCATCACTTAAAAGAAATGAATGGTAGTTGTTTTAAAATTTAGGGAAAAGGGAAAAGTAGGATAAAGAAGAAGTCACCCATGGTCCCAGAGGTCTAGACAACCATGCCTAGGAGCGTTTCCTTCCAGCTTTTTCTGAAGCCTGTTTTTTACCACCTTTGGTCGCAACTGCCAGAGGCTACTTTCTCCCTATGGCATCTTTGTTAAGATAGTGTTTTCTTTAAGTTACTCGAGACCCTCTCCAGCACCTGCTTCGTGGCTTTCTCTCTTACTTGATGTGCTTTCCAAAGATGGAGTGGCGTTGGGATTGGAAACTGTGGAGTCCTCCTAGCCTTGCAGCTCCCCCACTCTGTCCCTGGGGAAGACCCTCCACCGCCAGCCTCAGTGTCCTCATCCACAAAGCAGGGATGTGACATTTGCTCCTCTTGCCCTAGGGCACATCCTGAGGTTCAAAGGAGGGACTCTGGTAATCTGGAAGGGCGGAGGGGTGCAGAGTTACTGTTTCTCCATTATTGTTACTGCCTTCGCTCCACTAAAAAACCTCCTCGAAGCCCAGAGGTTGCAGTTGATCAATGTGCAAGAACCTCCATTCCAGGAGCCTGGGGGTGGACTGGGGGTTATGATAGCACGTGCTGTCATTCATGTGACTGGTTAACACTGGAGATGTTTAATCCTATTATTCGCTTTTAATTATGTGAGCAATACATGAATACATTCTTATTTGAAACATCATCCATGAAGCTAAAGGAGGTTTGGTGGATGGCTGTCCAGCTAGCTTCCTGTGGCGTTGCTAGCATTGGCTTCTAATCCCAAATTCCCATGCACGGGTCCCCCTGCAAACCCGCTCCTCCAGGACTTGCCTTCAGCTCCCTTAGTCCCCATGGAAGTGAGGTCTCTTCTCCGTCCCAGACCTGAGCCTCAGTCCCGTGCCCAAACTTTCAGTGGCTTCCCCAAACTTTGTCGGTAGGAAGAAGCTCTGGCAGCAGGTCAGCCCCCCTCTTTCTCCAGCCTCCATGGCGCCTGATGAGGCATCCCTGGCTTCTATTTCAGTTCCTCCCTGCTGACCTTTGCCTGGGGTTGTTTCCACAAAGACTCCACTGTCCAGAGCTCCGGGCAGCCCAAGTTTGCTGAGTGCCCACATTTTTTTGGCACCTGTTGCAAGCCAGGACTGACACTAAGTGCTTTACCTGTGCACACTCCTTTGATCAGCACAAGTTTATCTTTATCTCCACTTCACAGATGAGGAAATTGAGGCTCTGAGTGGTTAAGTAACTTGCTTCCAAATTTAGACCCTCGAGATACGGTGTATCGAGGGCAAGGTTCCTACGATGTTCTGGTTTGCTCACATCAGCTTTTCCAGGGATCTTTCTGAAAATAAGGATGGCAGGGCTCTACCTCAGACCTCTAGAATGAGGATCTTGGGGAGGTGTAGAACCTTCAAAGTTTGAGAAGGACCCAACTCTTCCTGCCATGGTGGGCTGAGGGGTGCCCCATTCTCAGGTGGCAAAAAGGTCCAGGCAGCTGCTGTTAGCTGTGCAGGGTCCCCCACCCTGCAGGGTCCCTGGACAGGACTGACTGGCAGACTGAGTTTGGGAAGGGTCAGGGATGGGGTGGGGAGCACAGGGGTCATGGGAGCCCCTTTGACCATTGTATCTCCCCCTCAGTTCCAGGACCACCTCCAGGACCTGCTGCCCACCCTGCCCAATGCTGACGAATACTTCCTCCTGCGCTGGCTCCGAGGTGAGGCTGGCAGCGTCAGGGGGCAGAGAGGGAGAGAGGGCAGAAGGGTTTCAGGAAAGTGGGTGGGGCTTTGGGAGACAGTGGAGAACGTAGGCCCTGGAATCAGCCTGCTTTGGACTGGAGTCTGAGCTCCCCTCCAAATCAGCATGGCATAAAAAACCCATTGAGCCTCAGTTTCTTCATCTGTAAAGTGGGGATGGGGCTACCTCCCCAAGGGTTGTTATCAGTGTCAAATGCCAGGCACTGGGTGGGCATATGGTCCAGGTGAGGTTAGAGTTCACACCTGGGAAGTTCTCAGGATGACTGGCCTGGCCAGGCCTTTGAGTCTGATAACCCTGAATATACTCTGCACTGCTTGCCTTTGGGTCTGTCTCCAGTTCCTTGAAGACAGGGCTGTGTCATCCCCCTGGGGAACCTGGAAACTGAGCAGGTGCCCGGCAAACACTTCAGGAAGTCGATGCAGTTAAAGGTAGAGAAGCAGTTTCTTCTAGGAATTGCCACAGTGGTGTAAAATTAGAATAACAGAAACCTTAGGGAAAAATTCGTTTCAACTCAACACACCCCATGGGATGGATTTTGAACTTGAAATGGGAGAGAAGTCAGAAGCCGGGCTGGAAAGTGCACACACAGTGTGGTGATAATAACCAGCCTTGGACTCAGGCACACATGCTATTGAATCCCAGCTCTGCCCCTTGCTAGCAGTGTGCCTATGGCAATTACCCACTGTGTCTCAGCCTTACTTTTCTCTTCTGGGTAATGGGTGTAAAACTTCTTCCCACCTTCAAGACGCTGTGAGTCAGATATGAGGTCAGGGGCGTGCACAGCGCCTGCACAGAGGAAACCCTCCCTCCCTCCTGTTCTGTTCTGTTTGGTTACTTTTTAAAATTACCATTTTCTACAAACTTTATTTTTTAGGTTGGTTTGGATTTACAGAAGTGTTGCGAAGATAGTACAGGAAGCCCCCATATACGCTGCACCCAGTTTCCCCTGTCAACATTTTTCATTCCTATGGTTCATTTGTTACAATTAATGAGCCAATATTTTTTTTAATGTTTTTATTTTATTTTTGAGAAAGAGACAGAGTGTGAGCAGGGGAGGGGCAGAGAGAGAGGGAGACACAGAATCTGAAGCAGGCTCCAGGCTCTGAGCTGTCAGCCCAGAGCCTGATGCGGGGCTTGAACCCATGGGCTGTGAGATCGTGACCTGAGCGGACATCGGACACTTAACTGACTGAGCCACCCAGGTGCCCCTTAATGAACCAATATTGATACGTGACTATTAACTAAAATCTCTACTTTATTTAGATTTCCTGAGTTTTTCTGTTCCAGGATCCCACCTAGGATGCCACATTAAACTTGTTAGGCGCTCTCGGCTGTGGCAATTTCTATTCTGTTTTTGACAAGTTATGTCCATGTCATTCTCTTGGGCTAAAGAAGAGTGAGGACAGTAGATTCCTTTTTTTTAAGTAAAAAAAAAAACAACTCATTGAGAATCTCTGGGATGGTAGTTATCGCCTCCCGACCTACAGGGAGGAACCAACATTGTAGGAAATCGCTCAGAAATCACACAATCCCAACATCTCTGGCTAACACAGGAAGAAGAAAAATCATTTCTCTGAAAATTGGTCAGGCTTTGTTCATCCAAGAAGGGTTGGGAGGACAGATGCAAAAGGGACCATCACATGATACTGGGGGCGAGATGGGGGTATGTTGGACCCCAAGCTAGCTTCTCAAAAACCAGGGGAGAAATAGACCCACTTCTTCTCTGGGGGTGGAGTTCCTGGTCACCAAGGGAGTTTCTTACCCTTGATGAGGCTTTCGCTGCTCCAGGGAAAACTTTCATTCTGTAGGTTCAAGACAAGGTTGTCAGCAGTGAGATAGATTATGGTTCTGTGATGTGGCAATTGTCTTGGAGATGTTCTGGGCTGCCTGGATCTTGTGAAGTTTGATATAGCAGGGTTCTTGCTCAGGGCTTCTCCAAAGTGAGCAAGGTGGGGTTAAGGGTTCACACAAGGCCCGGTCTCAACGCCTGACCCCATCCTTACTCCTCTAGCCCTTCTCTGGGCTGTCAGATCCAAGGTGGTGCTCAGATGGCTCGTGCCTAGTCCCACCTTGGCCCCCAGACAGTAGATTTCTTGAAGCCCCTTGATACAGCATCAGACCTCTCTCCTCCTTTGGAGTCTTTCTGGGGTTAAAAACCAACTTTTCAGGTACCCGGTGTGTCCTTGAGAAAGGAGTGAAGTCACAGACCCTGTAGGCTGCTGGGTCACGGGAAAGGAAAAGGACCTAAGGAAAAGGACACCTAAGGACACCAGGTGTCCTGATGCCTCCCATTGTCTGTTGTGGCAGACCTGCTGATGTGGCCCTGTCCCCTTCAACTTCATCTCTGTAGCCACTTCCTGCCTCACTAGCTCAAGACCCAGGCAACAGGGAGAGTGATCACTGGGGCTGAACTTGGAACCTTCCCCCTCAGTCCAGACACAGAGAACCCTCTCTCTGAAGTCGCTTCCCTTTGTTTTCTTTATCTCCATTCCATGACTGTGTCCATCTCTCCCAGTCAGATGCCAGCCCCATGAGGGCAGGGACTGTGCCTGCCACATACCTCCAGCCTGACACATAGTAGGTGCTACTAAAAAAGTTGTGAGGGTCCATCAACAGCACCCAAACCACTTTCTATAGAACAAGAAAACACCCTGGTTCTCAGTAAAAAAATCTATAGACACCACAGAGATTTTTTAAAAAGCTAATAAATATTAAAGGGGCACCTGGGTGGCTCACTTGGTTAAATGTCCGACTTCAGCTCAGGTCAGGATCTCGCAGTTCGTGAGTTCGAGCCCTGCATTGGACTCTGTGCTGACAACTCAGAGCCTGGAGCCTGCTTTGGATTCTGTGTCTCCCTCTCTCTCTGCCCCTCCCCCACTCATGCTCTCTCTCTCTCTCTCTCTCTCTCTCTCTCTCTCTCTCTGAAAAATAAATAAATGTTAAAAAAAAGTTTAAAAATAAAAAAGTAAAAAAAAGTAAAAAGCCAATAAATATTAAAGACACGTAAGTGGTACTAAAAAGCTTCCCTCCTTCCAAAACTCAGACCCCAATGGCTTTACAGGTGAATTTTTCCGAAGTTTTAAGACTAGCTAATACCTACTTTTATAAATTGCTTGAGTTGCTTTAAAATATATAAAAAATTGAAAGTTGGGACACATGGGTGGCTCAGTCAGTTAAGCCTCCAACTCTTAATTTTGGCTCAGGTCATGATCTCACAGTTGTGAGATCAAGCCCTGCATGGGGCTCTATGCTGGGTGGTGGAGTCTTGGAGTCTGCTTAAGATTCTCTCCTTCTCTCTCTCTCTCTCTCTCTCTCTCTCTCTCTCTCTCTCTCCTGTTCCTCCCCTGCTCGCATGCACTATCTCTCTCTCTCTCTCTCAAAAAAAAAAAAAAAAAAAAGTGAAAGTTACTTTATGAGGCTTGAGTAAGTTTGATTCCAAAATGAGATCAGGACAATAAAAGACAATTCTAGGCTTGTTTCACTTATTAATGTTGATATAAGGAAATCTAAGTAAAACATTACATAATAGAATCCAACAGGGTATTAAAATTACACAGCATGGTGAAGGGGAGTTTATCTTAGGTATGCAGGAAGAATTCAACTTTAGAAAATCTATCAGTGTCATTGCACACATTAATAGAATTAAAAATGAGAATGATGTGGCTATCTTAATGCAGGAAAAACATTTGAAAAGGTTCAAATCCTATTTATAATATAAAAACAAAATAAAAGTCTTACCAAACTAGAAATAGAAGGGAATTTCCTTGGCTTGGCTTGGTAATGCTCATGTAGCAAAAATCTTACAATACATGTTATGCTTAAGTAGAAGGTTTAGATTCATTTTCTTTAAAATCAGGAACAAGGAGGCACACCTGGGTGGCTCAGTCGGTTTAGCATCCAGATTCAGCTCAGGTCATGATCTCATGGTTTGTGGGTTTAAGCCTCACATTGGGTTCACTACTATCAGCACGAGTCCACTTCGGATCCTCTGTACATTCTCTCTTTGCCCCTCCCATTCTCATGCTTTCTCTCTCAAAAATAAATAAAACATTTAAAAATAGATAGATAGATAGATAGATAAAATCAGGAACAAGGAAAGGATGTCAAACAACATTACAGTTTAAATAGAACTAGACCCTTGCCAATGTTATAAGGGAAGAAAAAAAGTAATCAGTGGTATAAAGACTAGAAGGGAGGAGTTAAATTTCTTTTCTAAATTTAGAAATTTTGTTTTTAAAACAAAGCATCACATTTTCAATTAAAACGAATTTATTTCTTCAAAAGAAGTAGTCACAACAATAGTTTCTATTTACTAAGAAGTTACTGGGAGCCAGGTGATGTGCCAAACACTTTACATGTTTTATCTCATGTCATCCTTTGAATACCTGAAAAAGATACTATTCCTACTTAGCAGATTAAAAAACTAAGAGTCAGAGAAAGTAAGTGAGTTGCTCAATGTTGCACAGCAAATAAAAGGACAAAACTAGAATTCAGACCCAAGTCTGTCTGACTCCAAAGTCCATGCTCCTCACTAGCCTTAACACTGAGGAGGTCTGTGCTCCCATGGGGATGTCAAATATTACAGGTTAGATCAGCCTCTGGAATGAACAGTTTAAAAAGTCCTGGATACTGAAATCAAGGGCCTCCAACATCTTCTACAGGATTAAAGATCCTTGCTTTTACTTATTTATTTAATGTTTTATTTATTTTTGAGAGAGACAGAGACAGAATGTGAATGGGTTATGGGCAGAGAGAGAGGGAGACACAGAAGCAGAAGCAGGCTCCAGGCTCCGAGCTGTCAGCACAGAGCCCGACGTGGGGCTCGAACTCACGAGCTGTGAAATCATGACCTGAGCTGAAGTCGGACGCTCAACGGACTGAGCCACCCAGGCGCCCCAAAGATCCTTGCTTTTAAAAATTTTTTTTTTTCAACGTTTTTTATTTTTTTATTTTTGGGACAGAGAGAGACAGAGCATGAACGGGGGAGGGGCAGAGAGAGAGGGAGACACAGAATCGGAAACAGGCTCCAGGCTCCGAGCCATCAGCCCAGAGCCTGACGCGGGGCTCGAACTCACGGACCGCGAGATCGTGACCTGGCTGAAGTCGGACGCTTAACCGACTGCGCCACCCAGGCGCCCCGATCGTTGCTTTTAAAAATAATGTCTAGGGGGCTCCTGGGTGGCTCAGTCAGTTGAGCGTCCAACTTCGGCTTAAGTCATGATCTCACAGCTCGTGAGTTCAAGCCCCACGTCGGGCTCTGTGCTGACAGCTCGGAGCCTGGAGCCTGGAGCCTGCTTCAGATTCTGTGTCTCCCTCTCTCTCTGCCCCTAACCCATTCGCATTCTGTTTCTATCTCTCTCAAAAATAAATAAATATTAAAAAAATTAAAAATAATGTGTAGACCCCCAGTGTATTCTCGGGATGTCATGAAAGGCTCAGGCACCCCTGCTATTTCCTCATGAGTTTTCAGGAAACTGTGAGTTCTAGTCCGGCCTCAAGCCTCCTCTTACCTTGGCTCTTCTTGCAGCTTGGAACTTTGACCTGCAGAAATCTGAGGACATGCTCCGGAAGGTGAGGCCCCATACTCATGAGTGTCCTGCCTCCCACACACTGTACCCCAGGGATCATCGACAAAGGGTGGGGACTCTTGTCCTGTCCTATTCTCATGTGTTTCCTCCCTTCCTCCTTGGATCCCTTTATGCATCAGACCTGGGTCTCCCACAGCCCTCCTCCTGGCATTGCCGTTCCCGGTTCTGTGAGTAGAGCCTGGGGATGCTCTTGCAGGGTCTTGGGGCTGTAGGCAGAGGGACTTGGCCTGATGCCCTCAGGTGCCCTCAAGACCTTTGTAGCAGGCAGTCCTCAGGTCCTGCAATTTCTCTGCAGCACATAGAATTCCGGAAGCAACAGGACCTGGACAACATCCTCACGTGGCAGCCCCCAGAGGTGAGCCCCATGGAGCACCCCCAAGACAAGCAGATGTCCCTCAGACCTCCTCACATCCAGCCATCTGATGGAGCAGGGACATGGCCTAGTAGACTGGTTTGAGTTAAGATCTCACCCCCATGCCCAGGTGATCCAGCTGTACGACTCTGGTGGTCTGAGCGGCTATGACCCTGAAGGGTGCCCCGTGTGGTTCGACCTCATTGGGACCCTTGACCCCAAGGGTCTTCTCCTGTCAGCCTCCAGGGAAGAGCTGATCCGGAAGCGCATCAAGATCTGTGAGCTGCTTTTGCGGGAGTGTGAGCTGCAGAGTCAAAAGGTAAGTGACTGGGTCTAGGATGGGAAGCATATGGTGGACCCCATCTGTCCAAAGGGTGGCACCAGGACCAGGTAGGAAGGACACCCTGCCTCTGCTTTTCCCCAGGCCTCAGCACTCTGGGCCTTGGTGGAACGTGGCTTCTCCCGAAGTTACCCATCCATGAGCATCTAACATGTGCATGGCACTCTCTGCTGGCAGGTGCCAAGGAACACCAAAGCCCTTTCCCCTCTGACCTTGGGTGAGAGGTTGACCTTGGGTGCAGTGAATGCTCTAGTTCTGTTCCCTGGGAGCTCTAGGAACAGTGGATGGTCAGCTTTGCCTATGGAAAAAATGTTCCCAGTTGTAAACTGCATAACTATAACACCTGACAGGGGAGCCATTGCTTTGGGTATCCCCAAGAACAGTGACCCTTGAAACTTGGTGCATCCTTTGTGGATCCCTAGAAGCTAATATGGAATTACTACAGAAAAAAATATTGAGTTCTGTGGGGCACTGGGATTCCAAGCCAAGAAGGACCCACACCCACCTGTGCAGATCTTCTCTTTGCCCTGGCTCTGTGTTTCCCGGTTCATACCCTTCAGAATGAATCCAATGCCAAGCATGATCTGTTGGCCTTGAGTCTAAGTGTCTACATGAGCCTAAGAAGAACACTGGCAGGGAGCTCTCATGTCACTGTGGGATGAGTTGCCTAATGACGAGGACCGGGCGTGCATCCCCAGTGTCTGTCATGGTGTCAGACACAAAGTAGGCCCTCTGCACAAAGATGTGTGGCAAGCCTAAGAAAATTGCAAAGCACCCTATTCAGTGCCTAGTTTGAACAGATGTGTGTCTTTCGAACAACGTGGCTGACCTTATGGGGTCACAACAGTATCTTCTACTTCATGGACGTTTCCAGTTGGAGCTGATAATTGTGGTGATGATGATACTAGTAATAACATCGGCTGATATTTACCAGGGACCAGCGTGTGTCAGGCACGGGGCTCTTTGTGAGTTATCTCACTGAATCTTCACAGAAATTCCGTCAGAACCTGGAACTATCCCCCCTTCACAGAGGAAAAAACATAAGGCTCAAAGCGCTTAAAAACCCACCCAAGGCCACACAGCCTGCCAGCAGTGTAGCTCTGGTTTGACACACCATGGGACTGCAGACACTGTGCTATTGTACGTGAAGATGCCCAATGAGCGATGAGTGATATCTTTAATTCTACAGTTAACTAATTCCAGGCAATCGTGTTGAGCAAACAGTGGGATAAAGGAGACTGTGCCAGTGCTCAGATGCAGTATCTTCTTAGATCCTGGGTGGGCTCTGTTTAGAAAACTCTGTGGGCAATTGGGGTTGAGGGTAGCTGGAGGGTGGGAGCAGTGAGTTCCAGGTCTCCCTGACCAGGACCTCCTGGCTGGAGTTATTGTCTGACCTATGTATCTGTGCTGTCCCACGTAGCTGGGCAGGAAGATCGAGATGGTATTGATGGTGTTTGACTTGGAGGGGTTCGGCCTGAAACACCTGTGGAAGCCAGCTGTAGAGATCTACCAGCAGGTAGGTAGGCAGCTGGCTCGAGGCTAATAGGGAGCCACTCTCCACACCAGCTTCCCATCCATGGAGGAGGAATTGCCCCCCCAGAGGCCCCCAGAGCAGCCAGAGAAGCTGGCCTGGGGTTTTCCTCTCCAAGGAGAAAGAGGAGCACGAACATCACAGAGAATGAAGTACATCTCATGGGGGAAGTGGATGGCCGGGGGCGTGGGGGTTGGCATGGGCTCTGGTCTCAGCAGGATTAGAAGCCACCAAGTCCAGGCATAGAGTGTGTTGGAGTGTGACCTTGACGAGACTTTTCTTGCCACAGTTTTTTGCCATCCTGGAAGCAAATTATCCTGAGACGCTGAAGAATTTAATTGTCATTCGAGGTGAGCGCATAATGGGAATGACTCTTTGGGGAAGGGGGAAGGGGAATAGGGGGGAACAGTGGACAAATCACCTAGTACAGGGCTTCTCAAGCCATTCTTTGAGAAGGTCAGGTTTTTTGTTTTTTGTTTTTTCAGTCTGCCTTTCACAGACCGATACTTTTGGAGTATACAAACTCATGCTCTGGTGCGTGGCAGCAAATATCAAATAAGTTCTGTTTCTAAACATACACCCTTATTTTCTTTACCTCTCTCGGTGTGGATTGGTGGTAACAGACAGTTCGTGGATCACACTGGTTGATAGACGTGCGCTGAGTGGGCATGTTCCCTGTCTGTGATGGTTGTAGAGTGAGGGGGCCACCATGTGTGTCCTGGGGTCAGATGATCTGCTTTCCAATCTAGCTAGCTCTGTGATTTTGATCAAGTCTACTTAACCTTACTGAGCCTCAGTTTTCCCAACCCATAAAATAGGGGTGCAGTGGCACCTCCCTGTAGGGCAGCTGTGAGTTTAAATGAGACACTTTATGGAGGAGTCACACAGAGTCTGGCCCATAGAAAGCATCCAGTAAGTATAAGTAATTCAAGTGGGACGTGAGGTCTAACACGGATGCCACATCAACTTGTACCCCAGAGAATTCCAAGACAACTTGGGAAAACTGTGAGTGTGGAAAAAAAAAAGAGTTACCATTGGGAAATCCACATTATTGGCAGCCTCCAACTGGGTAGGGGAGGCACCCACTTATTGAGAGCCAGACACTATGCCAAGTGTTATGCATACATTGGTTAAATTTCTCCATTTTCTAGTTAATAGCACTAAGACTCAGAGAGGGTGAGTAACTAGCTGAAGGTCACACAGCAGGAAATAGCAGAATCTAGATCTATCCAACCCCTGTCCAGCTTATGCCCTTGGCCATGACTATACCTCCAAGTCCTCTAGCCCAGCTTCCCAAAGGAGCTTCATGTGTTTCAGCCCCCAAGCTCTTCCCTGTGGCCTTCAACTTGGTCAAGATGTTCATGAGTGAGGAAACACAAAGGAAGATAGTGATTCTGGGAGGTGAGTGACCTGGTGTCCTGGCTGTACCTGTCTCCGCATCCACCAGAGAAGCAGAGGTCAATGTGAAAGGCCCCATTTCTCCCTGGCTCATCCTCTTTACTCAGGTACTGACTTTGGCCTGAGCCCTGCTGGCCTTTGCACACTCAGATGATATTTCAGCCCAAGACCCCAGCCTGAGTGGCCATATAAAGCATTTGGGTGTTCTCTGCAGTAGGTGCATAGGGGAGCAAGCCAAGGTCACATCAGGTTTCCTCCCTGGACTTGGCTCCTCTCCCTTCTGTCAAGCATCCCTGATTTCCCCACAGCTCCCCCCCCCCACCCACCTTACTCCCACAGGCAACTGGAAGCAGGAGCTGCCAAAGTTCATCAGCCCTGAGCAGCTGCCCATGGAGTTTGGGGGGACCATGACTGATCCTGATGGCAACCCCAAGTGCCTGACCAAGGTACCGGGTGCCCAGAGGGTGAGAAGGGAGGGCTGATGGCTGGGGTCAGTGCTCACTCAGCAGCCCCCACCCACAGATCAACTATGGGGGTGAGGTGCCCAAGAGCTACTACCTGCGCAACCAGGTGAGGATCCAGTATGAGCACAAGATGACGGTGGCCCGAGGCTCCTTCGTGCAGCTGGAGAACGAAATCCTGTTCCCGGGCTGTGTGCTCAGGTAGGGGTGGCGGCCACTCCACACCTGGGCCCGGCTGGGAGCGGCCCGGAGCCCCAGCGGGTGGTCGTTAATAGGGCCCTGTCCCCTGCAGGTGGCAGTTCGCATCACATGGGGCAGACATCGGCTTCGGGGTTTTCCTGAAGACCAAGACGGTTGAGCGGAAGCGGGCGGGGGAGATGGTGGAGGTGCTCCCCATCCGGCGCTACAAAGCCCACCTGGTACCTGAGGACGGGAGCCTCGCCTGCCTCAAGCCCGGCGTCTGTAAGAGCTGTAGGATTCATTGGAGTCTGTTTTCCTCCTTCTGGCAGAGAAATGAGCTGATATCTCTTGCCAGGCTGTCCTGTTCGCCCTCTATTTCTGGCTCTCGGGGAGGGTGTGGGGGTGTGTGTGAGCTCCTAGGTCCCGTGGTTGCCAGGGGAATTGGCTTCAGGGTGTTGGATCTGGTGAGTGGCCCCTGGGTGTGGGTACAAAGGCAGAGATGCATTTTGGAAAGTGGGATGCACAGCCCAGAGCCATAAACTCAACTCCTGGGAAGCCCTTACACAGCACTCAACAGGCTAAGAGACAGGTTAGTAAACAGCCGTGGGCTTAGCTTCCGGGGTCCCAGCCTGCCCAGGAGTATAAGCAGATCCACTGTGGGAGTCTCAAAGAGATGATTCTTCCATGTGCTTATCCTTCATTCTCAGGCCACCCAGGCCAGATGAACATTCCCCAGGAACCATGCTGACCTCCCGCCTCTATCAGCAATAGAGCTAGGAGAAGGGGAACCCAAGGTTGAGGAGCACAGGTTTTACTAATGCTTTGGCTTAATACATACCTAGTTCACCTTTGTGGAAAGGGAGAATTAGAAGGGTGGAGCCCGAGAAATCTGGATGACTTACCACCTCCCAGAGTTCACTTTGCATCTTGGCGTTGAAGGGAATGCCTTCTTTGAATGGCGAGACGGAAAAGTGGCTTATGGAGCTCAGCCCCCTCCTCTGGCGAGAGCAGGGCTCCTCTCTGTGTTGGAGCATCAGGATAAGGGAATCCTAGTCCCTCCCATCCCTAGCTCGGCACTCATTAGATAGTTCCATCAACCTCTGTAGGCCTCAGCTTCCCCATCCTTAAAATGGGAATGATAGTACCTTCTGTGGGGCTGCTTTGAGGATTCAGACAGCTGTGAGCGCAGATGTGATGCCTGGTGCATAGAAGGGGTTGGTGCGTGCCGGCTGGTTATTATTCCTTTAGTTAGCACAAGGAGGTGGTCCTGAGCAGTGGGCTGGGGGCTGGGGGCTGGGTCATGGCTGACCCTCCACCACCCACAGCGCATTCTCAAGGGCACCAGGCGTGCAGATGAGTTGGGTTTACTTCGCCTGACGACTTCTCCGTCCTTGCAGACGTACTGCGCTTCGACAACACCTACAGCCTGATACACACCAAGAAGGTCAGCTACACTGTGGAGGTGCTGCTCTCAGACAAGGCCTCTGAAGAGAAGATTCAGGGTCTTGAGGCGAGGAGACCGTCCCCAGCGCAATGAAGACCCCTGATACCTCTCAGTCCCTGTGCTCTTCAACCCCTTAGTACCCGCTCCCTGTCCCTTTCCCTCCTGAGCAGCATGGTGTTTGGAGGAGCCACCCCCCTCCCCGCATCACCATCTCAGCTCTTCGTGGGCTCACCTGGCATGGTGGCAGAGCAGGAAGGGGACATCCAGCTCATAGGCCACCTTGAGGATTCAGACAGGCACCTGATCCTCTGTTTGCAGAGACTGAGAATGGGGACGCTGAGGATGAACCAGGAGCCACTGAGGGAGGGTCCTGTCCACAGAAGCTGCCCTTATGTCACTCCTGATGAGGTCCACCAGTCTCAGGACTCACCCACACCTAGCGACCCGGCTTGGGGGCATGTGCATGAGTCCCAGGCCAGGCAGGGAGCACAGCATCAAGTCTGAAGAGCAGGGAAGCCCCCATCTCTGCATGTGGGGGCTCGACACGGATAGACAAGGCCAGCTGGAGGCAGCTGGGTGGAGGGATGGGGCCAGCCGGGTGGTGGAGCTGAGGGTCTTGGTTCTGGCAGGGCACCAAAGCCTCTTCAGAGTCTCCTTACTGCCTTTGGAGGGAAGATCAGAAATGGAGCATGAGGCCCAGCAGGGATAACCATCAGGAAAAGCCACACGCAGCCACACAGAGCTAAATGGGTGAAGACTGAGTCTCTCGGAATTCTCAGTGACCCCCGCCTCCTCCTCACCTGCTGTGATCCAGCTGATATTCAGCTTGGGTTTTTCTGGCTCTGAATAAGGACCAGGATCGTAGCAGAGCTGGAGTGAGGTGGAACATGCTGGAATAAGGTAGAACGCACCTGGGTGGGGCTGCCATCCCAGGGTGCTCATCCTAGACTCTGATTTACTTCTTGGAGAAACATCAAGCTTTTCCTCCATCTTTGTGTGTCACTAGAGGGACAGCTAATGTCTGCCAGCTCCCCACCAACCCACCCCAAATGCGACTCCGTAGCTGGCCAGTGATGGCTTCCATTTCCCAAAGGCTGGCTCTCCTGGTGCCCCACGCCCACAGTCAGGACCGCAGTCCGCTCTCCTGGACAAACCACACGCAGCAGAGCAGACCTTGCCCGGGATAAGCCAGTGAAGCTGCTGAGTGGTCAGATGTCCCTGTCAAAGGGGATCCTTGCTGCAAAGGATTAACATCCTGGCCATCGAGACCCTTGCCAGAGACTGGAAGCTTCAGCAAACAGCAACATCCAGGTGCTTTGTGAATAAGAAGCCAGTTCTAGCCCCCTTCTTGCTCTCAGATTCTGTGATTTCATTTTCACTATTTAATAGATTTCCTGATTTCCCAGGGCCTGTTCTCCCAGGTAAGAAAATGATGAGGCTTGTGAAGGTGGGTCTTCAGGTGAGCTCTGTGAGGTCCTTGGGGCCCCAGGCCCGCCCTCTGTGGCAGCCGCATCACCCATGGTTCAGCACATAGTCTGAACAGGGGCTCTGCTGCTGTGAAAAGCAAACTAACTAAAGGAAATAAAATACGAAAAGCTGGTGCACTGAGGCATTCCTGGCCCAACAGTGTTTGAGGAGTTTGGCAAGAAAAAAACTTTTGTGCCAGCTCCAAGGAGATAGCTTGGGGCTGTCAGGTGAAAATCACAAGACATCCTTGTGTCCAAACGCCGCTCCTGCATCCCCGATGCAAGAAGCTTTCCCAGCACCCCCACTGCACTGTGTGGCCACCCTCTGTACAGCCTCCCCAGATGCAGAGACACTTGGGTGTTCCAGAGCCATCTTCCCACTGGGCCGGCAGGGGTTGTAAGGTTTCCCCTGACAAGTTTCCCTGGGCCCACCTGTTGTCCTGACTGGGGGCTCACAATGCCTCCCTTCAACCTCACAACCCCGGCCTAAAAACAAGGTGTTCATGGATTTGAACCCTGATCCTTGCTTTTCCAACCACCCACGCTCATTTTCCACCATCAGCACAGCCTCTGGTTTCCTTGTAGGTAGCAGATTGGCTCACACCATGCCCAAGGGTTTAATTTGCACGGGACTGCCTGGGGAGTAGCAAGTCACAGAGGGGTCGGGTGCAGGGAACCAGTGATGAATCTCGGAGCTGGCAGAGTGCACCTCATGTTAAGCAGTGAGTACAGTGGTCACCTTCGGAAGTGAGGACAGGACCTCCTATCTGGCAAGGTGGACAGGGGGCATGTCCTCCACAACTCCATCCCTTACTCAATACCATCACTTCTTTACAGGAAAAAAAAAAAAAAGTAGCCCAGAGAGGGGCTGGCTCACCTAAAGTTTGCTTCTTCCTTCCATTCATTCGTCAATGTTTATTGAGTCTGTCCCCAGTGCCCAGGCACTGCAGGCCCTGGGGACACCGGGGGTGCTGGGCTTACCTGACTTTGTGAGCAGGAAGCTTGCCTGTATTGAGGGAGGCCAAAATGACTCTGATGGGCATTCTCAGGTGGGCAGCTTGGTGGGGCAGGAGCCAAATTCTGGGGGAGCATCCAGCAAAAAAAGCCTGATGGGGGATCAGACATGGTTTGCCCAAGGCAGGAACCCCTGAAGGGAGAGCTGAGGGTGTGGGCAAGCCTTCCAGACTGAGGAATGGGGTGAGGGCAACCGTGAGGTGTTTGAAGCCAGAGGAAAGCCAGGAGGGCCCTTGGGTGATGCAGGTAATAGGTCACTGATGTTTGCTATTTCTTTGTGAACAACTAAGTACACATTAGGTAGTCGTTAATAAAACCATTTCATAATGGAGGTTACAAAACAGAGACTTATTGTTCGTCAGGAAAGAATGACAAAATCTTGGCAGGAAGCCATGGATCAAAACTCTTGCTCAAAATGAGGTGGTTGGAAATAGGCCTTACCTGTCCAGAGGAATGGGGGCGGGGCCTGTCCTTCCCCAGGGCGTATCTCCTAACTGGAGAGCCCCACAGTCTTCCAGGGCAGGCAGGCGGATAAGCAGGGGGGTACCGCTAGGGTTTTTTGAGGGCACTTGGAAAGGCTCCCTTGCCCCCAAAACTCTACCTCAGTTCAGCTCACATTCCAAGTCCCCAGGCCAGAAGGGACACCAGTGTGGGACAATCACAGCGGCCCAGAACAAGTCTTCAGCAGGGCTCCAGGCCATGGTCCTCCACAGTTTGTACAGCTCCTTTACATGCATCCCTGAAGCAGACAGGGATTATAGTCAGGAAACCAAGGCTCAGTGAGGGGGAGCGCCTTGGCCAAAGGCTGAGTATCCTATGGCAGAGTTAGAGCCAGCACCCGGGTTAGCTGCCAGGGGTGACCCGGCCCTGTGTTGCAAGGGAGGAGAGGGTCAATGCGGGCAGGTGTGCTCTTGCCAGGGAGATCCAGCCTGGGCCAGAGGGCACACAGTGGGACACAGTGGCACTGACCAGAGCCTGAGGAAGCTGCCTCTCTGTGGGTTGGGACAGTGCCAGCTCCGCTCCATGCCTACCGTGTGCCAGGCCCAAGCTGATGTAGGAAGCATCATCCCCTGTTTACTAATGAGGAAGGGGAGGCCTAGGGCAGGAAGTGACTTGTCATGTCTCACAACATAAAGAGGGGAAGGTAAGACGTGAAGTGGGGTTCAGGGGTGCCTGGCTGGCTCAGTTGGTTAAGCATCTGATTCTTGGTTTCAGCTCAGGTCATGACTTCACAGTTCATGAGTTCAAGCCCTGCATTGGGCTCTGCACTGGCAGTGTGGAGCCTGCTTGGGACTCTTTCTCTCTGTGCCTCCCTCACTCGCACTATCTCTCTCAAAATAAACTCAAAGAGAAAAAGACGTGAAATGGGGTTCACCAATCCAGATAGGCCAGGTGCTAACTGAGCACACTGGGTGAGCAGGCTTCACACTTGGTGACCTCAGAGAGCAGGCTTGAACCGAGGGCATTCAGCTAACATTGGCGATCTCTGCTCTCAGCCACCGGGGGGTAGTGTTGAGCCAACTGTGCCTCTTTCCCTGTGGCAGAAGCAGGAACCAGGCCCCTCAGCATCCTGCTCACGAAGGCTGGTTTTACAGGAGGGGTGAGACAAAATTCATTGGGCCTGAGCTATTTGTGGGCCCATCTGGAGCAGCAGAAAGAGGTGGTCCCATCTTGGTTCAGATCCTGGTTCTGCCACTTGCCTGGCTTTCTTTCTAAACCTCTGCGGGCTCCATCTTCTATCCCGTGCCTGCCACCCTAGTCAGGGCCTCCATCATCTCTTGGTTGGATTATTAGAAAGGAGTCCATGAGTCTCCCTGTGCCCATTCCTACCGCCTCCCATGAGAGTCCACAGGACAGCCAGACAAAATCTTTCTGAAATGAAAATCTGATCATCACTTCCTGTATAGGCCCTTCACTGGCTCCTCATGTCCCCCCCAGGGAAAGTTCAGTTTCACTGGTGGCTTATAAGGCTCTCTGTGACCTGGCTATGTCACCCTCATTACAGTTGCACCCAAGGACTTGAATTCACCAATCTATCGGACTGGTTTCTGCGTCCCTGCTTTTGCTCATGCTGTTCCCTCAGTCTAGGACTCCCTTCCCAGTCTTGTTCTGTTCACCCTCAAGGTCCTCAGGGCCTTCTTTGCCACCCCCCTAGTCTCTAGCAGAGTTAGAGTCTCTTCTGCATGCTCTTGGAGCAACAGGGCCAGTGTTTATCATGCAGTAGAGTCATTATCTGCCTTGTGTCTGTCTCCTATTCCCCACCAGCCACCAGTCCAGGCTACACTTCCCAGATGCTCAATAAAGCCTTGCAAAAACAATAGAAAACCATTTACTGAGCACCTATGTAGGCCTGCTGCCCTTGTGCTATCTTGTTTAATCTTCATGGCAGCCTTGTCAAATAAATATAGTCATCTTGGTTATATAGGGGAGGAAAGTAAGTCTCAGAGACAGTTATTTGCTCAGTGATGGCATCAGGACTGGAATTCAGGGGGTGCCTGGGTGGCTCAGTCGGTTAAGCATCGACTTCAGCTCAGGTCATGATCTCACAGTTTGTGGGTTCAAGTCTCGCGTTGGGCTCTGTGCTGACAGCTCAGAGCCTGGAGCCTGCTTCAGATTCTACCTATCTCTCCACCCCTCCCCAGTGCACACTCTGTCTCAAAAATAAATAAACATTTTTAAAAATTAAAAAAAAAAAGACTGGAATCTAGGATGTTTGACTCCAGAGCAAGGTGTCTCCCTTGCCCATCCACTCCCAGAAGTTGGGTCATACCAGGAGCATTGCCAAAAAGCGGAGCATAACAGCATGACTCAGCACCAGCAAGAGACCCAACGAGTGGGTTGGACAGCCACAGAACAGAGGAGTAGGAACCAGAAAGGAGTGGCTCGGCTAGCTGTGCCCTCGTCCTGGAGTGGCCCAGCCTGACAGTAACTATAAAAGCCAACATTATTGGGGCACCTGGCTGGCTCAGCTGGAAGGTCATAAAACTCTTGATCTTGGGGTGTAGAGATTACTTTAAAAAGTAAATAAACTTTAAAAAAATAAAATAAAAGCCAGCACTATTGGTCACTTACAGTGAGCCAGGCAGTGGGTGGTTACTGGCTTCTAACCATTTCAGTAGCCCTATAAGAGGGGGATGTTATTTGCCCCAGTTTACAGGTGAGAAAACTGAGACTCAAAATCATACAGAACATTAAAGGTGAAGCCAGGATTCAAACCCAGGCACCCAGGCTATGTTTCAGTACCATCCATTTCTGAACTACTTGGGGATTATTTGCTCAGTGTTGGGAGAGGAATTAAGCTGCTTGGGTGGTTTTTTTGTGGTCACCCCCAGACTGAGCCTCCCCCACAGTACTCTTGGGCACTCCAGGTTTCCCAAGGGTGATAATAAAAGCAGAGAGCAGTTTGGCATGAAGAACTCAGAATACTCAATACTCTTATGGTGCCCCCAGGTATTGTGAGAAGGGATATGCCAGCTCCTGCTCTGGAAAGTGTATAAGCTACCCTACTTTGCAGTCTCCTTCACTATCAGCCCCCATGTTCCTATCACCATAGCAACCCATTCCTATGATAAGCAGCATATGAGAGAAGGAAGGAAAGAGCTTATGAACTTGACCAGTCCAGTTTTGTCACCAACTTAGAGAGTTCTTTGAGATCTCCTCCAGCAAGAGTTTTGATTCTCCGTGGCTCTTGGCACTCCATGGTGCAGACATCAGAAGCAACTGTACCGCCAACATCATCGTCACTACTGTTATACTTAATTTTATTCTTTGATCAAGAAAGGAAATTAAACAATGCGGAATATGTACCAGAAAAAAAATTAGAGCTGCCAATTTCAGCCAGGTTGCAGAATACAAGCGTAGTATGCAAAAATCAGTTGTATTTCTACACATTGACAAGGAACATTCAAAAAATGAAATTAAGAAAACAATTTCATTTACATCAGCATCAAAAAGTAAAATACTCAAGAATAACCTTAACTAAAGTAGTGCACGATTTGTACACTGAAAACCACAAAATATTGTTGAAGGAAATTAAAGACTACATAAGTGAAAAGACACCTATGTTTATGTTTCAGAAGGCTTAATACTGTGAAGGTGGCAATATTCCCTAAAGTGAGCCACAATTTCAGTGCAATCTCTACCAAAATCCCAACTGCTTTTTTTTGCAGAAGTGGACAAGCTGATCCCAAAGTTCATGTGGAAACACAAGGGACTCAGAATAGCCCAAACAATCTTGGAAAAGTAAAATGAAGTTAGGGAGGACTCACACTTCCTGATTTCAAATTTAATACTAAGCTGCTGTAGTCAAAAACAATGTGGTACTGGCATAACGATAGACATACAGACCAATGGAATAGAATTGAGAGTCCAAAAATCCACTCAACTATGGTCAAATGATTTTCAACAAGTGTACAAAGACCATTCAATGGGAAAAGAATAATCTCTTCAACAAATAGTGCTGGGACAAGTGTACTACAACATGGATGAACCTTAAAAACATTATGCCAAGTGAAAGAAGCCAGTCTCAAAAGACTCTATGATTCTCTTCATATGAAATATCCGGAACAGGGAAATCTATAGAGATAGAAAGTAGATTTGTAGTTGCCAAAGGCTGGAGTAGGGGAGCAGGGAATGGGAAATGACTGCTAACGGGTACAGGGGTTGTTGTTTTTTTTTTTGGGGGGGGTGATGAAAATGTTCTATAATTAGATAGTGGTGATAGTTGCACAACCTTGTGAATATACTAAAAATCACTGAATTGTACACTTCAAGGATAGTGAATTTATGGTATGTGAATTATAACACCACAAGTTTTTAAATTTTTAAAAAATTATTTATTTTTGAGAGAGAGAGCGTGCAAGAGGAGGAGGGGCCGAGAAACAGGGAGAGAGAGGATCTGAAGTGGGCTACACGCTGAAAGCAGAGAGCCCAACACAGGGCTTGAACCCATAAACCATGAGATCATGACCTGAGCCAAAGTTGGATGTTTAACTGACTGAGCCACCCAGGCACTCCTAAAGTTTTTTAATTTAAGGAGACAAAACTGCCCAAAAGTATAGATGGGAAGTATACTGTCTCAGATTGCTACCCAGAGTGTCATCAGAACTCTGGTGAGGCACCCCCAATTCCCCTCCATCTCCCCTTTTCAGGCCATCCCCATCTCACCTTACAGTCATCTGAACCCTTCCTACTTGCCTCTCCCCAGCCACAGTCACCCCATGGTGATGCTTCTCCTGGGCCCCCTCTGTACTCACCCAACTGGTTCTGGTATGACCTATCTAGGGGAAGGTGGACAGAAATGTGACCATGCTGTGGCCCAAGGGGCCTGAGGGGCAGCCTTTTCACATTTCCTAGTAACTGCCTAGAAGGAGGGATTCCAGGGTGTGGTGTGGGTCGCCCCATCTGCCCCCCTGCCACTGTTTGCTTCTGTGGCTGTTGCCATGTTCCCCTGAGAGTTTGGCAAGCTAGTAGCTAAATACAATCTGGGGATTTACTTGGAGAAGACATGTACTGGGTTTGGGAGTTGGAGGTTCTCCTTTGCCAGGGCCTTTGTTTCAGAGGAGGAAAATTAATTCTGCTGGCCTCAAAACACTCTGTAGCCCGAGGGGTGTGGACCCAGGCTTCCTAGCACATGATGATGATTTAGACCATTTATTGAGCACTTACAATGTTCCAGACACAATGTGCCTGGAACAAATGTGCCTTCCAAGGGAAGGCGAGGTTGGGCTGTGGTTCTGCTGCAGGTTCCACAATCAAATAGGTTTGGGTTCATATCTTGGCTCCCCTTTTCCTGGCTGAGTGACCTCGGAAAATTTTCTTAATCTCTCTGATCTTCCATTTGTTTGTAGAATGGGGATACCCTTATCTATTTCCAAATGGTCCCATAATGATGTAATAATACTCAGAGGAAATGCTCCACAAATGGGAGACTGTGAGCTCCATGCAGGCAGAGACCTAATCCATCTTGTTTACTGCAATATCTCCAGCATTGCACACACTCCTCACTTTCCCACCCCCATGACTTTGCCCATGCTGGTCCCTCCACCTGGAATGCCCTTTCCTCTACTCCAATCCACTAACTCACATCCTTCCTTTAGCTCAAATACCACTTGCATCCCATTGGGCTGACTTCTGTGTCTGGGTCCTCTCCCTGATTAGGATGGAAACTCCTGGAGCTGAGACTGTGCAACAACAGAGCACTTAATTGCCTGGGCTTAACTCTGGCTAAGTTACTTAACTTCTCTATACCTCAATTTGCTTGTCTGTAAAACGGGCTTAATAATGGTACCTACCCCTAGGGGTGTTCTGAGGCTTCAACGAGGTAATGCATTTAGGATGGAGCTTGGCATGGAATAAGCCTTCAATAAGTGTAGTGAACCCGCACTGTTCAATATGGTAGCCACAAACTACATGGGGTGATTTAAAGTAAAATTCATTAAAATTAATCAAAATTGAATTTAATTCAATTCACACTTAAATTTCCCAGCCTCACTAACCATTTTCCTATCTAACTAGAAGCTACCAAATATGTCCAATAGGACAGCCCAAATACAGAACATTTCCATCATTGTGGAAAGTTCTATTGGATGCTGCTATGAATGATGATGCTGTGGGCGCAATAGGCACTCATCCTGGCCCTCCCTGCCCAGCCTCTGATGTCCCTAGAAATAACTGGGGCACCTCACATTAGAGGGATGAGGGAGAGAAAGGAGACTGGTGGGAAATAGGTAGGATTAGGGGCTAATGAGAGAGCAGTGGAGAAACCCAATCTCCATCTGCCACCAGCCTGGCAGGAAGTGGGTGTGGACAGCAGCCGGGGGCTTTGCAGAAAGACGCTGGAATGTGAAGTGGGGTGGGGCTGAGGTGTGGAGTTACCTAACTGCTCCTGAGTATGCCTGGCCAGGTGCCTCAGATGGAAGGAGATGGCCAAAGATGTCCCCCCTTCTCCTGAGCCAGACTCTATCAGGGCCCAGAGCAAAGAAGGTGTGCAGCACTAACTGATGTCAGCTGGCCTAAAGAAGTCCCAAGATAGTCCAGGGATGGGAACACAGGATGCTTACAGACAGGGAACCTGGGAGAGCCCTGGGCTAGCCCAGGGGCCATTTCAGCCCACCTGGACCACCTCAAGTCCTGGAAGAGGTGACCACATGGATATGCTGTGATCTCAAGCAGATGCACTTCTGGTTTCTTTATAGATAGCCATTGACAATGTGGCCTCTGCTCTCTTGGAGTTTCTGGCAGCTGGATAAGAATAATCCCTTAGATGTTATGACCCTTGACAGTCTATATGTCTCCTTAGATCTTCCCTCTGACTGCATAAGGACAGGGCAAGCACTGATAGCCCCATTCCATAAATGAGACAAGTGACACTCAGAGATGTTACCCTGAAAGGGATGACTCATAGAGGAATGGGGAGGAGGGCCGGGCCTCGCAGGCATGTCTAATGGTGGAACATCAAGCAGCATGACAGAAATCAAAAGGCAGGGAAATCCTCTGGGCTTCCTTCATCACCTTGCATACTTGGTGGACACCCCTCACTGATCAGGTGTTTGAAATCCCAAGGGTGCCTGGGTGGCTCAGTAGGTTAAGCATCCGACTTGACTCTGTCTCCTTAGATCCGGAGACAGATTTTGGCTCAGGTCATGATCTCACAGTTTGTGAGTCTGAGCCCTGTTTTGAGCTCTGTGCTGACAGTATGGAACTTGCTTGGGATCCTCTCTCTCTCCCTCTCCCTCTCTGCCCCTACCCAGCTTGTGCACACTCTCTGTTAAATAAATAAACATTTTTTAAAAATCTCAAAAAACACCCTCACTGTCCCCCAAGACTATCAATATGCACCACCTCTCCCTTAGGGCCCAGGGCATGAGGGATCACAGTGATGGGAAAGCAGGCAACAGGGTGGGGGTGCTCAGCCCTTCCTCATGCTGAAGGTTCAGGGCCAGCATTGCATCATAGAAATCCTATGATCCTGTGGAAAAAAACAAACCTTCAGCAAGGACACATTTGAGTTCCATTTTTCTGCCCTAGCCTGTCTCTTCTTAAATATGGATGCTTGATGAAAAAGGATGTGAGTTTCCCACCCCCAACAAACTGAATGAATTATTTACTGGACTGGCCAAGTCCCTGACTCTTACTAGTCAGAGCTGTGTGTAGGGGGTGACCTTTGCATAACTCCAGGTGTGGGGTCTCTTCATTAGGGAGATGGGGAGACTGAGGATGGGAGAGAAAGAATGCCTGCAGGGAGAAGTCCTCACTCCTCCTGACATTGCCCCCTTCTCTAGAGGTCTGGGAGCATGGATGGAGGTTTTACAGGCACCCAGCCTGGACAACCATGCCCTCTGGCATGCTATCCTGTGCCCGCCTGCCCCCCAGACCTGTCTCAGAGCCAAACACGGGACCTCACTTAATCCCAATTATGTAATGTGCAATCCAACAGTTGGCTAAGGAGGAGGGGCCTGGAGCCACACCCAGGAGTGGGGCAAAAGGCTCTAGCTGGGTCAGGGCCACAGATCAAGCTTGGCTTCTGCCTGAAGCGGCCCCCACTCCTCCAGCCACATCCAGACACCATGAGTGGCCGAGTCGGAGACCTGAGCCCCAAGCAGGCAGAGACCCTGGCCAAGGTGAGAGACCCTTTCCCTGGAGCCCCAGAAGAAAAGGGTTGAAGGGCAAGGGGAGGGGGTGGCCAGAGCCCTGGCCCACTCTGTTGGCTTAGAGTGTCTTTGATATTTTCCCTTTACTGTCACCTTACCCAGGGCCATGCTCCAAAGCGGCCAGGGACATCAGCTCTGTCCAGGGCAGGAGTTGATGGAACAGTACCGCATCCAAGCAATAATAGTGTGTGTGCCAGATCAAACTTGACTTCTCATGTAGGAACCAGGACTAGAGAGCTCTACCAAACAGCTGCCCCCTTCCTATCCCTCCCAGGCCCCTTAGGTGGGAGACTAAGGATGCTAATGGTCTGCACCTCTGAGTCTGTTCCCCCTCCTTCCCCAGGACCCTGAAAGACAAACTGTCTGGAAGAGCGAGATAGGGCAGGGTGTGTTGTCATCCCCATGGTCAATGGGGAAGGGGACACGTAATCATTAACCATGCTTTTGTAGAAAATGGAATGAAAAAAGGCAGAAGGCTTGGTGAGTCAGCACATGGAAAGAACTATGGATACCTCCATACTCCAATCCACTTGCCCACATCCCACCCACTAATTTACCCTTTCTTTCATCCAACCCTGCACCCCACCCACCCATCTATCCATCCCCCCTGCTCTCTATTCACCCACCAATCTCTCCTTTCTCTACTCAACTATCTCTCTCTCCTTCCATCCATTGATTTCTCCTTCCTTCTTTTTCCATCCACCCACCCATTCCTCTATTCATTCTTCTTTCTATTCATTTACTTAGCATCTATCCTTACTTGCATTCACCTACCCATCTATCCATATATCCATCCAATGATCCATCTCTCCTTCTACCCATCTGCCCACCCATCCTTCTACCATTATGCACCAGACTGCATGTGTAAGAGAAGGGATGATGAAAATAATTATTGGGTCTGGAGGCAAAGGCTAAGTGCAGAAGCCACTTTAACCAGCATCTCCCTTCCCAGTTCCGAGAAAATGTGCAGGATGTGTTGCCTGCCCTGCCCAATCCTGATGACTATTTCCTTCTGCGCTGGCTCCGAGGTGAGGGCAGAGGTTGGGGGGTGGGGGGCGGATCAGGTTGAGGGGCAGCAAGTGGGGCCTTGTCCCAACTGTTCCACAACAACTCATGGCTCTCAGAATCCAGCCATGCCATCTCACTTCATATGTTCAGGTCCAGGAGAAGGGAGGGTGCAGAGAATGAAGATCCTTCCCCAGGCCCCAGTGCCATGCCTAGCTCCTCACAGCCCAGAACCAGGATGAGGTAACCACAAGGTAGCCTCTCTGTCGCCTCACACCTTCCTTCCATCTTCACACAGCTCGAAATTTTGACCTGCAGAAATCAGAGGCCATGCTCCGCAAGGTGAGACGCATCCACCCCCAGAGATTTGAGGAAGGGCTTTGTGGGGGGCAATCCATGTCTTGAGCCCCCATCTCAGAGGTGCTGGGAGCCTGTGAGACCTTACCTCTCCTCTCTCTTTCAGTACATGGAGTTCCGGAAGTCCATGGACATTGATCACATCCTTGATTGGCAGCCCCCAGAGGTGAGCCAACAGCCCCCCACACACACACACATCCCAAGTTTTTACAGACACAGCATTCAAACAGCCTCTGGCTCACTGGAAAGCATGAGTGAAGGCCAGAAAGCCTGGGAAGCTTGTGGAACTGCCCACAGGCCTACAGGCACCTCTCCTATGATAATTATGAATATTTTCTGGGTGTTTATGAGATTCTGACCTGAGTTAAAACTTTAGCCGCATGAACTTATTTAGTTCTCACAGCTCAATGAGGTGGGTGCAAGTGTCCCCATTTTACAGATGCGGACACTGAGGTCCAGCAAAGGTTAAGCAGCCTACCCAAAGTCCCACAGCCCCAATGTGGAGCTGGGATTTGAATTCATGAAGCTGGGTTCTTCACCACCACAGTCAGCTTGTGCCTCTGAGCCCTCACCTCTAGGGTCTTGCTCAGAACATCCTGTCTGGTGGGAAAGAAACTTAACCCACTAAGGAGTTGGAGAGAACAGTCCCACCCACTGGCACCTTAGTAAAACAATGGACATGGTTGCATTTGTAGAGCGTGAACTGTGGGCCAGTCACTGATACTGGGGAGTTTCCCCAACAGTCCCCTAAGGGAGGAAGTATCTAAACCATTTTACAGAAGAGGGAATGGAACGGGACTCAGAGAGATAGTGTCACTTGTTCAAGGATGCACAACAAGGAAGCAGTAGTGTCTGTATTTGAACCAGATATGTTGACCTTCAGAATCCATGTTTTCCATCACTAAACCTAACTTCTCTCAATGGAAAAGAACGTGGGAGATGTTGCGGGGTGGCGGGTGGGGGGTACTCCAGAACATTAAGGACTCCAGAAGCCTTCAGCCAGGCCCAGGTAAGGCCTGGCTCTGCCATGTACTCATTGTAAGGCCCTCCCTTGAAGGTCCCTTAGTTTTCTCACCTGGACAATAGTGCCACCTTCAGGGAAGGGACAGTGATTGTATCATGTTGTGTGTAGGCTTGGGCCACCCAAGTTAACCTAGTCTGGGGGTCTCCGGGAGGTGAATAATGCCAAGTTCTGTGTATCTTTTCCATGCCCAGGTGATCCAGAAGTACATGCCTGGAGGCCTGTGTGGCTATGACCGGGATGGCTGCCCCGTGTGGTATGACATCATTGGACCGCTTGACCCAAAGGGCCTGCTCTTCTCAGTCACCAAGCAGGACTTGCTTAAGACCAAGATGAGGGACTGCGAGCGCATCTTGCATGAGTGTGACCTGCAGACAGAGCGGGTAAGGCCAGCTCCTGTGTGGGGAGGTGAGGCTGCCAGGGAACATGGTCCCAGGAATACACCTGTGCTCTCTACTATCACCATCAAAGAACTCTGGAGTTAAATTTCAGCTCTGCTGCTTCCTAGCTGTGTGGTCTTGGAGAGTGGTCTCCCCTCTCTGAGTCTGTTCCTCACCTATAAATAATAAATAATGGTTGCAAAGATTAAATGAGATAATGCAAATGTATGGCTCAGCACACACAGCCTCATGCATATTTCTCAACCCTAGTTACTGTTATTCCCTCTGAGGCTGCCCCTTCTGTTCCTTCTGTCTGGATAACTCTACTTCCAGCACACCCCTACCTCCCACACTCCCCTTGGCTCTTTCCCTTCTATCTTTCATGTCTCAAACTTAGATGTCACCTTCTCTGATGTCCCCGTCATATATGGGTTAACATATATTCTCACAGTTCCTGTGCTGTTTATTTGCAGCATCTATCTCAGAACTTATAGTGATCTGGTTGCTTGTCAGTCTCTCTAAGCAGGCTGTGAACCCTTTGAGGACCAGAACTGTGGATTATTGAGTATTATATGTTATACTCTCAGTGTCTGGCACAAAATAGTTGCTTCATAAATATCAGTTGGACAAATGGAGGGATGAATGGATGATTGAATGGCAGTAAGAAAGGATGGATGGGTGAATTGATGGATGGGTGGGCCAATTAATGGATGAATGGACAAATGGATGGATGGATGGATTATAAATGGATAATGGATGAATGGATGGATGGATGGGTGGGTGGATGTGTGGGTAAATGCATTCACTGTTTTGTTCACTTGTTCAGAGTAGGGGACAGGAAGAATCTCTGAGGGGTCATGTGCTAGGGTCACCATTTCCCAAGTTTTGAGCCTGCACCCTAAACCTGGGTACTGGTCTTTGTTTTCATCCTTGCAGCTGGGAAAGAAGATTGAGACCATTGTGATGATATTTGACTGCGAGGGCCTGGGACTGAAGCACTTCTGGAAACCTCTGGTGGAAGTGTACCAAGAGGTGAGGAGAAGGCCCCTGGGTGACCCCTGCCTACTTTAATGATGAGTTCAGTCTTCAGTGACCTTCTTGCTCACTCAGAGCCAGGATTTGGTAAAAGACAGTGGACTTTCTGGGCCCCAGCACTGTGACTCAGGACCTAAATGGCCTTAATGTGTTTCCTGAAAGAGCCCACAAATCAGGCCTCAGATTCAACACTGTACTGACACCACCAGGACCACCTTCTGCCAACCCTTCCCAGCTCTGTCATCCCTAGCTCTGTGACTCCAGCAAGTCACTTCACCCCTCCATGTTTCAGTTTCCTCACCTACAAAATGGGGACACTGATATTCTGCATTTCAAAGGGATGTAGGGATATTCCAGTGAGTTGATATATAAAATGTGTACACAGTGCTTGGCAAATAATGAACATTTAATATACAATAGTCATTAATATTGCTATACTATAATTACTATAAGATTTACTCTAAAAATAATTATTATTAAAATGTGGTTGTTATAGTCTGAGGTGCGAAGCTGTCCTCCAGAGGCCAGTGGAGGTGATGAAAAGAAGGGAAACCCTCTATCTCTCTTTGAACACTCCAGATGGGAGATTGCAAAGGTGATGAGGATAGGAGAAGATGAGATGTAGGCTCTGATGTGGTCTTTCTTGGTTCCACAGTTCTTTGGCCTCCTTGAAGAGAATTACCCGGAGACCCTGAAGTTCATGCTCATTGTGAAAGGTGTGGCAAGTGACTTCACTTTTTTGTACCTCTGTTTCCTCATTTGAGCCCTGGGGACAACAAAAGTGCCTTCTTTCCTGGGTAGTAGTGAGGCAGGTTGGTTGCTTGGCTTCATAAAAATCACTTAGAGTGCTTGGAACAAAGTAAGTGCTCCATAAATAGCGATTTCTATGGTTGGCCTTACTGCAAGAAGAGGCAGTTCCAACACTAGCTCTTCTAGGAATCCTCCCTCTTTTCTCCCACCCACATTGATCTCTCCATTCCCAAACTGCTTGTGGTACTGGCATCTGGAACATTCAAGTCTGGCCTCTCCTGTCTGCTGTCTTCTGGAGGCCTCTAGTTGTCTTATGTGTGTTCATCCTGGTTTTTTTCCTGAGTTGTCTGCTCCTTGAAGGCAGGGCCTCTGATTTTCCACTTCTGTTGTATCTTTTGTAGGCCTGGGACCATGTGGATGTTCAATAGGTATTTGTGTTGTTGTTTGAGTGGATTGGTAGATGGAAGAGTGTGTGGATATTTGATGGTTGGCCGGTTAATTGGTTGATTTGTTGATTAGCTGCTTAGTTGATTGTCTAGTTTACTGGCAAGTTGGTTGGCTGTCTAGTTGAATGACTGGTGTTTGGTTGGATAGTTGGTTGGTTGGTTGGTTGGTTGGTTGATTGGGTGACTGGTTGGTTTGTTGTATAGTTGTTAGTTTGGTCGACTGAGTGATCAGCTGGCATTTTTGGTTGAGTAGGTAGGTGAGTAGCTAGTTGGCAGATTGGTTGGTTGGCTGACTGGTTTGTTGTTTGGCTAGATCTTCTGCTGGCTGCAGAAGGTAATTGGCTGGGTGGTTAGCTGGTTGCTTAACAGGCTGATGGGTTTTCTGGTTGGCTGATTTGATAATTGGTTGTGTGACTATTTGGTAGGTTGGCTGACTGGTTGGTGGTTGACTGGTGGGCTGAATAGAAGATAAGTTGATTGACCATTCTGTTGGTTTGTTGATAGATTGGATGAATGATTGGGTGGTTGGTTGCTTGCTTGCTTGTTGGCTGGTTGACCAGTTGTTGAATGGTTTGTCAGGTGCAGGGCATTTTCCAATTGACTCCTCCATATGATTGGCTATGAATGTTATGGAGAGAATGGCCCAATGGAATTATTTTCTCCTCCATTATCTCTGCTTATATCTCTCCAGCCACCAAACTGTTCCCTGTGGGCTACAACCTCATGAAGCCCTTCCTGAGTGAAGACACTCGCAGAAAAATTATAGTATTGGGAAGTAAGTAATTCCAGTTCTATCCCCTGAGCTCTGTGCCACTTAGACTCAGAAATGTGTCCCCAAAAGTGAAGCGAAATGTATTTTACACGACAAAGTCTTTCCAGTTACCTCTGCTTCATTCCCTGTCTTTGGTGACTAAGGCCTTCACACCTTCTTCTTTATCAGTTTCAGTTTGGTTGATAGTCAATCAACCAATGAGCCTATGAGCCTCATTTTCCTTTCAACACTCAACACCTCAGTGCTTCTAAAGCCAATTTGGGCTGGGGAGGATGAGGAAGAACAGTAGAAGAGAAGATGTGATTCAGAGAAGGAAAGGTCAATAAATGCCACTTATGTGCTGTATGGTCCCCCACAAGGTCCTTGACCTCATAAGGCTTTAAAGTCTCCTTGAGAAGGGAACCTGGGTGACTCAGTAGGTTAAGCATCCAGCTTTGGCTCAGGTCATGATCTCATGATTCGTGGGTTCGAGCCCCACGTCAGGCTCTGTGCTGACAGCTCAGAGCCTGGAGCCTGCTTTGGATTCTGTCTCCCTCCCTCTCTACCCCTCCCCCACTCACGCTCTGTCTCTCTCAAAAATAAACATTTTTTAAAAATAAAGTCTTCTTGAGACAATTAGATAATTCTTATCTTCATTACTCATGACTGGAAGACCCTCAAAAATGTGCCAACCCATCACCTAGGAGGAAACATGTTTCCATAGCAACATAATGCTGAAAGACACTTCCTGCAGTCTGAGGCCTGGGAAGCTGAGGAATTGGCCCTGGAAGCCTAATCCTTGTAGGGTTTCTCCCCAAGCTCAGGTCCCCCTGGTGGGAATGAGGGGCTGACAAGTCCCCTCCATGTCTGGTAACAACTCTTCAACCCCTCTGCCCACAGGCAACTGGAAGGACGGTTTGCTGAAACTAATCAGTCCCGAGGAACTGCCTGTTCAGTTTGGGGGGACTCTGACTGACCCAGATGGGAACCCCAAATGTTTAACTAAGGTATAAAGAGCCCCAGACAGGGGAGGGGAAAGGAATAGAGCTGAGTTCCTTTCTCACCCAATCATTCATTCCACAAATGTCTATGGAGAAACCCCTGTGAGCCAGGTATTGAGCTAGACAGTCCCAGCCCTACCATCACCGGGCTCTCAGAAGCTGTATAGGCAAACAAGAAATGAGGAAAATTTGACTCAGAGGGATGAACTAGAAGGGGAAGTTTCCAGAAGAGGCCTTGACCCTGTAGGGTCAGGGAAGGTTCCCCAGGGGGTGGGAGAGGACAGGGTGAGCAGGATACTTCCAGAAGATGTTGAAAGCATCTCAAGCAGATGAAACAGCGCAAACAATGCAATGGCCAAAAGAGAGAAGCAAGCCCATTTTGTCCTGTGTCTGCAGATTAACTATGGTGGGGAGATCCCCAAGTCCATGTATGTGCGGGACCAAGTGAAGACTCAGTATGAGCACTCAGTGCAGATCAACCGTGGCTCCTCACACCAGGTGGAATATGAGATTCTGTTCCCAGGCTGTGTCCTCAGGTAAGCGCCAGGCCACCAACCCATCCCTGGCTGTGTCTTAGACCCTCAAGTTCCCATCAGACTGAGCAGGAACTTGTCCTCCTCCGGCTCATCCAGGTGGCAGTTCTCATCTGATGGTGCAGACATTGGTTTTGGTGTTTTCCTGAAGACCAAGATGGGGGAGCGACAGAGGGCTGGGGAGATGACAGAAGTGCTGCCCAGCCAGCGCTACAATGCCCACATGGTGCCTGAGGATGGGAGCCTCACCTGCTCAGAAGCTGGTGTATGTAAGTCTACACTGGCTGGGCCCCAGCTCTGGAAGGACACCTGCCTCACAGTTTAGAGGGAGAAAAAGAGGGTCAGTGACCAACCCCTTCCCCAGGAACATACAGCCTAGGTTAGTGCTATTCATTCACACAGTTGTTCATTCAGGCCCCACTCTCAAGCATTTGCCACACACCAAGAGCCAGAGACACATAGGCCTTGCAGGGAGTGAGAGCACTCAGGACACAGGCAGAGAATAGGGCAGATGCAACATTTTGCAGGAGGAAACTGGGGCTCTGAGAAGTAAATCAACTTGTCCAGAGCCACAGAGCTGAGTGTGATGCCAGGGTCCCACCTCAGCTTCATGGTAGCTGCATTACACTGGGCAAAATCTTACCAATCCAGACCCTTAGCTTGCTCATCTGTGAAGCAGAGGTTACAAACCCTGCCTTTTGGGGTGGTTGTGAGGAAGTAGAGGGTGTACACAGGCCTTATCCAGCATCTCACTTTATCCAAGGAGGCTGAGAGGCCTTTGACATTCTCAACTGCCCACCCCACACCTCTATCATGCGATGTCCAGGTGTAGAGACAATAGGATGCAATGGCCATTGTTCTCATTGTCGGTTGGAGCAACTAAAGCCAGCCTGGGCACATGCCAAGAGGAGGTCAGTGTCTGTCTACAGACATGGCTCAAGGGTGACAGCTCCCATGGGAAAGGGACAGGAGTAGTGAGAACTTGCCCCAGCTTAGCAAACACAGCAATTAGGAATAGAGCCTGTCATCCCTCTGGTGGCCAGGGCAGAGACATGGGGAGTATGAAGCCAGATCTAACTACCCATCTGTCCATTTGTTCCCCCAGATGTCCTGCGCTTTGACAACACTTATAGCTTTGTCCACGCCAAGAAGGTCAGCTTCACAGTGGAGGTGCTGCTCCCAGACGAGGGCATGCAGAAGTATGACAAGGAGCTCACCCCTGTCTAGGCAGCCCCCCCACTTCTCAGAGACCCCTGACCCTCTCCTTTGTCTATCTATATACTATCCCCTCAGAAATTGATCATTACTCCTCTTGACACTGAGACTAGTGAGTAGAGAAAAAGCTGCCTTGGGGAAGACTTATATGCTGTGGTTAGATCAGGAAAGGTATGAGAGGCACAGTTTTGGAGGATGCCAAGATTGCATAGGGGAAGAAGCAAGGCAAAAGCAAGAGGTGAATGTCACTGAAACCCAAGAAATAGGAAATGAATCCTTAGCTTTTGTCCTCACTTCTTCTAAGGCATTTGTGCGTGTGTTTGAATTTCTTCCCTATCATCTATGAGCCACGTGGGTTACAGGTATATCTAAATTCTTTTTACTTCTACTCCATATACAGTAGATGCTCAGTGTATACTTGTGAGGTTGAATTAAGGTAATGAGCAAGTAATTCATGGGTATGCCTGACAAGAAGGAACCTTAACCCGGAGCAGGTTTCAGCACCTCGGACAGAGACAGGGCTGTGGAAGCAGGGGACTCTCCTGCAGGACCCAGGTGATGTAGCCCCCAGGTTTCTGGGAGTGGCTGCCCCCTCAGGTAGGTAGGAGATGCTTACATAAGGTTTTGTCTGACTCAGCACACAGCTTTCCCAACCCATCACTCTGACCCTTACCCTTTTCCCTTGGAATTCACAGCTTATATTTTAAACAATTAAAGAAATTTTACTGGAAGCAAAGGAAGTCCTATTTGGTTCTAGCTGCTGCCTGGCACTAAAATTTAAAAATCACAGCTATCATCTGGTAAGTGATGTCTTGCATATCACACATGGTGCCAAGTGCTTAATGAATTTAGCCCATTTCACACTCAAACCTTCCCTGGGACCACTTATCATGGCCATCTTATGGATAGAAAACTAAGGCTTAGAGAGGTGAAGTCACTCCCAACGTCAAGTGGCAGATTCAAGATCCAGGGTTTTTGTTGTTGTTGTTGTTGTTGTTTCTTTATTCCGAAGACATTGCTCTTAATTGTCCCTTAATACCACTTCCTAAGAGCCTACTTACACAAAGAAGGAGAGAAGGAATGATTTGTTTGTCCTAGAGCTTCCAGTAGATGTGTCCTTAGTTGACACCCAGGACAAAATATGTGTTATGCCCATTGGGAAGCTGAGGCAATAGAGACCCACCAGTACTCAAGTGCATAATGTTTGTTCAAGGAAACTCATGGGAAAATGGGCCAGCTTCTAAACTTTATGTTTCTAAACCTTATGCTTCTAAACCTAGCATGCTGTCCACTGTTCACATGACCTCTGAGAAGCATGACCCTCTGACACCCACTATGGCCCTGGGTGACTGAGGGAGAAGTAGGGTCTCCCCGATGTTCCTACTCCAAGTCAGGGACACGGAGACACAGGCTTGAGCCCTACATCCTGACACAACCCTTGCCAGGAGGAAACAAATTACACAGAGAACATGGGTGGGTGGGAACCAAAGGGCTAACTGGTCCTTGGGAATGGGTTGCCCAGAACCAAGGCTGCTGGAGTGAGCCAGAGTGGGAGGCCTGACTCTGAAACCAATCAAGCAAACGTTCAGCAGAAGCTAGCACTTTCCATCTGTGCTTACAGGTACAGGATTTTATCTCCACTTTATAGACGGGAAACTGAGCTCCCAAAAGGCACTGGCCTTGTTTCCTTTGGCCCATGCATAGCAGAAATAGCACTGAAGTTAAGGCTACCCTCCCCACCTGCTCACTCCCACCAAATTCATGTTACTACAGCAACATGCCAGAATAAGACTGCCAACTCTCAGAGGTGGGGAGGGTGAGGGAGGGAGAAAGAGAGGAAAAGGAAGAGAGGGTTGTCAGATTTATGGGGGGAAATGCAATATTTGGGACATACTTAAAATTTATTGTTTATCTGAAATTAAAACTTAATGGGACATCCTGTATTTTATCTGGCCACCCTACAAATGAGGGAGAGGGGAGGGTGAAGCAAGGGAGAAAGGGAAGAGGAGGATGGGCTCACTGTCTTGGAAGACTGTAGTAGCATCAGCAATGTGGGCCAAGGGGTCCTTGGGAGAGGTTGGCTCAGGCATCAGTGGTGCATGATAGATGGACATGGCACTCTCACCCTTGCCCCCGAGGGAAAGGATCCCACATAGCAGAGGGGTCAGAAAGAGGATAAGGGGGTGGACCTTTGCAGCCTCGAAGCTGAGGCAGCCATAAGCACCACTGGATGCCCTCATTTGCCCCACCTCCTCTACTGCTGCTCAGGGATATCACTTTGAGCAGAAGGGTACTTGCTACCAAAAGACAGGGAGCCCAGGCCAGGGCTGGAGCTGAGAACCAAAAAGTGTCCCTCAGCATCTGCTGACACCCAGCCATGGCAAATCAGCTCCCACCTCATTTCCACCACCAGTGGAGAAATAGCCCTCCCCAGCTCCCAGCCTCACTCAGGGGCCATTTAGCTCCAGTTCTGAATGTCCAGGAGGTGGTGTAGGGGGAGGGGAAAAGGCCCTACTTCGTTACCTTGGCTGACGGACACCCCATTATAGCAGTGGTCAGCAAGCAGTATAGGGGCAGAAAGACTGAGGTCTGCATGCTCCCTACAGTGTGTGAAGGTTAATTACCTTTCAGTTCCAAAGGCCCAGAACTGACTGGGAAGGAAAGGCCTCAGCTTCCCTTGGTAGCTACGGGCTGTTTCCCATAAGAGGGATCAAATTTGGCAGTCTGGGACACTTACCATGCAGGCCCCAGGCCAGGGCAACCCACAGGCAGAGAACAAGCCAAATGGTGCCAAACAGGCACCTTCCTCAGGAAGCCACCACTGCAGTGGCCTCTCCAGAGAGCCCACTTTCACATCATGCAGTTAAGAGGTCCGATTCATCCCCCAACACACGGTGCTAATATGCACAAGTGCCAGCCAGAGAGAGTTAACCCAAGACCAGAGCACTAGAGAAATAGAAAATTTTATTGTGTGTCAAGAGTGGTTTAGTTGTCTTCTGAAGGGCCTGCTGCCTCCAAGCTTTCCTTGATGGCAGACTGGGACACCGTATCAATCTCTTCCTCAGAAGAGTGTCTCTCCATTGCTTCAGCCAGCCACTGGTTTCAACTCCTGGCATCGTGGGTCGGCCAGCATGCTACCTAGGCAGCCAAGGGGAGAGTGCAGCGCAAAGGCCTGGACTAACTTCTTCAGGGCCAGTAGGAATAGGATCAGTAGCAGAGTGACACAGCTGAAGGCCAGCACCACTGCCACCAAGTGCTTCAGTGCCTTTCAAGAGGCTGGGAAGGATGGGGCCAGAGAGTGGCTCAGGACTGCCTGGAGGTTAGGGCAGGCCACACAAGACAGCTGGGGCAGACCTTGAGCCCAGAGTTATTCAAAGGAGAAAAAGAAAAACCAGGAACATGTGGGGAAAAACAGGATGTGGCTTGGGATAAGATAGGGCAGGGAGATCAGGACCAAGAGCAAGTGTCCACGAACCTGGATGGTGGAACCAGACCTTTTGGGTCCTAGGCTGCCTCCCAGACCTGCACCTACTTTTAAACCATAACATCAGCAGCTTCTTGATTGTCAGTGGCCCCACGACTACTATATGGGTGTTCCCTTCCCCTGGAACTCTGTGGAGGGGAAGCTGTTAGCCCTGGCATCTTCCTCCCCTCCCAGCCCTTGGCAGAGACTCGGAGCCAGGTAACTCCTAAGCAGGTGTGTGTTCAACTACTAAATGGGGGCAGGGGGCAAAGGACAGTGAGCTGTCACTTAACAGGGTTTAAGAGAAAATACCTAAAAAGCACAAATATCCATCCACAAGGGACCGAATAAATTCTAATACCTCCATTCCACGGTTCGTACGGTCATAAATGTAAAAGAGATATCTGACCTACAGAGCTGTCTGCAGAGTATCATAGAATACTGGAATACAGAATAAAAACTGGACTATTATATTAATGTGTATATACAACAAAAGCTGTCTGGATATGGTTACACTAAGATGCTAGTTAACAATGGTCTGAGTTGTAGGTTTAGATATTTTTGAAGTCTCTAAATTGTCTTGGATGGTTACGTACTTATTATATTTGTTTGGTAAAGGAGGGCAGGGTAATGTTATTAGTGTACATATCATGAGGTCTTGGCACCAAGCAGGGTTGCCCTCACCAGAGCAAGCTTCCTCCTCAAGGCACCCACATGGGTTACCCAACAGCCCACAGCCCATCCCACCCAAGCTACAATTTCTTCCTGGCCCCTACCCCCTGACTCACCACCTTGCTACCTTCCCAGCCCAGGGGTTGTGCCCATGGCAGATTCAGTAACATCCATCTGCCCACACAAGCCGAAGGCCCCCAATAGCCCCTCTAACCTGGTCCCGCTCTGCCTTACCACGGCGCCAGCCTATTTTTGGGTGGGAACAGCCAAAGTCACAGCAGTCACACACAGAGCTCTCCCACTTATCTGCCAGTTGTCAGCTGCCAGTGGTCCAGACAGAAAGACACACTCAGTCAGGAGGGTAAGAGGGGGACAGTCTACCCCATGTCCGATTCCAGCATGGCAGTATTAGCTGGGTGACAGCAGGCCATCACTTGGCCTCCCTGGGCCTTCCTCTCCGTGGTTTGCCTATACCAGGGAGAGGCCACCTATATTTCCAGGGTGAGGATTTCCACTGGTCCAGATGAAGCATCCCAGTACAGGGCCAGGTGAGGCCTTTCAACCTCTCTCCATTGGCCAGCTTCCAGGACTTAAGGCCCACACATCACGGCAGCAAACATGCTCATTTTTAGAAATGGGGGTCCTGGAGACCCAAAATAGTGAAAGGGCTTGTCCAGCGTCCCACAGCTTGAAACAAAGAACACTCACCTGTATGAGGAAGTGTTATAAAAACAGGATTTCCGACCAGACTCAAAGGGTCTTGTCCAACTCCAGGTGCTCAGTCAGCAAGTGATATACACCTGGAAGGATGGATTAAGGAAGAATCTGGGACCCCAACACCCACTTAGAGGCTCCTCCTGGGCACCCATGGCCCCTGACAGCCACCCACGTGTAGAACCATGTTATACCTTATTTATCTCCCTGAGCTGGGCACTGCAGGGAGGAAGTCAGGCCAGTCTGTGGAAGGCACAGCCCTAGTGTATTACAGGTCCTTAGAGGGAAAGAAAATTCTTATTTTCCCTTATCTATGAGTATTTTCTCACTGCAGCCCTGGTTTCGAACAGGGCCCTGGTTAAGCTACCACTTGGTCAGACACTGGGTTCTATGTAGCTGTTAACTTTCATAAGAGAATACAAAAATGTTCTCCTATGCAGAGAAATGTGCTTAATGTTGAGAGTGGGGGCCAGACACAAATTCTGTAATGGCACATAGAATCCTATTTTATAGGGGCTGCTGGATGGCTCAGTTGGTTAAGTGTCCGACTCTTGGTTTCGGCTCAGGTCATGATCTCACAGTTCGTGAGTTTGAGCCCCGTCAGGCTCAGTGTAGACATTGCAGAGCCTGCTTGGGATTCTCTCTCTCTCTCTCTCTCTCTCTCTCTCTGCACACCCCCCACTCACATGCACTCTCACATGCTCTCTCAAAATAAATAAACATTAAAAAAAGAATCCTATTTTACAAAACACTAACTTATCATATATACAAATATTAGTGATTCTCAGGATTTCAGGATTTTCATTTCCTGTTCTATGCATGAGTTAACAAGTAATATCGAGAAAAGAAAGAAAGCGAAGAGTCAAGTGTCAAGTATGGTTCTTTATAAATAGACATACACTTAGGAAATTCCAGTGCCATCTTGGGACAACCATCAAGCAGTGACGGTTGTCTGCTGCACATCTGTACTTCCCATGATGACAGTATCTTAGGAAGATACAAAGGAAGGAAGCTCCAAGTAGCCCCAGGCTTTCAGCATCCAGAAGGACAGAAGCCATGGTTACCCAGGTTCTCTCACTCATAATCACATTTATCAAGATCTCTCTGGGGTGAGTGGTAATTCCCAACACCCACGCCCAACATGCAATCCTTGAGCCAGGCCTGATCCCAAACTTGATCCCACACATGGAAATGTGAGACCCTGAGGGACTCACCTTATGGTCAGAGCTGCAGCCAAAACCAGTGCTGTGGGTGCTATCCCAACTCTGGATCCCTATGCCACTGCCATTCTCAGGGGTTAGGGTTGCCAGATAAAATTCAGAGCACCCAGTTAAATCTTTCAAAATTTAGTATAAATCAGTCTCGTGCAATATTTGGGACATATTTATACTAAAAAATTCATTATTTATTTGAAATTCAAGCTTAACTGGGTATCCTATATTTTTATTTGTAGACCCTATCAGGGGATCCAGCACTCCCTTTCTGGGCTGACCTCCAGCTCTGCCCAAAATAGCTCTGGGAAAGGAAGCAAAGTAACAGGAAGAGAGTCCCCAACACCTCCAGCTGGGCCTGAGGCATGGTCCTCACCTCATTCTCTTCCACATCATTGTTGAGCATGAAGGTCTCCACGCTGAACTATAGTGTCTCATTAGCCTGCCTGGACCAAGGGCCAGACCTGGGGCCTATTGAGAGGAACCTGGGGGACAGCCAAGGGGACCACAGGGATCTTCAACTCAGAGACTGGCTGGAACAAGTTTCCCGTGAATCCACAGAGAGGCTCATACTATGGGACTTTCTTGCTCCTTAAAGCCTCATTAAAGAATGTCCACCCCATTACCAGAGTTCAAGGACAGTTGTGTTTAGCCTGAGCAAAGGGCAGATGTTACAAAATCAGCTACAAGTGACAAGACCCTAAGGCCTCTATAGTCACTCAACAGCTTGCATCCTGGCTGGCAAGAACAGCCCATCCTTTGCCAAACTCACAGCCCAGGTGGCAGGTTCAGACCCAGACAAGTTCAGATCAGACACAAAAAAAAGGCTGGTCACCAATGACCAAGTACAACAAAGATAGACCCCTCTACATTATCACACCAATGGCCCAGCTCAGCAAGACATCAGGGTAGGGATAAACCCCTGCCCTCCCTCTTACTCCCTCTGTAGCCTCTTAGACCCTCAGTTGAAGACAAGGGTGTATATTCTCTGGGAGTGGTTCAGGTAATGGCTCTGAGAGCCCACACACTCATCCACATAGAATTTCATGGCCTAGTTTGACACAAGCTGGATGTAGGCTTCAAGAGTCAGCCATGAGCCTTCTACATGGGGAGGTGGCAAGGCATCTGGGGGAAGAGAGGGAAGAGGGTTATTCCTGGTAAGTAGTCATGGCCACCTCCTAACAAGTATATACTGCATGCCTGTTAGGTCACAACCATAATTCCATTTATTCCTGAATGGTCCTAGAGGTGTTTGCTAGACCCATTTTACAGGTGGGATGATGGAGGCTCAGAGAGACGGTTGAACCTCAGTTCTCCTCCCCCAGTCTCATCTACCAAATGGGTATGCACCTGTTCCACCAAGGGCAGAAGACTGAGGCCAGACACAAGATAGTATAGGTAGACCACACTCTGACCTCCCCCTTAGGCAATCCTCGGGGGTCCACACTCCATCCCCTGCCACTCATATACACAACAGCCCAAGACTCACCATGCAGTACCTGGAGAGTCACCTGCTGGGGCTTTGAGATACAGGGGGAAGGCTCCTGGAAGGGGTTCTTCAGAGGGCCATGCCGGGTCAATGACAGGCCACCTGCAACAGAACTGTTCACCTCCTGCCCAAGGAGTGGCCTAGGCTGAGTGGTTGCAGAGAAAGAGGCACCACAAATCAAGGGGGTTCGGTGGGTCCCCACAGCCAGACTGAAGGGCAAGCCCTGGGCAAGTTACCCCAGGGGAGGTAATGGGGGTGGGAAGGCCAAAGAGAAGCTGCTCAAATGAGCTTGACCAGCACTGAGTATCATCATAGCTGCCATTTGGGGCAATTTCACACATACTTGGTGAACTGCACAACCACTTCTATTTTTCAGATGTGGACACTGAGGCAGGAAGTCCTGCTGCCATCTGCCCATGGGTGTTACATGCAGCTTCTCAGCTGCAGAACTCAGATTCAAACTCCCAAGCAAGGTCTCTTCCAGAAATATATTTAATTCAAAAATTTTTTATTTTCTTATAGTTTATTTGCTTTTGATAGAGGGAGAGACACAGAGAAAGAGAGCAGGGGAGGGGCAGAGAGAGAGGGAGACACAGAATCCAAAGCAGGCTCCAGGCTCTGAGCTGTCAGCACAGAGCCCAACGTGGGGCTCGAACTCATGAATTGTGAAATCATGACCTGAGCTAAAGTTGGATGTTCAACTGACTGAGCCACCCAGGTGCCCCAGAAATATTTTTTTAAATGTTTATTTACTTTGAGCGAGAGAGAGAGAATGTGTGAGCAGGGGAGAGGCAGAGAGAGAGGGAGAAAGAGAGAGAATTCCAAGCAGGCTCCTAGCTGTCAGCACAGAGCCCAATGTAGGGCTCGAACTCCTAAACTGTGAGATCATGACCTGGTCCAAAATCAAGAGTCAGACACTTAACCAACTGAGCCACCCAGGCGCCCCTCTTCCAGAAATATTTAAAGGTTGGAGTTCTCATATGGCAAGACTCCAAGGATACCAAATGGCATTAAAATGAAACCTGAGTTTGGGCGCCTGGGTGGCTCAGTTGGTTAAGCGTCCGACTTCAGCTCAGGTCATGATCTCATGGTTTGTGGATTTGAGCCCTGTGTCCGGGCTCTGTGACGACAGCTTGGAGCCTAGAGCCTGGAGCCTGCTTCAGATTCTGTGTCTCCTTCTCTCTACCCCTCCCCCACTTGTGCTCTCTCTCTCTTTCAAAAATAAAAATTTTTTTTTCAAAAATTAAAAAAAAAATGAAAGCTGAGTTTACCTTTCCCTATTTCTTCTCGTCTGTGTGAGCAATGGTGTAAAAGCACACTCATCCCTGCATAGCCCCAATTAATTCTTTTTACCATTTGGGCTCCTGACCACCTTGCCACCCTGTCTGAAGAAGGATTATCTCATCCCAGAGGGCAATGGCAGACCAAAGACCAGAAAGGAGTTTTAGGCTTTTTGGGCGTTCATTTGTTTTTGTTTTTTTTTTTTCCAACTTTTTTTTTTTTTTTTTTTTTTGTTTTTTTTTTGGGACAGAGAGAGACAGAGCATGAACGGGAGAGGGGCAGAGAGAGAGGGAGACACAGAATCGGAAACAGGCTCCAGGCTCCGAGCCATCAGCCCAGAGCCTGACGCGGGGCTCGAACTCACGGACCGCGAGATCGTGACCTGGCTGAAGTCGGACGCTTAACCGACTGCGCCACCCAGGCATCCCTCATTTGTTTTTTTTAAGATACGAATGTAAGGCATCTGTTTAGCGTTTGCTAGGTGTTTACTGCATGACAAGCTCTGCCTTAGAAGCCAGGGGTGCATAACTGGGGGGGCCTCTGCCCTCCAAGTTTGCCTGGCTGGGGACCCCGAGCCTCAAGAAGCAGGACTGCCTGGACTCCAGGAGGATCCTGCTCAGCCTAGGACAAGGCTGAAAGACTCCCAAGAAGCAGGGTGAAGGTCAGGGAAGAAGAATGGGTGACCCAGGGTTCTAGTGTCATTAGCTCTCAGTGGGGGAAGCAGCAAGGAACTCCAGGGGGTGGAGGCGTTAGGAGGTGAGGCCAAGTGTTGAAAGGCAACCAGCACAGCCACTCACAGGCCATCAGGAAAGAAGTCCCCTCCTCCAGGTATCCCCAGGATGCCAAGTCTGCTCCTGCTGCTCCTCAAGTTATCCTCAAGGGGGCTCACCAGGTGCACTGCTGATAGGGGGAGGCTCAGCTCAGGGATGGGGGGAAGGACCCCCACCCAGCACTCCAGGCCCCAAGGGATCCCCATTGCCCAGAACTTACCCAGCTGCAGCAAGACCAGAGCAACCTGCAGAAGGCCCCTGGGGGTGGTGATAATGAAAAGAAACACTGCTGCCCCCCCTCCACAAGCCCCCTTAAAATGGTCCAGAGGAGGCTGGGGAGGGAACAAGCCTCCTCTGGAGCCCACAGGTGAGCCTAGGGCATGGCTGAGCTGGGCACAGGCCAAATACTTCCACACTCCCCCATCTGCCTGCAGTGCCTCCTGATTTTAGAAAAGATACCAACGTCCTCCTTACTCATGAGGATTTAGTGAGGTCTGTAAGAGTTAATGCTGATGGAAGGCTTACCGCACAGTGGGCTTCATGTTCTCATCTGTAGGATGAGAACCTACTGCACTGGCTCTGGTGGAGGTTGTATAACACAGTGCTTAGTACAGTGCCTGGCACACAGTAAGTGCTCCATCCATGTTTGCTCTCAGTCGTCCAAGGGGAGGGAGGGGCATGATGATGGAGGGGGCTGCACAGCAAGATGATGCTGTCTGGAGAAAAAGTCGAGAAGCGTTCATGGGGCAGGTACCATCAGAGCTGGGGCCGGCAACAGAAGAACATGGAAGTGGAGAGGGCACAGCCTGGGTGAAGGCACAGAGGCTAACGCACAGGGCACATCCAGGGAACGGTGAGGAGTCAGCAGAGGCAGGAACGAAGGTGCAGGGGTGAGTCGTGATGAGAGATGAGGCTGTCAAGGCCTCAAGGCTCTGAATGCCACGCTGAGGTGTTTGGACTGGATCGTGGAGGCTGCCTGGAGTCATTCGAGGTATAGAACAGAAGGCCCTTGGGGAGATTCAGTCACCAGCACGATCAGCTCAGAAGAATGTTCCTTTATGCATTGGGCATTTAAGGAGTTCCCAAGATCTTAGTTCGTACAAATAAGACCACAACGATCACCTTCAGCTGCACATCTTTGGACAATCATCCAATTATTTCCTCTGAATAAATTCTTAGGGAGTGGAATCCTTGAAGCATATAACTGGCATAATTTATATCTGGATTAGTCATCAGTTGGAATGATTCAATCAATTGCCCTTGAAGTAGAGGTCTCTTGACACACTAATAATGGACAGTGTTTGTGGAGCTCTCTCTGTGAGCCCTGCTCTGGCTGAATGCTTTGTGAGCCGTTTCTCCTGTAATCCTGGCAGCAGTTTTAGGAGCTCATTATAGAAGATTGTATGGTGAGGAAACCGAGGCTCAGAGAGGTTAGGTAACTTGCCCATGGTCACACAGCCTGTGAATCAGCTCTGCCCTTGCTGTGTAGAGAACCATGAGTTGGAAGACAATAGGAACAGAATCAAAATTGGGCTGGGGGGAGAGAGGTTAGGGGAGGAGGGAGAGAGGGAAGTTGGAAGAGCTGGAGAGAATGTTGAGTTACGTGGGAGGGCAGGTAGGGGTGGGGGACAGACTGTGTGAGCTTAGGCTAGTGACTCCAACTCCAAGAAACACAGACCTATGATGTGGTTGTAAAGAGTAAATGAGCCACATGGCAGGAAGTGCTTAGCACAGGACTTGGTGCAGGCCCCCAGGGGTTCACTAACATGCTGTTCTCAAAAACCCCGGAGGCAGTTTGAAACAGCCAACAAAGCATGTTTGGTGGTGCTGCCTCTTTGTGGTGATACTGAGCATTGCATGAAGTGGCCACGGGGAGACCCAACTCCCAGAATGCTCTCGGACAAAGGCCTGGGGGGCATTGGGAAAAGACAAGCCTCCCTGCTGGTGAATCCCAAAAGGGGCCTGCCCCTCCTTTCAGGCAATGGAGGAAGTATCGGGCTGGAGGGAGCCCAGAGGAAGCTACCAAGCCAGTACTAGGGGGTCAGAGGGTACTTTGAGGGGGAAGGAATTGAGTAGGCTGTAGTCAGGGGGAGGGAGGGTGGGCCTACAGTGTGAGGTGGGGTAAAGGTTGGAAGGGAGTGTCCAGTAGGAGGGAACACTGTATGAGAAAGCCCAGTCAAGACAAATGTCAGATCTAAGAAACCAAAAAGGACAGAATGGCTGAAATGAAGATTTAGGGGAAGGGGCAAGGGTGGGGTCATCCATACCATGTAGGGATCTAAGTAAGAGTCCCCACAAGGAGTCTGGACTCTGTTCTGACCATTTTAAGAATGTTGGCTAGATAGAAAAGCCAGGGGCGGGGGGGTGGGGAGATAAGCCAGAGGCTGCTGCCCTCATCCAAGCCTGGAGGGGACAGATAGGACACGTGGTGGTAGAGGATTGGGGGCAGAAACTATATGAGTGAATGGGAACACCCAGGGAAGAGCGAGAAGGGCCTGAGCCAGAGCATCAGGTGCTGGGGTAGCAGCCGGAGGAAAGCTGGAGTGAAGGCAAGGTTTGCAGGAGGAGCAAGGGTTGCAGCCGAGGCCACCTTCCCTTCTCCCCACCTGGCTTTTTTGGGAGAAGAAGCAGACCAGGGATGAGTCTTATCTATGACCTTACAGGCTGTGAGGCCTCTGCCAGGTCACTTGCCCTCTCTGATCCTAGATGTGGGTCTATACAGGGGGATGATGGTGCTATGACCCACCTCCTGGGTTGGCAGGAGGGCCAGAGCAGTAGTGTGCTGGTAAATGTTTAATTTACTGGCTCCCCAGGCAAGAGGACCCTGATGTGTTGATCTTTGTGGTATAAACAGTGCCATCATGGAGCACCTGGGTGGCTCAGTCAGTTAAGCATCCAACTTCAGCTCAGGTCATGATCTCATGGTTTATGAGTTTGAGCCCTGCATCAGGCTCTGTGCTGATAGTTCGGAGCCTGAAGACGGCTTCAGATTCTGTGTCTCCTTCCCTGTTCGTGCTCTCTCTCAAAAATAAATAAACATTAAAAAAAAAAAATTTAATAGTCCCATTGTGACCGATTTCAAGCTACCCAAGAGAAGTTACTGAACACAGAGTTGTAGAAGCAACATGCAATAATTCTAATAGAGTATAGCCACCAAACAGATAACAAGAAATATAAATAACCTCAGGGCATAGATAATGGTAAAGTCTAGTAAAATCACCAAGAGGCAACACATTTTGAGTGTTACTACCTATTCTTTTTTGGTTGAGTGTGTGTGTGTGTGTGTGTGTGTGTGTGTGTGTGTTTGAGATATAATTGACATTGTATTAGTTTCAGATATAATTGACATTATATTAGTTTCGGGTGTAGATGATTTGCAATTTAGATATATTGCAAAATGATTACAATCGTCTAGTGAACATCCATTACCACACATAGCTACAAATTTTTCTTCGTGATGATAACTTTTCAGTACCTATGTTTTTAATATAACACATTTTTGTAAAGTTTTACTTATTTAAGTAATCTCTACACCCTACATGGGGCTTGAATTCATGACCCCAAGATCAAGAGCTGCGCTGAGCCAACCAGGTGCCCCAATATATCACATTTATTTATTTATTTATTTATTTGGGGGGAGAAAATCAAGGGCACAAGTAATCAAGGGCAAAGAGAGAGAGAGATAGAGAGAGAGAGAGAGAGAGAGAGAGAGAGAGAGAGAGAGAAGCGGGGCTCATGTTCACCTGAACAGGGTTCAAGCTCACCCGATGAAGGGTTTGTGCTCACCTGAAGCAGGGCTCGAACTCATGAACCATGTGATCCTGACCTGAGCCAAAGTTAGATACTTAACCAGCTGAGCCACCCACATGCCCCAATATAATGCATTTAAATCTAAGTTTATATCCTTCTTTCTTTCACCTTATTTAATTTTTTTTTCCAGCTCTTCCCTAATTTCTTGGCTTGGGCCTTCCCATTGGAACTGGGCGGGTCCAGAAGCATAGCAGTGGCCCCTTGCCACTCTGCCGTGGCCAGACCCAGGCCAGAGACTCTTCCGGTTATTACAGCAACCAGGCCCTTGACGCTCTGACACACTGCAGGCATCTTGCACCAGCCTCTTCCCCTCATTTAATTTTTAATAATGGCTCTGTTTAAAATGATTCCTAAAAAGGTAACAATATCAGCTCTGGCCCCTATGAACAGCACTAGCACACCACTCACTGGCCCACGGCAAGAGGATGTGCAAAGTAAGCCTCCAGATGGGCCCGGGTCTCAGGCATCCAGGAGAGGCCCAACCTCTGCCTAGGGGGGCTGCTAGGCAAATATTAGAGGAGACAAGGAGAAGCACCCTAGTCCCAGTGTCCCCAGGTAGGCCACAGGTTTGCCCACCACCCCACCACTCCTGCCCAGGTTCACATTTGGCAGGCACAAGACCTGCTTATTCCCGGGGGTATCGCCTCACAGAAGACCCAACACTAGCTCCTGCTTTGGGGGGCCTCATTTCCCCAACCTGCCTCAGGAAAATCATTAAGTGGTAGAGTCATTGGTGAACATCTCTTTATTGGAAAACTTCAGTAGGGGTCGGGGGCTCCTTAGACCCCGCTGCTTAGGCCTGCAGCTGGACGTGTCTGCAAGGCTCTGTGCCCCGAGCCAGCGGCAGAGGGTGAAGATGAAGAAGCCCATGCCTAGGATAGACATCAACACCACCATGAGCAGAGTCCCTGACATCTGCATCAGCATCAGCATCAGCAAGCTGGGGAGACTCCCTGGTGTAAGAGGCAGAGGTTATCAGGGCCTGGAGAGGCAGTAAGTACACCAGCCAGGGCTGGGAAGGGGCTGGGCAACAGCTTCCACCCCCCAGACCGTGTTGTTGACTTGGAGAGAACGCGTGTACTGGGCTAAGTGGTGCCTATGTGACCTCAAGCCTCAGTTTCCTCATCTCTAAAATGGGGCTGGTCATTTATCACGTCTACTGCATAGGATTCTTAGGAGAATCAAATGAGGTCATCACAGAAAAATGGAAGCTGCCAGGCAACAAAGGGTAGCATTTATTAATATATAGTGGGTGGCAGTTACCCTTCTTCAGGGTGAGGAGGCTCAGAGGGGTGAGTGGCTTCCACAGTGATGGGGTGAGCGAGCTTAAAGCTAACTTGTCTGAGATTTTGGGCTTTACTCTGGCAGGCCATGAATGAGGGCCAAGTGGGGGGAAGGGGAAAGGAAGAAGCCAGAACCAGGTTCTACTGGGATTGCCAAGGGTCCCTGAACCTGGGGCCCCAGTGTCTTCCACTGTGAAGGGGACCCTGAAAAGGGCCCAAACTCTGGAAAGGGACTCCTTCACTCACCTCTGGGCTCCCTGGAGTCAGAAGCCTAACTTAACTAAAAGGACCATGTCATCTGGTGGGAAGCCTCCTCAGTGGCCTTGCCAGAGGCTGGAAGATAAAGATATCCCACCAGAAGGCTTTAAGCCATCCACCCACCCAACCTCTACACACCTCTAACCTTCTGACCTAGTATCTGCCCACTGGTGCTGAAAGTTGAGAGAAAATGAAGCTATTTATCTCAAAGCAAGAACAGAACATGTTTATACCATGATGTCAGTGACTAAGAGCCTTCTCTCAGTAAGGCACTTACCAAGATTGTATGAATGGAGTTGAATGAGTCTCTAGGCATCTGTTTAATAAAGATGAGACCAGAAGCTCAAAAGTGGCAGACCAAGCTTAATGCCCTCATTTTATACTTGGGGAAATTGAGGCTCAGAGAGGGAAGGGATTTGCCCAAGTCACACATAGAAGGGGGCTCAGGGGGCTCTCCAGAGGCCATATCCCTCTTTGATTCTCCTGATCAACAGATAACTTGAGTGGGTCTCATAGTTTGGAAGGGCCAGGGTCAGCTTCCTCAAAGGTCTTCAGAAGCACGACAGTACCTTCCATAGGCCCATCCCCCCACTGCTATAAGTGCCTCAGAGCCTACCCCTGACCCCTACCTACAAAACCAAGAGACTCCAACCTGCCCAGGCTCTTTGATGGGGTGACCAGGGGCAGGTAACCACACAACAGGTGCACACTCTCAGAAAGAGCTGAGGGGCAACACAGAAGGGGCATCGGGGCTGGTTATGAAGAATGTTCAAGGTTGACTAAGAGGAAAAGTATTTCCAGCTGAGGAAGAGTGTGGGGTGGGATAAGAGAGGCTAGGAGGCAGGTGATAGGGAAGAACACAAGGCTGGGGCAGGTCCGAGAGCTGTGCCCCAAAACACAGAGGCCTGACTCTGGCCAGCAGCTCTCAGTTTTAGGGGGAACTCAGAGGGTGGAAGGTTAGAGACTAACTGAGTAGGGAACTGGTGGTAGAACCCAGATGTCATAGGGATGCAGGTGTGAACCTGGTGGGGGGTACAGGGGGATGCAGGACTGGAGAGGGGCATAGAAGGGGGCAGAGAAAGGGCTGGAGAATTGCGGGGGCTCAGAGCATTTAAGGGAGCCGGAGGGAGCAGCAGGAGACTGAGCAGAGGTCAGGGAGGGCCTGAGAAAGGAACCCAGCTGCTGTGGGATGAGAAGGGCAGCAGAGAAAGGCTCACCGTCAGAGACCCCCAGACATCAGACTCACCCTGCAGCTGCAGACACCCCCAGAGCATGAACCACAACTGGAGCCCCCATCTTGTCTCACTAGCAGTCCTGCCCAGTCCCTTGGCTCCTAGAAGTCCCCATCCAGGTGCAGGGGGTCTCTCCGGGGTGGGGTTAGCCCCCCCAGTCTGTACCTGGGCTGCAAGGGGCATGGCCAGGGTCTCAGCTGGAACTGATGTGTGGCCTGGAGCAGTGCTGAGTGACAGAGACCTAGACCTGTTTCTGCTCCACATCCAAAACCCCATTCCCCACCTCTCTACCCCTCCAAGTTGTTAACAGCCAAAAAAGGGGCTGGCCCAGAATCAAGGAGGAATGTCCCCCTTCCTACAGTGCTCCCAGGGACAGCCCCTGCCCCCTACTACCGGGTCACTCTTTTTTCTCCAAGACTCCTGAGTCTTCTGTGATACTCATATGGGGCTGTCTTCACCTCAGGCACCTTCAGGTTCAGGTGGTTCCTGCCCAACAGGCTCCCCTTCCAGAAGTATTGGTGCTTTAGGCCTGCAAAGAGGTCAATGCCCAAAGGAGGCTGACAGCACCAAGGGTGGGATCCCAGGCATCTGCAGGGGAGCACTGGTGGGTGGGGAGGTACAGACAGGCCCAGTGCTGGCTATTGCAAGCAATGCATAGCCAAAGTTGGCCTCCACCTCTGAGGGCCCCCAGGCTTGCTCCCCACCACCACACCCCTGCTCATCCCCAAGAGGAAAGGAGAAGAGAACTCAACTTTTTGAGGATTTATTGGGCCGGGGGCTGTCCTGCCTTCCAGGCAGGTCCGAGCAGCTCCTGCACCAGGGATGGGCTGGCCGGAGAATCAGTCCTGAGGGTGCCCGCCACTGCACTGCTACATTTCTCCATGTGTCTGCTGCTCCTCCGTCCAGCCATACTGCCATGGGGCCAAGCCACTGGGACTCCTGGGTCCCCAGCTTGCCAAGTGATCTTGGCTGTATTCCTGGCCCTATCTGGGCCTCAGTCTGCTTATCCTCCATGGGAGGATGTTACTTCCTTGTCAAAAGACAGGTCCACTCCCACTCAGTATCACGGATTCCATGGAAGCAAATAGGGTTCAGGTGTCCCCTTTCTGTGAGTTACTGCAGCTGCTGCTCCTTGAGGCCTTTGTCTCTCACTTTCCATTGGGCTCAAATATACTCAGACGCCAGGGCCTTAGACCCCAGAAAGCCAGGCATCCACATCCCCTGGCAAGAGGAGGAAGTTGGACCAGAGCAGGGAGTAGGCCAACTCACAGACCAGGTACCAGGGCAGGATCAGGAGGAGCTGGGCTTCTCCACTGAAGGGTAGAGCTTGCGCAGGCTGGAGTCCAGGAGGAAGTCCACTGATCTGTGGGACAGTGGACAGTGATGAGCAGGTGACCAGTGGGTGCTAGTGGGGGAATGGGAGGCAGGAAGTCAGGGCCAGCAAAGGGATTCCTAGATGCAGGACACAGTGCCATTTCTCTATTCAGTTGGGGAAACTGAGGCACAGAGAGGTTACAAGGCTCACCCTTGGGCCTTTGGGTCAGCTATGTTCCCTCGGGAAAAGACTGCTCCTCCCACTCTATGTTGATCTAGGTTGGCCCATCTTTGGTTCTATGAGCAGGCACATGACCCACACCTGGCCAATCAGAAAAGGGAAATTGGCTCAGGACTAGGCACTCAGTCCAGAATAGACCAATGACAGCCTTCCTTGGGACTTTATTTATTTATTTATTTATTTATTTATTTATTTATTTATTTATGGTCAACTATAAGAAGCTTCCTATAGGTCTTGCTAAGCTGGTAGGATGGAAGCTGGGAACTGCTGGAAGCCATCTCTGCTCCCCTGTGGAGAATATGAGTGAAGCCAATAGGGGGTGGTGTCAGAAGACAGCAGGATGGGGAGACCAAGACCCCTAATGACATCATTTGGGTGCCTAGATCCAGCCATGCCAATAGGGGGTGGTGTCAGAAGACAGACAGCAGGATGGGGAGACCAAGACCCCTAATGACATCATTTGGGTGCCTAGATCCAGCCATGCCTGAAAGCAGCATAACTCTGGACTTTTCAGTTTCATGAAGCAATTAATTCTTATTTTACTTAGCCCAGTTTCAGGTGGGCTCCTGTCACCAAAATCTCCCCAAACCCATCCCCTCCAATGCGCACCTGTTCCTGCCTGCCTCCGGTTGTTTTGTAACACTAGGTTTTCTTTCTAGAACTTACTGGTCCTGTGTCCCATTCCCTCAAGGCATCCTCCTTATGTTTACTGCCAAAGTACCTGCCAGGATCATATGAGGAGGACACAGACTGTCCTTTCTACCTGAGGAGTCCTGAGTGCCAGCCCTGCCTCTGCTGCTACTGTTGTGTGCAAAGTGGGGACACCATGTCTCTCAGAGCTTATCTCCACCTGTAGAGTGGATGATCCCTGAGGCTGGAAGGGGCACTCACCTGTCAATGGGGTGGATGATGACAGGGATGACCAGAAGCCCCAGTGCAGTGGTAGTCCACTTGCGGATGGACAGAGGCCAGCGGGTGGCGGTGCCCAGGATGTAGAGAGAGGCAGCACACACACGGTTGATAGTGAAGCCTGGGATGGCCACAGAAGCCAGAGCCTGCCACACGAAAGTGTCCACCACAGCCACAGTCACCCTGGTGCTGCGACCTGCTTCAGGGCTTCGTACCTGGTAGGGACAAGAGATACTTCATCCAGCAGGGCAGAGGTGGGAAACGCTGTGGACAAGGGGCATGAGGTTGGACCAGGGGAGGGAAGTGGCCGGTTGGGGGTGTCAGTTCTGGACTGTACCAATTCAGGGCTGGGGGCAGGATGTAGCACCCTACAAACAGGATGGGGGTATGGACTGCACCAGGCAAGGTTGTAGGGGTTGGACTGTCCCACAAGGGATTTTACCACATGCAAGGCTGGGGACTAAATCACAAGGGAGTGGACTAGGGTCGGGGGTTGAGAGGCAGGCTAACACTCACATCTCCTGCCTTCTTGCCCTTGTCAATGGCATCCGCCAGCACGTAGGAGCTGGATACACCATAGCTCAACCACACCACAGCCGCTGGCACCAGGGAGCGGAATGCCTCTCCCACCTCATTGGCATAGCCTGTTGGAGGGGAGACATTTAATTCCAGGGGTAGGAGTGGGTATGGTTTGCTCCACAAGGGGGCACTAGTCCTAATTCCTAGCCTGCTAAGGAGGAGCTGGGTGACCTTAGGTAAGTGATTTTACTTCTCCCAGCTTTTGATTCCCAGTCTATAAAGAGGCGTCCATGAAACCACCTCCATTCTAGGGCCATTGTGGGACTGCTGAGTACAGTCACCATTATCATCACTCACTTGCCTTCCCAGTCTGGGTTCTAGAAGCATGAGCACTAATGGAGAGACTAAGAGCAAGTTCCCTGATGAGGTACTCACCATGTGCCAGGCCTTTCCTGTGCCTTATCTCTTTCTACCCTTACAACTACCACCCCATGAGAGAGACGCTGCGTTCATTCCTTTACGCTGAGAAAACCGAGAGTCAAACTGAATCCGTATGAGGACCCATAATCTGACTCTACAGCCAGTACCCCCCCCCCCCCCCCCCCCGTTCCTCCTAGCCCGTTTGGAGCTTACACCTGGGACACTGATCTGTACAGACAGACCCCGAGGGCAGGGGTGGGCCGACCTGAGCTGTGTGACTCTGGGCAAGTCCCTAGCCCTCTCTGAGCCCAGTCTCTGGCCCGGGCAGAATGAGAACTAAGATCCTTCCACCTTCTCCAGGCCCCTGACCAGCGTCTGGCGACCCCTACCTCTCCAGCCACATGGTGAGGGGTCGCCGAGCCCCTCGCGCACCCCCGGCCCCCTCTCACCTAGGTACCGCACCCACGTGTCTCGGAAAATGTCGCGCTCAGCACCCCGCGGGGGCGGCTCGGACATGGCGCTTCCACCTCCGCACCAGCCACTGCAGCCGGTCCTGCGCCGATACCACTTCAGCTTCCACTACCGCTCCAGTCTGCCGCGGCAGGACCGGCTGAAGGTCCGGGACTGAAGGACAGGTCGCGCTGTCCCCGCCAGCAGGGAGCGTCTGCAAATTACCCCGCGCACTGAAGCCCCTCTCCCAGGCTTAATTTTCTTCACGTTTTTTCTGGGTTTGAGCGGTTGGCGCAGTCCTTTCCCACGACTGACTGACTGTAGTTTTGGAGCCTAAGAGACGGGGGTTCAAATGCGGGAAGCTACACTTCCTAATTACACTTCATAGCTGTGTGACCTCAGGCAATAGGCTGTACTTCGCTAAGCCTCATTTTATTAATGTATTAATGTATTAAATGCGGAACACAATGTTCACTCCTCGGACAGTTGCAAGGATTATTTTTAGCTAACCATTTGTTAAGTTTACTGATCAGACCATTGACTAAAGACTCTAGACAGATTACTTTCTTAAAGCCCTCCCACCAACCTGGGACCCCCATTTTACAGATGAGGAAATAGAAGCACAAAAAAGATGGGTCACTTTCCAGGTCATACAGCTAAGTGGTGAAGCTGGCATTTGAATCCAGGCCGTGTGGCTCCAGATTCCACACTCTTAAGGGGAGTTGAGTTAATGAGTCTGGGGAGTGAATGGTGAGCGCCCTGGAGAGGTGGGTATTGGGACTCGAGTGCCTTCCTGGCAGGTGCCATGTTCATTTATCAAGCTCTGGGTTCTAACTGGATCAATATAACCCTCAGACCAAGCTTCCTGGGGGCAGGACCTTGAATGAATGAATGAATGAATGAATGAACGAATGAATGAGTCAAGGGAAACAAGACTTCAGGGAAATGAGCAGAACAGAATGTGTGGTCTTGGGGGGGGTGGTGGTTACTAAGAAACTCTTCCCCAGCTGGACCTCGGTTTACTCATGTGGGCAATGAGTGCACTTCACTAAAGCTCTGAATCCTTTGGATTTTGCCAGCGAAGATGCAGCCATTAAAGGCAGGTAGTCCTGGGTTCAATCCCAGTTGTGCCACCTATTAGCCACGTCAGTAAAATTTATGAGTAGTCAGTATTTACTGAGCACTCACTTGTTAAGGCTCTCTTCTAAGCGCTTTGCACGTAATTTCCTTGAATTTCTGCAACAACCCAGGGCCCTAACGAAGCACAGGGTTGTTGCATGGTACCCAGTATGCGCTCATTAAAGAATTAGCTTTTATTGTCATCAAATAAAGACAGAGAAAATGAAGACTACTGATTCAATATTAAGAGCCCCATTTTCAGCCCTGGCCGTATCTGTCATCGTTCGGTCGTGTAGGTCAGCCGGTTGGCGGTGACCTCGTAGGAAGCTGGGCTTGGGCCCAAAGGGATCTCCAGCCCCGGAAACATCGGTAATGCTGACGCGGAATTAGGAGACGGTCCCTAGCACCACGTGAGCGTCGTTCGTCCGCTTCCCCCCCCCCCCCCCCCCCCGGGCCCACCGCAGGCGCTGCACATACTCCCCAGACCCGCACTTAACAGCGCGCCCCAGAACCTTCCGGCGCGTAACGAGGGACCGAGTGGGGCGGGGCCTCCGCCCTGACCTTGAAGGCGGCCAGTAGCGCGCCCTGGTGCCCTTAACAAAGATGGCGGAAGACAGCAACGGGCTGGGCCAGCCTGGAGGCAAGCTGGCTGTTGGGCCCCAAGAGAAAGCGCGCGCCAGAGGGAAGTAACGGGTGACTTCTGCGCATGCGCCCCACCTATTGCCCGCTAGGTGCTGCTGAGGCGTAAATTTGCCGTTCTGAGGGAGGGGCAGAGAGGAGCGAGGCGGCGGGCATTGATTTCCACTTCCTGTGCACTGAATGTTGCTTTATTCATTGGTTAATTTTCCTAACAGAGCTTTGTAAACCGAGGTCGGGGTGACCCCTGCCAAGCGGTCTGGCTGCTGTCCACGCAGCCCAGCCCCTACTCAGTTTCACCAGACCATCTCCCCACTCTGGGCCGGGGCCTGGGTCTCAGAGGGAAAGCAGTCCCTGCGAGGGCCCAGGCGGGTTCGTTTTCCAGTGTTCGCTTGCAGGGCGTGGTGTTAAGTGCTGTGGTTGCCCCCAGGGTCCGTGCCCTCCAGTCGCCAAGCGCCCCCTGTTCGTCACTGTGGATGGAGGGGCTGGGGACCTGTGAGGCCGTTTGTGGCTGCCCCCAGATGCTGGCCCGGGCTTTGGCCCCCTGCCCGGGCAGCCTCCCCGCCAGACACCAGGAACCCGATGCACCAGCCGAATGCCTCCCACAGAGATGGGACTGCCAAAGCATTGCTGAGGTCAGTCAGGAAGCGGCCTGGCCGGCACCATGGGAGACTCAGACTGGGAAATGCACTCCCTGAGATCTGTTTTGAGCCCACTTGTCATTTTTGTGTGGGGTGCTCAAATGGAGAGTTAACTTGATGAGAGGCCGGCAGCACTGAAAAGGGGGGGTGGAAGCCTCAGGACTCACCCCCACCCCTAACCTCCCTGGCCCATCATGGAGCTGGGATCCCTGGAGGTAATTTTCCTGTGCTTTGTTTACGTTGGAGGACAGTGGCTGGGCACCAAATCTCACTGTCCTGAGAAGCTGAGTCACTGACAATCAGTAATTAAAGAGACAGCCAGTGGGTCCCAAGAATTGCAAAAATCTCAAGGTGGCCTTCCTGTCTACCCCTGAGTGGGAAGATCTACACTGACTCAGACCATCTTCTGAGACCTGGTAGGCAAAGCCAAAAGATCCCAGCCTTGGTGATAGAAAGTTTAGAAGAGTTTGTGACCCCCACCATAACTCTAGCAACCTGCTACCTTGCTATACTCCTCATTATGATCTAGACTTAACATTTTCATTTGGGAACAAGTTCCTCCCCTACAGCTGGCTTCCCTGAAGTGTTAGGTCTCAATCTCTCCCCCCTTTTCTAATTTCTTCCCTGCTGCCACCCCCATCTCCCCCCCTTTCACTTCCTGTCTCAGCTGTCACTGGACAGGTCAAGTTGGCACAGCTTATAGGATGGTAGACCCTGGGACTTCTTAGCAATTTGAGCGGCAAGGGGACCCTCTCCTGCTACTCTCCCTCTTCCTAATTCCGAAATGAAAGTTTCCCAAATCCAGCCCAAGGTCTTTCTTGTAGCCCAGTTTTTTGGGAGGCATCTGGATACTGGGCAAATGACTGCTACAAGGGACAGAAACTGACAGGGAGACACTGAGGGAGCCAGGCCTTCTGTGGGAGGAGGCATTACTTTGGGGTGACTGCCCCCAGCTGTTTCATCTTCTCTTCTGAGGCTTTGTCTGGAAGCAGGACCTCCACAGTGAAACTGACCTTCTTGGCATGAATGAAGCTGTAGGTATTGTCAAACCGCAGGACATCTGAGGGGAGGCAGAAAACCAGACATTCAGGCAATTCTAACAAAGGGCAGCGAGTTTTGTTGACTGAACAAGGCAGTGTGGTCCATAATGAGGATGAAGGTGGCATAAGCAATGGTCCTTCACCTTCTGAAACTTAAATCAAGCTGGGTTGACAAGATATTCACAGAGAGAAAAAAATATATGAGACGGAACATGCCGAGTGCCAGATGAGTGAGAGAGACAACCATATCTGTTAACAGCTTGGAAGGAGAGGGCCCTATTGACTGAAATCATGTAAAAAGGCTTTTCAGAGGTGTTAGAACTTGAACTGGGCCTGGAAATGGCAAAGCAGAATTAGTAGCAGCAGTAGTTGTCAAAATAATAATAGTTATGGGAAAATGCCTACTTATGTGTCTCAGCCCTGGCTCGGTAATCTATATATACTACTAGACTGTTGCTCCAAGTAACTATGAATTCAGTATTAATCCTGCTTTATAGGGTATAAAAAGGAGGTCACTGTGTCACATGGTGAGGTGATAGAGCTGCAATTTCCCTCTGGTCTGCATTGTTGCCTGCCTTGGGCCCTGGAAAAAGACGAGCCCTGTTCGGTTTCTGGCCAAGGCAAAAAATACACAGAATTTTTGAACCAGGAATTCATCCCAATGAATTTGTCCCAAATAAATGGACAAAGATGCTCATTTCGCCCCTGTTTGTAATCATAAATGATTAGGAAAACTCAAAGTGGGCATGCAGTTGGCAGAGAAGGCTTTGAAGCCTTGGCCGAGGAACAGACTGCTTTTAATCTAACCCTTTTTTTTTTTTTTTTTTGAGAAGTTGTTCCATTTCAGTCAAGTACCCCTTCAAGAGAACAGAGTGTGAGAACAAAAACACTCACTCTGCCGTTTCCCTATCCAGGACTTCTCTCGCTTTTCCCAGCAAAAATAAAAACTTAGAACAAGCCCCCCCCCCCCAAAAAAAAAGTATATTTAATCCTGAGAATTAACCTCTCCTCTTTCCTGCCCCTAAATAAAATACATAGTTTAGACCTTGAGTAGACACTCCACCCACACTTTTTTCACGGTATGAAGGAAGTATTACTCATTGATTTTCTCTCTGCACAGAGGTTTTTCAGAACCAGTAGTCCCTCCGGAAAGAGAGACACTGCCTCACTGTCCTGGACAACAGAGCCCTAGCAACTAGAATCAGTCATGCTAGAGGAAAGGTCTGAGCTCCTTGGACCAAGCACCAGGATCACGATGGCTCTGCCTTGTATGATATTTTGCTCTCAGAAACAAGGAAGAGGCTGTTCTAAGGCCCAGGCCCAAGGGAAGTGGAGTTCATGAACTACGTGGTTCATTTTGACACTAATCATGTACTCACAGGCCTGTAGGGCCCTCAGAGATCCTTCCAGGCTAAGGCTCCTCAACCTTTGTTGGGGAACTGGCCCCTTGAGAATCTGATGAAATCATACAACTTCAGATCCCCTGGACCCCATCATGGACCCTTGGGGGCAGGGGGTCCCAATGGGAAAGGCACCATTCTGAAGAGTCTCAGCACATGGGTGTAATCATGCCCTCTCGTTTATGTATGGAAACAAATATATATTCTAAATTAACTTCCTTTTATTTCTCCCAGTGGGAGATTATATTGCTTTTTAAATTATGTGTTTAGATGGGTTATATTATCCATGAATTTCATTTGAGAATAGAAAAGGGGATGTTAGACACTCTATGTTATAAAAGGGAGGTGGTTTGGTCTTTTAAGATTCACAGTCACATCTATGGGGAGTCCACAAACCCCAGATTAAGACCTCCTGCTCTAGGGGAGCCTGGCTGGCTCAGTTGGTAGAGCATGTGACTCTTAATCTCAGGGATGTGAGTTCAAGCCCCACGTTGGGCATGGAAACTACTTAAAAAATAAAATTAAAAAAAAAAAAGACCTCCTGCTCTAGCCCACTCCTCTCATTTTAAGAAGGAAAGCAAAAGCTGGGGTGCCTGGGTGGCTTAGTTAAGCAGCCAACTCTTGACTTTGGCACAGGTCATGATCTCACAGTTCGTGGGATCGAGCCCCACATAGGGCTCTGTGCTGACACTGCAGAGCCTGCTTGGGATTCTCTCTCTCCCTCTCTCTGCTCCACCCCTGCTCATCCTCTCAAAATAAACAAATAAACTTAGAAGGAGGGGGAGGGGGAGGGGGAGGAAAGCAAAAACTACTTAGAGACACCTGCCCAAAACACTTGGAGAGTTGGTGGCACAGGGGGACTCAGAAACCAAGCCTCCTGGAGCCTGGCTAGACTCTCTTCTCCCCAAGACTCTCTTCTCCCCAACACTGCCTGGAAGTACTGTTGAACCTTCATCTAGTCTTTTAGGTCTTCTAGACCATGTTAAGTACTCCTGGCAGACAAAGTCCATATCTTTTCTTCTGAATCTTCTTTCCAAGTATTCTACACTCAGGCCCTCAGGAAATTTTAGTTGAGAAAAAAAAATAAGTGAAATCAATTCAGACTTTGTTTCTCCTTCTCAGCCATTAAGTACACTTGGGCAAGGACCCGTGTGGCCTGGGGAGAATTAATGTGTTCTTACCACTGGAGGCTGGCACAGAGTTTTAATTTCTCCACTGAGCGATTATGTTCCACTTTGCAGGGGGTCACCTGGCTCTCCTGCATTCTCTCTGGGCTCAGGTCTAACCTGAGCCATGGCTCCAGACAACAGCTGATCCCACCTCATTGTCTTTACACCTGGGAGGTGGATGCTGTGACCTGCCTCTAATCCTCCTTGGAATGGACAAGAAACGGCAGTCAAGGCCCCACAGGCCGATAAACGTTCCATCTGGGAATGTATCCAAGAAGAGCTAAAATATATTTGGGATTTGCAAACCTAAGCCTGGTTATGTTATAAGGTTCCTGGTCCTCTCTCAGGCTGTGTCCTTCTGGTACTATAATTGGTAATGAGCACTGCTGGAAAATGGGTGGGGCACTGCTGTTGGCTGCATGAATTTGGGTAAATTACTTCCCTGGTCTGGGACTCCACTCTCTGTTCTGTAACGTCAGGGCAGACCTGATCATCTCTAGGATAGGCTATGGCCTAGAGATCTGGACCAGGACTCTAGGATTGCCTCATGTCCTCTGTCTTTCGGTGTTCATACAAGCTACTTTGTGGGAGAGGTGACATCCCTTCTCTATACCTCAGCTTCCCTGTCATTAAAAAAAATTCAAGTTGGGGCACCAGGGTGGCTCAGTTGGTTAAGCGTCCAACTCTTGGTTTTGGCTCAGGGCATGATCTCATGGTTTGTAAGATCGAGCTCTGCATCAGGCTCTGCACTGACAGCATGGAGTCCACTTAGGATTCTCCTCTCTCTCTCTCTCTCTCTCTCTCTCTGCCCCTCCCTGGCTTGCTCGCTCTTTCTTTCTCTCTCTCAAAATAAATAAAGTTAAAAAAATATTTTAAAAAATTCAAGCTTGGGGCGCCTGGGTGGCTCAGTCGGTTAAGCGTCTGACTTCGGCTCAGGTCGTGATCTCATGGTTCCTGAGTTTGAGCCCCACATCGGGCTCTGTACTGACAGCTCAGAACCTGGAGCCTGCTTTGTATTCTGTGTCTCCCTCTTTCTCTGCCCCTCCCCCACTTGTTTTCTCTCTCTCCCTCTCTCTCTCAAAAATAAACATTTTTACAAACTTTTTTTAAAAAATTGAAGCTTATATACAAAATACTTTATGCTCTGTGGATAATAGTATCTGGGCTGGTGTGCTAGGACTTGTTCTTACTGAAGCATGTAGTAATATGCCTTCTCCTCCAAGGACCTGCCTGCTTGCTCACTAACAAGAATACTCCTCCTCCGTGGGGAGCCATACCACAGAACATCTGAAGAAGGGGCTGTAGAGACTGAATATTGCCTGGCATGTGGGGAAGTACACGGAATCTGAGATCGGGATGATGTTGTGAGGCATCTGGGGGCTAGCTCAGATCTGCTAGTGATGCTACCCTAGAAATGGGGCACAGGGCTTCTCCCGTCTCCAACACCATCTCCAGGATGGCCCTTCTCCCTGCCAGGTCTTGCCCTAATAATAATAATGGTGACTACAGTGTGTTAAGTGCTTGCTGTACGCCAGGCATTATGCTAAGTGCTGCACAGACCTATCCCCATGAGGTAGAGAGTTTGATCCCCAGTTAGCAATCAGGAAACCGAAGCCCAGGGAGGCTGTCACTTGCCTAAGGACTAGTCTATAGTCATATCCAAGTGGCTTAATGATAAAGCCCTTGCTCTCATTGACTTTCCATGCCTGGCCCATTGGCTCTAATAGAAAGGAAACTGGAGACTGGAAGGGAAGTGTGTGTGTGTCTGTGTGTGTGTGTGTGTGTGTGTGTGTGTAGTTTTTCTACTTATAAATGTAGTACGTGGTCATTGTAAAATAACTATTTGCAGAACTCATGTAAAAAAATTAAAGCCCTCTATAAGCTTCTTACCATCTCAGAGATAACCACTATTCCCCAGAATTATTTTTAATATACATGTTTTTAAAAAAAGCAGAGTGTATACCATATGCTATGCTTCCTCTTTGTTTTTTTAAAACATGTACCAGATATCTTATGTGTCAATTGATTCCCTCTAATGTGTATATTGTGTTCCATATATGCATGGACCATAATTCATTTAACGAGATCTTATTAAGGCCATTTAGTTTATTGCCAGTTTCCCAGACTGCTAGGAACATCCCTGTACCTATATCCTTGTGTCTTTGTATAAACGTTCCTGTAGACTAAATTTCCAGAATTAGAATTGCTAAAAGGGAATTTTAATAGATACTACAAAGTTGAGTGAGGTCAAACACTTTTTCAAATGCCTGTTTGCCATTCTTATTCCTCTTGCCCAAACTTCCTATTCATGGTCTGTGCCCATTTTTTTGATCAAGGTGGAGATAAATGAAGCTCAGAGGGATCAAGACTGGGCTTTTCAGCATTGCTCACCCGGGGATCCCTGCACCCACCCAGGCAAGTTCTGCCTCTCTGATGTCTGGGGAGAGGAACATTCCCAGGAAATGTCTGATGACAGTCATAGATCCAGTTAGTCTTAAACCAGATAGCAAGTATTCTGAACCCTTGTGATCACCTAGCACCATGACTCATCTCTACCTGGGAGTATTTGGTCAGAGTCCCACCCTGCTACTAACCAGCAGGGTCACCTGGTCATTGTACCTGTCCAAGCCTAGGTTTCCTTATCTATGTCAGGAGAGGGTTGATCTGATGGAGCCCTATGTCTAGTTCTAACAGTCTGAGAGCATAAACCCATGGAGAAAGAGGGACCTCACAGGCAGGCAGCTAGGGCAGGGGCTCTAAGCCAAGACTTACAGATGCCAGGATCGCTGCAGGTGAGGGTCCCATCCTCAGGGACCAGGTGGGCATTGTACCTCTGGTTGGAAAGCACCTCCGTCATCTCCCCTGCCCGCTGCCGCTCCCCCATTTTGGTCTTCAGAAAAATCCCAAAACCGATGTCTGAACCATCTGACATGAACTGCCACCTGCAAGAGACATCCACCCATTGAGACGTGATTCCGTCCACGTGTGCACTCTCTGGGGTCCTGCCCCCAGGGCTTCTACCAGCCCGGCCCACCCACTGGCTCAAAGGGACAGGCTGCCTCCTAGGGTCCAGAGCACTACCTGAGGACACAGCCGGGGAAGAGGATCTCATACTCCACTTGGTGGGAGGAGCCACGAGAAATCTGCACACTGTGCTCATACTGCTGTTTCACTTGATCTCGCACATAATACTTCTTCGGAATGTCACCCCCGTAGTTGATCTAGAAGCAGAATACAGAATGAACTGGAATGGGCATTTGAGCCAGGCTTCCCGGGCGATCCCCTAGCCCTATGGGCTACGCGGCGGGGGGCATGCAGTCCCCTACCTTGGATTTGCACTTGGGGTCTCCATCAGAATCAGTCATGGTACCCCCATACTCCATAGGCAGCTGGTCAGGGCTGATATATTTCAGTAACACCTCCTTCCAGTTTGCTGGGCAGTAGAGGGAAGGAAGGAGAAAAAAAGGGTCACCACTAGGCAAGATTTCCTCATGGCCCTGGTGGTCAACACAAAAGAGGCAGGAAAAACCCTGTCTGCCCCAGGACGCAAAACACAGGCATTAGGAGTACACAGTATACACACAGATCTGCAGGGGATTCAGGAGGAACCATCACCCAGAGGATTGCCCTGCCCTGAACTAAGAATCAGAACACCTTGAGTCGTGTCTCCCCTGCCTCCGGCCAGTTGAACAACCTTGGGCATTGCTTCACTCTGAGCCTGATTCCTCCCACCTTGCAAGGCTTCAGTGGGGGGTGAAGTGAACTAAGTACTTGAGAAGATGCCATAAACTGTTAAGTGCCCTACGCACATCAGAATATATTATCACTCCTTGGAAGATGATACAAATACCTGCAGTGCAGGCAGAGGGAACAAAGAAAGGGAAGGGCATCCCACGTAGAGGGAACAGCATATGCATCAAGCAGGAGGGCCTGAATCAACATAATCTGTCCTGGGTAGACTGAATTCCAGGAGGGCACAACCCTGTGTCTCATCCCCTACTTTCATCTATACGAATCATGCTCAGTTGTGAGTTACTGAATGCACCACTGTAGAGTGGCCCTTGAAATGGGTTCCCTTGGCTTTACCCCAGCCACGACTTTACTTCTGCTGTTTTTCAGGCTGTCTAAGCTGCCAGTGACTCGCCCCCCCCCTTTTTTTTTTGTAAATAACCAAGCCCTTTCCTGACTTGGAGAGTTTGATTCTAGTGCAACCAATGCTGAGAACCAAATTCCTAACCTATTATCAGCCAAGTACAATATTTTGATGCTGGAAACCTTTCCATGCTGACTATATAGACCATAAATAGGCAGCAGCTCCAAGTCATGGGGTACAACCCAGTATCCTCTGTTGTTGGTACTGGCTGGAAGCCCACAGAGACTGTCCAGAGTCTCCCAACCCTCTGATTTCTAGGGTCCCAGGACCATGCAACTCCTATGACACAGCGTCTGTGGTTTGGGGAGTGATTTAATCTGTGCTTCTAAGCCTCACTGACCAACCCAAAATGAATGTCTTCCCTCCTCTGCTGAAGATCCTGTATCTTCGGAGACTGAGATGGGTTTGGTTGAAAGGGTTTCAGGTGTGGGTGGGAGAACAGACGGCACCTTCTCTACAGCTCTGCTGCCAGGAAACCCAACCACCGCATGCTCATGGTGGGTGGTAGCAGCAGAAAAGCCAAGAATCATCAGAGCCTTTTGCTCAGATTTTGTATGTCTTCCCCCAGCTCAGCTGGAGAGTTGGAATAAGGCCAAAAAGAACTTCCCATCTTACAGAGAGAGTAACTGAGGCAACAAGAAGCAGAACTTGTTGCTGTCAGAGTCAGGACCAAATCCCAGAAGTCCTGTACTTTCTAGAATGCTCCACGCTGCTCCCGGGGCTCATTAATACACATTGGGAAGATTTCCACTTTCAATGTGTTGCCTAATGGTGAACACTCAGAAACGTTCAGAATCTGTATTACCTACCCCTAAGTTCAACTCCACGGGTGGCATCGAGTCTGCCAGGAGCCAGTCCCAATCTACCTCTGTGGTCTTTTCTTCCCACCAACTTCACCTAATGTTCTGGTAAAACTCCGCTCCTCTCTGTCTGTGGCTGGCTTGATTCCTGTGTGTCTCTTGCTCCAGCTTCCCTCTTGTGCCCTGATGTTCTCCCAGCTCCCCAGCACATCTAATCCCTGCCGGGTGTGGTCCTGCCAACCTCATCAATCACTCTTCATTCTCCCTGGTGGGCTCCTCTGGCTCTGCCTGCCCTTGAGCTTGGACAGTCCCCAGGGCTGAGCCTCCACTCTTCTGTGGGCATCCTTTATCTACTCACAAGGTTTTAGTTGCTGCCTGTATTTGATAACTCCCGAATTTCCAAACTGGAGTTCTCTCCTCAGCTTCAGGCTCAAGTAACCCCAACATTTGTGTATCTCAGAGATTCCCCAAACTCAACATCAAGCTTATTCTTCCAGTTGTGTTCTCTAGGTGAACGAATTGTACCAGAATGATTGTGATATTCAGTCATTCATGCCAGACACCAGAAAGTCACTTCTAGATTTCTCTTCCTTCCTCTATCCAGTCGACTGAGTTCTGCTGTTTCACTTCCTAAGTAAGTCGCTAGTCCATCCTCTTCTCTCCATCCCTACTGCCACCTCCCCAGCTCAGGTTTGCAACACCTCTTGCATGGACTGTGGCCACACTGCAAATTGGTACCTGTGCTTTGCAAGCTTGCCAGTAAAATGTGTCTCCATTTGAAATCTGATCCTGGTTGGGGTGCCTGGTGGTGCAGTTGGTTAAGCATCTGACTCTTGATCTCAGCTCCAGTCACGATTTCACATTATGTGAGTTTGAGCCCTACATCGGGCTCTGCGCTGATAGCACGGAACCTGCTTGGGATTCTGTCTCTCCTTCCCTCTGCCCCTCCCCAGCTTGTGCTCTCTCTCACTCTCTATCAAAATAAATAAACTTAGGGGCGCCTGGGTGGCGCAGTCGGTTAAGCGTCCGACTTCAGCCAGGTCACGATCTCGCGGTCCGTGAGTTCGAGCCCCGCGTCAGGCTCTGGGCTGATGGCTCGGAGCCTGGAGCCTGTTTCCGGTTCTGTGTCTCCCTCTCTCTCTGCCCCTCCCCCGTTCATGCTATGTCTCTCTCTGTCCCAAAAATAAATAAAAAACGTTGAAAAAAAAAAAATTTAAAAAAAAAATAAATAAATAAATAAATAAACTTAAAAAATTAAAATATAAAGTAAAAATCTGATCCTGGTTAAGAAGATGGGGTACACATACACAATTCTACTTTGAATACTACTACATTGAATACTACTCAATGATGAAAAAGAATGAAATCTTGCCATTTGCAACAACGTGGATGGAACTGGAGGCTATTATGCTAAGCGAAATAAGTCAGAGAAAGAAATATATTATTTGACTCATATGTGGAATTTGAGAAACTTAACAGATGATCATAGGGGAAGGGTATGAAAAATAAGATAAAAACAGAGAGGGAGGCAAACCATAAGAGACTCTTAAATACAGAGAACAAACTAAGGGTTGATGGGGGTGGAGGGGTGGGGGAAAATGGGTGAGGGGCATTAAGGAGGGCACTTGTTGGGATGAGCACTGGGTGTTATGTGTAAGTGATGAATCACTGGAATCTACTCCTGAAGCCAAGACCACTGTATGTTAGCTAACTTGAGCATAAATTTTAAAAAATAATAAGGGGCAGCACCTGGGTGGCTCAGTCGGTTAGGCGTCCAACTTCAGCCCGGGTCACGATCTCATGGCTCGTGAATTCGGGCCCCACATCGGGCTCTGTGCTGACAGCTCAGAGCCTGGAGCCTGCCTCAGATTCTGTGTCTCCATCTCTCTCTCTGCCCCTCCCTCACTCACTCTGTGTCTCTCTCAAAAATAAATAAAAACATTAAAAACATTTTTTTTTTAAATAATAAAATAGGGGCACCTGGGTGGCTCAGTCGGTTAAGCGTCCGACTTCAGCTCAGGTCATGATCTCACGGTTTGTGGGTTTGAGCCCTGCGTCGGGCTCTGTGAGCCTGGAGCCTGCTTCAGATTCTGTATCTCCCTCTCTCTCTGCCCCTTCCCTGCTTGCACTCTGTCGATGTGTCTCTCAAAAATAAATAAACATTAAAAAAAATAATAAAATGGCTAGAAAGTTAATTAATTAATTAATTAATTTAAGAATCTGATGCCAGTACCTTCCCTGCTCAGAATCTTCCGTGGTTCCCAGTGGCCTGTAGAGTCATGTCCAGGCTTCTCAGCATGGTGCCCTGGATTCTCTGTGCCCTGGCTCTCGGCCCCTCTCCAGTGTGGCCCCTCTCTTGTCACACCCTGCCGTGCTCTCTACAATTGCCTAAACCACGGTGTGTAAGGTCTTTCCTCAGTGCTGTTCTTTCTGCCCAACAGGTTCCTGCCTGGCATCATCTTGCTGCCTCTTAACTCATTCTGTAGCACTCAGGTGAGGTAGGCATCTGCTCCTTCCTGGGTCAGAAGAAGGTGAGTGTCCCTGCTCAGTGTCCCCACCCACTTGCTTTCTCTCTTTTACATGTAATGTGTTGCCTGCATCTCCCTTCCCCAAGAGGGCCTGGAGCTCTTCAAGGGATTCTATCTTACTCATCTTTGTCACCTAATCCAGGGGGCCTGGCACACAGTAGGTGCTCATCAAAGGAAGCAACTCCTAGTTGCCCCTAACTGAAAGCAACCTCTGCTCCTGTTTCCTCCATGCACCTTCTCTCTGCTGTTTCTAGTACCTTTTCTAGCTTGTATCATCGCTTTCTCTCTAAAGGTCTTCTCTCTCCTATTACCCTGTAAGCTCCTTAAGGGCAAGACTGGTATTTTGTTCATCTTTGCATCTACAGTGCTGAGATCAGTACTTTCTTCTAGAGTGTCTGAGAGAAAGCGTTCTTATTAAAACAGAAAGGCAGACCCTAGCCCGGCCCCTACTTGCTCCTGGGTCTCACTGCTACCAAACCAGCAGAGGAAGCCTTCACCTTAGATACATCTAAAGCTGTCCCCAGTTTGGCCCACAGAGCATCCAGTGGCATTGAGAAGAGTCTGGGCTACTCACCTCCCAGGACCATGATCTTCTTGCGAGTGTCCTCACTCAGGAAGGGCTTGATGAGGTTATAGGCCACAGGAAACAGCTTGGGGGCTGGAACAGAGACCAGGCAATGTGAGACCGGGAGCAAGGCTCACTTTGTCCCTAACAGTGTCCTCCACAGTCCCTTGTGTCAGGCCACAGGCTCCCCAGTGCTGTGGAGCCCACACAGCCCAGGGTGTGAGGCTTGGCACAGGCACCTCTTTGACATCCAGCTTCCCTGTCTAGAAAGTGGGTATTGCCTTCCTATCTCACCCGTCTGGCTGGCTCCAAGGAGGTAATAAATCCTACAAGCTTTGTGAATTGTAACCCAGTCTGCATATGTCAGGGGTCCCCAGATCCCCTCCTCTGGCTCACCCCATTCTACTCCCCTGGACCTGTCCCAGTAACATTTTGGGCCCCTCTTTCCCATTTGACTTCATCACAGATAGTTCCCAACTTACCTTTATATTTTTTTAATTGTTTTTTCAACATTTATTTATTTTTGAGAGACAGAGAAAGACAAAGCATGAGGAGGGGAGGGGCAGAGAGACAGGGAGACTCAGAATCTGAAGCAGGCTCCAGGCTCTGAGCTGTCAGCACAGAGACTGACACAGGGCTTGAACCCACAAACCATGAGATCATGACCCAGGCTGAAGTCAGACACTTAACTGACTGAGCCACCCAGGCGCCCCTCAACTTACCTTTAACAACAAAAAGACGCTTCAGTGTCTCGGGATAGTTTTCCTCAAACATGCAGAGAAACTGTGGAAACAAATCACGGAGTCTAGAGGGCCCAGACCTCTGTACCAGGGAGGCGGGCCCTGCCTCCTTCAGGCTAGACTCCGCCCCCATCACCTCACCCACAGAGCATCCTAGCAGAGGGGCTCACTCCTACTTTTTCTCCTCCTCACAGCCCCCTCCCAGCCCTGCTCCTCACCTCTCCATAGGCCTCCACCGCAGGCTTCCAGAGATGCTTGAGGCCAAGACCCTCGCAGTCATAAATCAGGGTGACTGTCTCCACCTTCTTCCCCATCTGCAGAGGACAGAGGAGCAGAGTCACATCAGGCTTCTGCAATGCAGAAGCCCACGCCAGTTCAGGGCATTTGCTGATTTGGTCATGGGCCCAGATCTGGACAGGGCCATACCAAGGGCCTTCCATGTTGAAATAATCACCCCCAGGCCAGAATTGTGGCCTAGGCTAGTCACTCTTCCTGCCTCGGTGTCCCTGTTCTTGTCCAGTAAACAACTGGGTGGATCTAGAGTCTCTCTGAGGTCCCTTCTGTTCTGCAGTTTGACCTGGTGCCCCCCCTTCCTCTGTGTGCAGCACCTGGTAGTGTTCAGTCCGTGGGGCCTCGTTGGGCAACTTTTCTGGTGAGCAGGCATGGAGACTCTCCATCCAACCTAAGCCCTTAAGGGTACATGCCCACCTAATGATTCTCTGTGTCCCCAACCTGCAGGATCTCTGCACACACTGGGCTCTCAGTGCATGTTTGTGAATGACGGTGTTGGAGTGTTCCCAAATTTATCACATCATTTCACTGGATCCTTATGATAGCTGAAGAGGAAGGCAGAAGAGATGGTCAGTGTGGCTCCAGCTCTCCCTTCAGTCTTTTTCTTAGAGAGGGAATCACCTGTCCTCACCTTTTTGTTTTGAATACAGACTCTGAGCTCATCTCACCAGTGGTACCCAAACACTTGTCCGAGGACAGGCTGGTCCATGACAAAGATTTTACTGGTGCCCAGATGAATGAGAAAAACAATGATAATGTAATAAATTTCTTCAATTTAAAGGACTGCTCTTTATTCTGAGATTATGCCATTCCTATAGTTTTGGCGGCTGATTATGGCAATAGTAGCTGGTACACTTTCTTTTTAAGTCCTTACTTGGAAAAATAAAAATTTGGCAATGTATGTCAGTCCCCAAAACTTTGTAATTTCACTCGTCTGTGAAATCCAAACGTCTGGGCCCCAGTCCTGAAGCTGTGCTTAAATCCCTGTGTGATATGCCTGTTTCTGCTTGAACACCTCTACTGTGATGAACTCATTTTCAACCGTGCTAAGCCCACTTGCCTTTTCGGTCTGGCGGACACACTCCTGAAGAAGCCGCTCACAGTCCCGCATCTTGGTCTTGAGCAAGTCCTGCTTGGAGGCTGAGAGGAGCAGACCCTTGGCATCCAGAGGTCCAATGACATCGTACCAGACGGGGCAGCCATCCAGGTCATAGCCACACATGCCCCCTGACAGATACTGTTGGACCACCTGGGCAAAAACATAGAGGAGGCACCTGGTCAGCAGGCCCAGGGCAGTCGTGCCTTCCTTGTATCCCAGGGCCTTCCCAGGGGTTCATCAAGCTCTCCCTCCATAGCCTTCTCCTGGGTGCCAATAGATAACCCACCCTGGGAACCACTGGGGCTCACTTAGAATTGTCAGACCTTTCCTCTGAAGGTCCCAGTCCACCAATTTCGGGCACAGATTGTGGGTCTAACAGACCCAACGTAGGGATGGGGCAAGATCATTTGTCCTCACCTCTGGAGGCTGCCAGCTCATGATGTTGTCAATGTCCTTTTGCTTTCGGAACTCCACGTGCTGCAAACACACAGTCAGGGCTTTAAAAGAGCAGGAGTGGGGGGAACCCTTAAGGGGTATCTAGCAATAGATGACAGTATGAAGAGGCCACCATCACATCTCAGGTACGTCATGAGAAGGCAACTGGCAGGAATGGAAAAGAAGGCACTGCATGGTTTAGAGGTCTGGGAAGAAGGGATTATAATTCTTGGCTGGCCCAGAACTATTAAAGTTCTGTGTTTCCAAGAAAGGGAATGCACTTTGTCACAGAGGTATAAGGTAACAATTGTCAGCTAATACTCAGATATGTCACACAAGCCAAAAGCTGTGATTGGATGGGCAGGGTGGGCAAAAGAAGCACAGTGTGATTCTGACAGGCAGGAATGGAGGCAACAGTGGGATATGAAGCCAAATGGATCTCACCTTCCGGAGCATGGCTTCAGACTTCTGCAGGTCAAAGTTTCTAGCTGTAACAGGGAAACGTGATTAGGGTTAGACCAGCAGGCTGGGCATCCAAGGACAGGGAGATTTCCCTATTCCCACGCAGGGGCTGACTCCCAGATCACCCCACAAGCAGAAGGTAACATGAAGACCTTCACTGGGTGCTTCTGGAACACCACAGTCCCTGAAGGTCAAGGATCAGGGCAGGTGGCTAGAGCCTTGCAACTTCAGGATTAAAAGAATTTTACCCTAGTGGATGCAATAGGTGAAAGATCTTATCTTCTCTCATGGAAAGTAAACCCTGGACCCCTTTATCATTCTGCCTCTCCAGTTACACAAAGTTAATCTTCATGGCCTAACATCCAGTTCTGAGAACTTGATCCACAGTTCAAAGATGAGCATAGTTGCCCCACAGTCTGGGGTGGATCTGGCAGAACATCCCAGTAGGATAGAGTTGATGAGCCTCGAGTCAACCTGCCTCGAGTCAACCTTGCCCTATCTTCAAAGGATCCATGCATACCCTAATGAGACACAGAGGGCCCTCCTCCCACGGTTCCTGGAAAGCTTCAGAATTCAAGTTCACCTGGGCCAAGTCTTCATTTCATGTTCCAACCCCAAGTCGTTCTGCTCAAACTTGAACACAAAGACCTCATTACCCCAAATGCCACCTCCTTCCAGGTAATCTGCACTGCTATTTGCACTCAGCCCTCATTGTTACACTGAGGTCCACAGCCGGGACACTCAGAAAATAGGGTCGCTTCCTCAGTCATGTGACAGCCTCTTCAATACTAGTGAACTCTGTGCTGCCACCTGAGTCCTCTCGGCTATCATGTTGCCCATCCATGGATCCTTTCTCTAACCATTTCTCACAGCCCAGTTTCAAGTCCATCTACAGAACTTCCCTTTAGGGGCGCCTGGGTGGCGCAGTCGGTTAAGCGTCCGACTTCAGCCAGGTCACGATCTCGCGGTCCGTGAGTTCGAGCCCCGCGTCAGGCTCTGGGCTGATGGCTCAGAGCCTGGAGCCTGTTTCCGATTCTGTGTCTCCCTCTCTCTCTGCCCCTCCCCCGTTCATGCTCTGTCTCTCTCTGTCCCAAAAATAAATAAAAAACGTTGAAAAAAAAAATTAAAAAAAAAAAAAAAAAGAACTTCCCTTTAGATGTTTCCCAGTTTGCCAGTGCCCTTCTTAAAGTGTGCTGTCCAGGCACACCTGGGTGGCTAAGTTGGTTGAGCATCTAACTTCGGCTCAGGTCATGATCTAGTGGGTTGTGGGTTCGAGTCCTGCGTCAGGCTCTGTGCTGACAGCTCAGAGCCTGGAGTCTGTGTCTCCCTCTCTCTCTGCCCCTCCTCCGCTCATGCTCTGTCTCTGTCTCTGTCTCTGCCTCTCAAAGATAAATAAACATTAAAAAAAAATTTTTTTAAATGATAAAGTAAAGTGTGCTGTCCATAACTGAGCACAGCACCAGGTGTTGTCTACCCTTCTCCAACAAAGCCTAAGAAATTTCTCTTAACTCAGATGGAGCTTACAGTCAACAGAAACCCCCAAATCCTTTTCAGCTGTGCTGTTGGGAAGCCTCCATCCCATATGTTGTGAGGTGGTTTTCTGGACCCATCCCTATCAGATTTTCTCTTGTTACAATCAGCTTCACTTGATCCTTTAAAGAGTTTTTGAGATCCAGACTCTTATCAATTTTGCCAACTGACCTATGAACTCTGCCTCCCAGCTGCATGTCCTCTGTGGATCTGATTGGTATCTAGAACTGCTGACAGCCCTGGAAGCTGGGCCAGACAGGCTGCCCTCTGGACTGTCACCTTAATCACTGATCTCTGGGAGTGGCCGAGCACATTCCCTGACTCTGCTATCATGAAATCCAGTCCACGCTCCTGCACCCAAAGGGTATATCAAGAGATTTGACCAATGCCACCCCTCTCGTTGGTGCTGGACACACACTGGTGAACAGCCTTTGCTCTTAGGAAGTTTCTTCTGATGGCCACCCTTTACGTGCCATCATGGCAGCAAGGGGGCGGCTTTTAGAGGAATATAATCTGGGTTTGCCTCTCTGCCCCTCCACTTTCTCGCAGCTTGACCTTGCACAAGATACTGCACATCTCTGACTGAATCATCTAATGATCTGGAAACACATGAAAGATGCAAAGCAACATGCTATCATGATGGGGGAACCCAGCTGGTCTGTGAAGGAGTGGTAGTGAACTGTGAGCCCCCTTATCTCCAGGTGGCTCTCCAGTTAACCGGTATCTGCAAGAATCCAACATCTAGCGTCTTCTTTGAGGGCGCTCCCTAATATCTGCCAGAGTCCAACATCCAGCGTCTCCTTTGAGGGCCCTCCCCAACTTGCCACTTGGCCCTGACTGCCTCCCCATGCCTGCTGAGTCGGGCCTCTCCAGAGCTCCTGCTGCCCTAGTCAGGGGCAGCTCAAAGCATGGCTTAGGGCACTGTCAGAGAAGCTGGTCCAGGAGTAGCTGTCCTGGGTTCTTATCTGATCACTTCCTAGTCCTAGTGAAGAAGACTCAGACATCCTTTGCCCCCACCCCGCATGCGCGCGTGCGCACACACACACACACACACACACACACACAATATTTCTACCACCTCCTCGTTTTCATCTGGCCACCTGACCCTGTACTGAAGCAGTACAGATTCGTGTGCCTGCCCTCAGGGCTTGGGGCCAGCAGAAAACTCAACCCATGTGAGGGGAAGGGGCCAAGAGTAGAAGCCCGAGTTCACACCTAGGTTAGAGAAAGACATTCTGCTGGCATGCTCCTTGAAAATGTTTCCTTTAGAATCAAAGGTAAGAGGGAAAATGTTTCCTTAAAAAAAAAAAAAAAAAAAAAAAGGCAACAAAAACCGTAATTGAAATTCATAGCAGAGTCTGACCCAGCCTGAGCTCCTGCCCAGGAAATGTGAGGCACAAAGGGCAGAGGAGACACTTCCTCTGTCTGAAGAGGCAGAGCCTGTCTTCAGAGGGCAGCTGTGGCTTCCTAGAGAGACTGCTGGCCTGGGAGTCTGGGGCCCTAGGTTTCTGCCCTGATTCTGCTTCTCATTAGCTGTGTGCCTTCAGGTAAGCGCCTTCCCCGCTCTGAGCCTCAGTTGTCTTAACTGGCAAATGAGGATGACTATACTCTTCTGTATGCCTGCAAAGAGAGGGGTTATCCAAGGACTAGGGAGTTGGGAATGCCTGGGAAACCAAGTGCCAGGAGCCCAGGTGGCCTTCTCTTAGATAAAAGAGCTGTGTTATTTTGTTCATCTCTCTGAAACCACACGTCTCTACCTAACAGCAGCTCGGTGGGGTGTTTGATCATCTTACAGCTGGCTCTTTAAGGCAGCACATTCTTCCCACACTGCCTACCCGCCCACTTCTAGCTAAGCCCCTTCAGCAAAACATCCTCCACCCCTGGACTGAGGCCATTGAGCCCCCACGCCGCCCCTTCACCCAATCCAAGTGGGCTGATGGTGGTGCTGGTGGGGTGGTCACAGCTCTTTTTGGGGGAAAGGGCAAGTGGCACTTCCAGAGGCACACAGGGCCCTGTGTGGCTTCCCTGGCTGCACCTACCATGGGATACATACTAGTACCTTTTCTGGACAGAAAAGGAAAATACATCTTTTCACCTGTCCCAAGACCCGTAAGGTATGTACATGTGTGTCTGTATCTATAAATAAATAATCAGGCATGATTTGTACTTTAATATTTGGGGCTATGATTCTACATCATAATTGAATCTCTGCCAGTCTAACACAGTGGAATTTTCTCTATTATTTCAGTGTCTGCTAAGAGAATTTCTATAAAGAAAAAAAAAGTGTGTCACAGGAACCAGAGAGGGTAGCACATGCATTGAACCACAGGAGGAAAAAAAGGGAAAAAAGAAAGGAGAGATTTCAGGAGTTGGGGCATGGAGCTGAATTGGACTCTGAAGCTAGTAGAAACATGTACATTTCATCACCACACACAGAGTTCTGTCATGTTACATCCTGTAATAGGCAAGGCACCCTGTCTGGTCCTGTTCTAGCAGAGAGGAGCCTAAAGCAGATGTGTGCCCCTGGCCCACACGCCACAGCCAGACCAGGGCAGAGTTAGAGCTAGAACTTGAGGCTCTGGAGCCTAGTAGTGGCCTGAGGGCAGTCTTGTCAACCTAGGTTTGGCTGAGTGCTCCCACGTTCCCCGTGCACTCTGCCCCTCCTTCAAGCTGCCTAAACTGCTGGCAGCAGGTGGCTTGCCATCCCAAGAGGTCACAGAGGGGGCCGGCCTCTCCCAGGGGCCTGCACTCTGGTTCTAAACTTGGCTCTGCCTCTGACTTCTCACATGGCTTGGTCTTCCTAGGCTTTTCTTCAACCCATTTCCCCAAGTCCATCGGGAGAGTGCATTTATCAAATGGATGGAAAGGGCACTGGGCTGGGAGTCAGCCCGCCAGTTCTAGTCTTCTCTCTGCCTGTAATTCAAGCACTGTGTGACTTGGAGCAAGTTACTTCACCTCTCTGAGCCTCAGGGTTGTTATCTACCCAATAGGAGGATCAAGGTTATACAATTGCCAAGAGCCCTTTGGGTTCTAAAGGTTGAATTCTCCGGATTCTCAGATTGCCAGGGGCAGGGTTTCCAGAGTGTACCATTCTGTTACCCAGGACAAGCCCCTGCCCCAGCCTCCCACAGCCCCGATTCCCTCACCTCGGAGCCAGCGCAGGAGAAAATAGTCATCTGGATTTGGCAGAGTGGGCAGCACATCCTGGACATTCTCCCGAAACTGTAGGGAGAGGCAGTAGGGTGAGTGGCAGGTCCCACCCCAACCACCCTCTGCTGGGGGCTCTCCGCAGGGACTTTGCTAGACCTCTCTTCAATACGGGTCAACTTGTAGACACTGGCTGAGCACATGGGCTGCATAGTACACTCTGCTGCCTCAGTGGATAGCAAGGAGGAGGCAGGAAGGAAGTAAGACACTACCTCTGCCTGGCTGTGTGCACTTCCACTCCAGTGTGGCAGGTGGGCATATGTGTTCCCAGCTGTGATAATAGACACTCTGGCACATGCCACAGTAAAAGCTATCAGTTTGCCAAGCGTTCCCTGTGTGCCCAGCACTGAACTTGGCATTTATCTTATTCATGCCTCACTCAGAGTCCCTGGAGGTTTCACTGTCCCTATTTTACAGATGAAGAAATTAGAGCTCAGAGAGGCTAAGTAACATTCCCAAGGCTGAACAGCTAGTAATCAGCAGAGCTGGGATGCAAACCCAGGTCTGTCCGAGGCCAGACAGCACACTCTTGCCACTGTAGTCTTCTGCCCTTTAGTAATGGACTGGTGAGCAATGTGCTGGGGGAGCAGAGGAAGAGAAAAGTTTGATTATGACCGGCCCAGGAAGACAGTGGTCTCATATGACTTCAAAAAAATGGCAATTTGCATTGGGCTAGAAGGACTTCAAAGGCAGCAGGAGGAGGGAGGAGGGCAATCCAGGTGGAGGGAACAGTTCCAACAGGAAGCCATGAAGGGGGAAAGTGCAGGGAGTGCCAAACAAGGGATGTGGACATCCACCTCCAAGTAGGTGAGCACACCCCCACGTGCTCTCCCCATGCCTCCTGCTCCTGGCCACTCACCTTTCCCTACTCACTGACCTTACAGGACAGCCCAGAGGGGACCAATGAGGACCTGCCACCTCCACCCCTTGCCTAGGTCAGCCAGGGACTTGAACCATCCCATCCCATCCCATCTCCCAGACTCCCAGACTCCCAGGGGAACTGCTCATCCAGGGCCCAGGCACGAAGCCACCCCTCACCAAGGACCCTACCCAGCCCCTGGTTTCCAGTTTAATCACCACCTAATCCCTTCTCTGCCTGACTTCCCCTGCAGGTCAGCAGTAAAACCTGAAACCTCCCTATCCAGCCTCCCTGGGATGGGGGAGGCCCAGCCTGGGGCAGAGCCTTCATGGGGTTGATGCCTCAGCCCACTGCCATGGCAGGAGACATCTGGCCCCCCACCCCCTGTCCAGCGATGGAAAACTGCTCAGCTGTGAAGATTCCAAACCTTCGGACCAGACCCAATGGGTCTGCTCCCAGAGCAGCCAACCTCCCCTCTCCTCAAGGGCAACAAAAAGTAGATTCAGTTGGTAGAGAGGGGGTCCAGCTTTCAAACTGCTGCCCCCTCCTCTGCCCAGGCGCCAAGGCAAAGCCAGGCTTACCTTCTAGCCTTCTGAAGAACATCTGCCCCAGTCCCAGGGAGGGGCCTGGATTGCAGGACAAGGGAGGGCTGGTCTGAGCTCAAACTAACCTCAACCCAGTGAGTCGCTGATAGGATTCCAGCCTTCACATGAGGGTGCTCCCTTCAACATCATCGGGTCCAACCCCTCCCTCACTTCGTTTCATCAAGGAGCACACAGAGAAGGACGGGTTTTGTCCAAGGTCGGCAGAGAGACTTGGTGCCCCAGAAAGGGCTCTCCAAGTATCCTCAAGAGCTGTCAGGGCCCTGTTCAGGGTGCCGCTGCCCCGTAAGAGGAAAACCTCCCGGAAATGGAAGGAAACCTGGGGCCCTGCCCCAGCCCCCAGGGCCCGGCTGCCAGTCTTGTGAATGAATATTGCCTTTGTGCCCTTAGCTACCTCCGAGGGCTTCCAAGCAACCACTTCTTCCCAGGTGGCACCGCCAAGGTCTCGCTCGGGGCTGAGGCTGGGGTGGCCAAACTTCCCTGGGGCCTCCTCGGCGGGGGGGGGGGGGAGGGAGGGGCAGGCCTCGGGGAGAGGGGCGCGAGGCGCCAGGTGCTGCCGGCCGCAGCTCCGCCAGCCTCCCGCCGGTCCCGCACCGTCGCTCGCCCCCCGCCCAGTTCCTTCCCAGCTCTCAGCTGCCGGAAGGTGAGGCCCCGGGCCGGGGGGGCGGGGGCCGGGCCAGGATGAGGACTCACCTTGGCCAGCGCCTCCTTCTGCTTGGGGCTCAGATCGCCGACTCTGCCGCTCATCGTGGCTCGGGCGCGGGCGCGGCGGTTGCTGCAGCTGATGGAGCACGGGTCGCTCTCTGCCGCCGGAGTAAAGTCCCAGCCTTTTGCCCGGGCCTCGGGGCTGGCCGCCAAGCCCCGCCTCTTAAAGGATCCCGAGGGGTGGAGTAGGGAGGGATGCGCTGGGCGCGGGAGCCTCTGGCGCGTTGCCCTCTATCCTCCTGAAGTCGGAGACCCTGGCAGGAGGCGACCAGGAGTGCCCCACCCGGGCCGAGGTCAGTGGACATTAGAGGGTCAGGAAATCTGGGTTCTGGTCTCAAATTTATCCTTAGCTCCCCTGTGACCTTGGACGAGACACCTGACTCTCTGGGCCTCAGTTTCCCCATCTAGGTGCTATCTAATGACCTCTCCTGCAATCAGACCCCATAGGGCAGAACCTCACTGCCCCAGATGGTGGAGAGCTTGCCTGGTGCCGCTGTGGAGGGCCAAGTCCTGAAACCTAGACATCGCCCTCTGATGAACCATGGTATTGGCCATTTCTCTCTGGAGCCCCTGCCCTCTTTCTCTTTGCCATTGGTTTTGGACCACTGCTGCCAACCAGCTTGGGGCCTCTCAGTGTTGACAGACTTTTCCCTCCACCTGTGAGGCAGGCAGGCCTAGGGAACAAGGAACCACAGACCAGGTCTCCCAACCCAGGGCCCTGACCTCTGCTTCTGACCTTCCCAGCTCTCCAAGAGCTGCTCCTCAGCAGGCAGAGAGGAGTGCTTCCTCTCTGGGAATCAGAAGTCCTGGGTTTGAATCCTAAATCCTCCTCTTCTGTCTGTCAGACTTCAGCAAGCGACTTCACCTCTGTGCACCCAAGCTTCTTCATTCATGACATGGAGGTGATGATCTGGATTTCAAGTCAGCTTGAGAGCATCAAGGGAGCTAACGTATATAAGTCACTCTGTGCCTTATGCACTCAAGTGCCTAACAAAGGGGTTGCCTCTGTGACCACTCCCTAGTCTGCCCTGCACACCTCTCTTTGCCGCCTGCCTGGCCAGGCTTTGGCCTCTGGGTGGGGATGTAGGGTGGACATGGAGGAAGCCACAGTAAAGCCACCGCTCAATGAAAGCAGGCCTGCTATCAGCTTATCTGCTTCCCCTGCTTCTGCCCAAGGGCCAGAGCTCTGGGTTCCTATAATTGCGAGTCTGACTTGTGTGATGGATGCTTCAGTGCCATCTGACTGTCTTGCCATGTCTGACAGCCCCTTCCTCATACAATGAAGCCCTTTCCTCCTTTCTGTGCTCAACAGCCTCCTCCCTCTGTCTGCCCCCTCCTGCCTCCCCCCCCCCCCATAACACACACACTATATACTCTCTTCCTACCTCTGTGGTAGCAGCTGCTCACATACCCTGGACCATTCTTTCCTCCTACTGTGTGCCAGGCCCTAGGTACTATTCTGAAATGAATCAGACACCATCTTGCCTCCCAAAGATAAGATATAGGCACCATCACCTAGAATATAGGAGCAAGATAAATGTTCCAAACAGAACAAGTGCCTGGGAGGTTAAGGAGGAGAATTTGCTTTGGGTTGTAAGAATCCTAGAAGGCTTTGTGGAGGGAGAGACATTGGAGCTGCACCCTAAAATATGGGGTAGGGAGGAAATGGAAAGGAAATCCATTCATTCCATGCTGGCACAATGGCGTAAGCAAAGTTCGGGTGGTTGATGGGAAGCATGGCTCCTGCCAGAGAGGAGGGGAGAGGAAGAATAGGCAGGAGGGACTGGCAGCACCACAGTGTGGCCCTGCTTAGTAGCATCGGCCCTGCTACACCGTGAGGTCCTTGGGCACACCGTCCTGGCTTACTTATCTCTGAACCCCCACAAGCCCCCTACCCTCAGCACAGCATCCTATACACAGGGGCTGTTCAATAAATGTATGCTGAATGAATGAATGTGAGAAATGCTCCAATAGGCATGGAGCCCGGTGCTGAGGGAGCCCAGGGAAGAAGATCTAAGCACAGATCATTCAGGGATCAGGCAGCTCACCTCACTTGACAGCTGTGGAAACCGAAGCCCAGAGAAAGCACGACCCCAAATCGTTAGCGGCGTGACAGATGTGGAGAACTCTGCCCGGTGCCTGGCACATGGAAAACCACCACTTAGTGACTGCAGAGCTAGGCCCAGGAGCTTGTGGGCATCCCACGTCTCAGAGTTGGTTCCCGCCAACTCTACGCTCCGGTCTCCAAGAGAGTAGAAAGCAGGAGGATCCCAGTTAGAAGGCAGAGGCCGGCTGCAGCAGGCCTGTTAAAGACACCTGGGAGGACTCTGCTCTGCACCTGACAAGGCCCCCTACCATGAGGGTCTGCTACAGGGTACAGAGCTGAGGGTCTCAGATTCAGCTCTGTGACTGAGAAGCCCCCAACTCCCACCTCTGGGAGGAGTTTTCAGGTTGTCCCAGCTGTTCTGCCCTAGTTAAAGAAAGAACCCTTGCCTTCTGGCTTAGGGCAGGACAAGGCTGCCTTCCTTGTTGGACATGTGGCTCAAATCCTTATATAAGATCCTCCCAGGGACAAGATGTAGGGCCCATTTAAAGGAAAATAGTAGAATAGCCCCTTTACAGCACTTTACAGTTTAGAAGGCACTTTCAGATCTAGCTTTTCATTTAAGCCTATGGTGACCCTCTGAGTCAGGTGATTTTTTGAGGAACCTAGGGAGAGAAGTGATCCTGTAAGAATATGTGCAAATTTAGGACTTGCACCCAAGTCTCTGGCTTCTGGGCCCTATGCTTTCAGGCACCCATAGGCTGGGGTGTGGACTAGCCTTGGAGTTACCTACATAGGCTACCCAGGAAAACGTTTACACAGCAGGAAATCACCCTCAGCCCCCAACAACCCCCCAGGAATCTGCAGTTACCTATGATAAAGGCCTAAGTGAAGTACCCTTCTTCCAGTCTGCTTTTTCCAAGTCCTGTGGCTACCTGCTTCTCCTTCCTCCACTGAAACTTACCTATCTCTGGCCCACTATGGAAGGGCTAGTTAATCTGATAATATAAATCCTAGAATAATAATCTGGTAAATTCCTCTGAGCTGGTTACTAAGAGAGAACCCCTCCTCCACATCCCTACCCTTTCTCTATTCCCCCACCCCTGTCCAGCAATTCTCTCTCCCTGCTAGGTATGTTGTTCCCCTGTTCAAGAATCTGCAGTGGCTCCCTAGTTCCTTCAGGCATCAGCTCAATCTCACTGACTTGCATTCAAGGCCAAGGCCTATCTTGTTCCAGCATCCTTTGGGGCCTTCACTGCCGCTCCTCCCCTCCACACACTTTCATTTTAGTCAAAGAAGCTCTGTGCTGTTCCTCAGACATACCTTGGCCCTCCTGCCTCTATCAAAATTGCTTCTCTCTCCTGTTTCTTCCTGCCAGATCCTCCTGCCAGATCCTCCCAGGCCATCAGAACCCTGTTCCTGCTATTTCCAGGAACCTCTCCCTGATTTAACCAATCCAACATGAGCCCTGCCAAACAGTAGCCCCTCTCTCTTGAACTTGACACTGACTACTCTGTATTGCAGTGGTGACTATCAGGCAATGGCCTGGCCCAATAGGAAGAGCCCAGCATCCTTAGTCAGGCAGGTCCCAGGTGAGATCCAGGCCCCACTGCTTGCCAGCTGTGTGACGAGGGTGCTGTGCTGAGTATACCTTGCCAGGCAAGGTGATGTTAACAGCTGAAAGAAGGCTGCTGGGCCTAGGAGGTCTAGAAGGAACGTGGGGTCACTGATGGTTCTAGTCTTGGGAGTTAGTGCCCTGGGGCTAAATTCCTCTGTTACATGGCTACAGACGTGGCCAGGAGCACTGAACTGGGGTCTCTCTCTCTCTCTCTTTTTTAAGTTTATTTATTTATTTTCTAGAGAAAGAGTGAGCAGAAGAGGGGCACTGGACTGGGGTGTCTCTCTCTCTCTCTTTTTAAGTTTATTTATTTATTTTCTAGAGAAAGAGTGAGCAGAAGAGGGCAGAGAGAGGGAGAGAGAGAGAATGCCAAGCAGTCTCCATGCTGTCAGTGCAGAGCCCCATGCAGGGCTCGATCTCACGAACTGTGAGATCATGATCTGAGCCGAAATCAAGAGTTGGATGCTTAACTGACTGAGCCACCCAGACTCCCCAGAGCTAGGGCTTTTGACTGTGTTCTTGAGTGAATGTGCTACAGTGACTATTTAGCAATGAATACTGGGGAGAGGGGGTGTGCACCTCGGGGCTATCTGCCTTGACCTCTGGGCCTTGGTTGACTCTTCTCTAAAACAAGGGCACTGACCTCCAGATCAGAGGCCCCTAGGTGCGTTGTCCTCTGATTCTCTGGTGCCAGCGGGAAAAGGGTGGTGCTGAGATTGGCACAGTGGTCTGAGACCTGAACAGTCTCTTAAACCCTTCAACAAATATTTGTGGAAAACTCTACTTCCATAGGGCCAGACAGGAGAACTTTCTAGAAAGTCCTTGTGACCATGCAGAAGGGCCCTGACTCCAGCCTCCATGCTTCCTGTCCTTATCCCAAGCCTGCCATGCAGAGTTTCAGCTGCCTTAAGTTTTTTTCCAACAAAGTGGGGGAAGGAATGAAGAAATCTACCCTACCTGGGATGACACGGCCCTGACAGTGGAGGTGACAGCAGCAGAATGAGGAGGCAACAGTGATAGACTGACTCCTGTTCCTGCCTGCACTGTCCTCCAGGTGGTCAAGGCTTCAGCTCCTAACTGGAGCTGGGAGCCAGAGCACCTTTTGTGCCTTGGCTCCATGAGTATTTAGGCAACAGGCATGTCACCAGGCATGGGGACATCTCAGAGAATGAGGCCAACCAATTCCTGCCCTCAAGGAGTTCCTGGTCCACAGGGAGAATGGCTAAGGCAACAGGTCATTCCAGTATAGTGCAGCCAGCACCACCACAGTGGTGCAGTCAGGAAGTTCTACATCCAGTCAAGAGACCTAATGACTGAGCAGGAGTCTGCCATATTGGAGGAGGCAGGAGTCCTGGAAACCATTCACTCCCCCCCTTCCTTCTTTCCTCCCTCTCTTCCTCCCTTCCTTCCTTCCTTCCTTCCATCCTTCCTTCCTTCTTCCTTCCTTCCTTCCTTCCTTCCTTCCCATAGTTCACTGAGCACTGTGGTAATCCTGGAGTAAAAAAACTGCCCTCATGGAACTTGGGGTTGGGGCCATGCCCAGACTGAGCTTGGGCTGTGGAGAAGTGAGAGGGGCTAGTAGGGGCTCAGATAAAGAATCAGGGCTTGGGGGTACATGCATGTAGGAGAGGCAGGGGTCAGGAAGGACCTTTGAGCAGTGGTGAGGGGTTATTCTAAGACCCTTGAGCTGGGGATGCTCTGTGTGGATGGCGGGGGTGGGGAGGTCTTCTCCCTTTTGGGGCCTCAACATCCTTGGTGTTGAATAATACTGGGACGTCTGCGAGGGTAAATTCAGACTGCAGGCAGAAAGTACCTTTGAAGACTGAAGGGCCACAAATGGATCTCCCTTGGGGAGGGCAGTGTATGTGTAGGAGAAGGGGTGGGGTAAAGAGCCCCCTTGCCAGACCCCTCAGGTCCCAGCCCAGCCCTGCCCAACTGCCCACAATACAGATTGGCAGCCTCTCTATTCCCTTACTCTTTCCTCTCCTCCCCAGCTCCCAGTGAGGAGGGCAGGAGTCTTCAAGGACTTCAGGATAGGAGGTGGCAGCCGGGGCTCCTCCCCTGAGGCAGCTCCTTGGCCCCTGCTGTTGCCTCTCCCCCTGAAGTAATGCAGTGAGAGCAAGGAAGCCTGGAGCCAAATCCCACCTTTTCAGAGGGCAAAGTCACCTGCCTTCTCCAGGTGCCTGTTTCCTGGGGAGAAAAATAATCCTTGCCTCTTTCCCAGGGCTGCTGTGAGAATTCCAAGTGAAATAATGGCTGAAAAAGTGATGGGTGCACAAATGTGGGGGATTATTAGTACTATTATGTGTTAATTCTGAAGGCACAACAGACTGGAGAAACTGAGCCTGCCCAGCTCCTCCCAAGGAGCCCACTTCCTCTTCACTTCCGCAGTCCATCCTGGCTTTGTGAAGACGCAAATCCCCTCCCCGCCCCACTTCCCACAACCGAACCCCCCTAATTAAGTCCCTTACCTTCCCAGCTATCATTATCTAATCCCTAAGCCTTTTCTCACCCGTCTCCAGTTGTCCCAGGGATTCAAATCCCTTTAGAATGAGGTGGCCCAGTTAGCTGTGAACCCAGAAGCTGGGGGCAGGGAGCAGGAACTTCAGGACTCCCCCTGAGTGGAGGGGACAGTGGAGGAGGGTAGGAAGGGTACTGGAGACCCTGCCCTGGCTCTGGACTAGCTGGCATGAGCCTGGAGACTTCCCTTGGGCAGAGTGGGTTTTCATTTCTACACCTGTACCCTGCATCCAAGATAGAATCCAGATTCTACAGTCAGACTTGCTCAGGGCAGGTCAGTGCCTTTGAGAAACAGAATGGCATGGGATAAGCCCCCCCTGACTCTGGAGTCAGACTACCTGGGTTCAGGTTCTGGTTCCATCACCTACCAAGGTTACTTGACCTCCATGCCTCAATTTCCCTTCCATTAGATGGCAATGATAATCTACTACCTCATATGCCTTTGGTGAGATTAAATGAGCTAATTCATGCAAAGGGATCTTGAACAGTGCCTGGAACATATTAAATGTACTGGCTGTTTTTATTTGTACTTCTTATTTCTTCCCCCCATGATATTCTTGCCATTCAGATCTTAACACACACACCACCTCTCAGAGAGGCCTTTCCTCCCTTGGTACAGAAACTGAAGTAGCCCCCAGCAACCCACCCCCCATGCTATTTTATCTCCTTCATATGGCACTAACCGTGGCCTGAAATTACCCTGCTTGTATATGTGGTGATGGTTTCCTATCTATTCGGAAGGGCAGGAGCCATTGCTGGTCCTGGTCACTGTTCCATGTCCAGTGCCTAGAACCCAGCAGGCACTCCATATCCATTTGTGGGCAAGACCCAGCACTCACTCTGTCCCCCAAGGGCTGGGCCCAGGGAAGGAGCAGGCCCCTGGCCACCCCTCCTTTGGTAGCCCTTCCTCCCCCTGACACCACAGTTAAGATGCTGCTACTCTGTACCTCTGACCCTGCCCTGTGTGATCTTTGGAAAGTCACCACCCCTTTCTGGGCATCCGGGGGGGTGAGGAGGGAGAGGGCAATGTAACTAGACAAATTTTTTAAAATCTGCTTTTTTTTAAATGTTAATTTATTTTAGAGAGAGAGAGAGAGAGAGAGAGAGAGCACAAGTGGGGGAGAGGCAGAGAGAGAAGGCACCAGAGGATCTGAAGAGGGCTCTGTGCTGACAGCCCGACGCAGGGCTTGAACCCATGACCCGTGAGATCATGACCTGAGCCGAAGTCGGATGTTGAACCTACTGAGCCGCCCAGATGCCCCGACAGTCTAAGAATTTTCTAAGAAAATTTGTTACATATCCCGGAGCTCATGCCTATTAAGTGAAAGGACCTCAAGGATCTCTGAGGTCTGAAAATGCAGCCCCCCCAGCCTAGCCCTCTCTTGTTGCCACTGGTCCTGAAACCTCCCATGGGGGTAGGGGCGGGGCGCACTCCCCTCAGCTAGGCATTGCCTTCCTGAAGGCCCTTTTTGAAAACAGCAGAGTGCAGCACAGGGCCCCAGCATGGTCCCCGGGGACTAGCCTGCCTCCTGGTGGCAGCTTGATTACATTGGCCCTCTTCCATCCCGGGAGGGTACTCCTGGGTGGCAGACACACATTCTGGATATGGACTTGCCTTCCCTGCCCTTCATCCTACTTCCAGCATCACTCACGGAATGCTTTGTCCATTTTTATGCACAGCCTGGCATCACATTGAAGAATTCATTTCACAGCAAAGGAAGAGCAGCCATGGGCTTGTGCCATGGAATTCACCGGCCTTACCACATATTCTATTACTGGTGTTGATTCTAAAACATTTCACTGGCCCAACCCTGTTCCACTTGGGAGAACACATGCCATGCCTCACACTTTTGTTAACAGCTTCATTTCTTCCTAGGTCCCTGCAACTTAAGGGGGTGAAGGAGACAGGGTGCATTGGGGCCTCCTCCACACAGTTCACAGCCCAGCCCAGGGCTAGGAAACCTTGTAACCCAAGACACAAGCCATTTGGAATGACAGCATGTCTGGTGAAAGCCTCCCCCAGCTCCAAAGTGTTTGGTCCAACTCCCATTTTACTTTACAGTTGGAGACACGAGCCAAGAAAAGGGAAGTGGCTTGCTCAGAAGAAAATGGCAGAAAGAGTGACAGCCCTGCCCCTGCCAGCTCCCCACCCAGCCCCAGAAGTGAAGCAAGCTAGGATCTGAGGAACTTGGCTCCTCTGGAGCGGCCCACAGGGCTGAGCATCCTGTTTGTCCCTCCCTGAGAGCAGGGAAGCCCGAGGTACGGCACCAGGTCTAGCTGCCTGCCTCTTCTCCCAGCTGGGATCCCTTCCTTCCCTGTTGGGTCCTCTAGTCTCCTCCTCCTCAGATGTTGTGATCCCAAGCAGGACCTCTCCTGGCATTCATTCCCTGCAGTCAGTCTCCTGACCTTTGCTGCCTTGTCCCTGGGCTGATACTCCCTCCAGCAGTAGCTCCCATCTTCACTGCCCCTCTACCTGCCCCCCACCCCAACCCACCACACACAACAGCAGAAGGGCCCTAGTTGGGCTGGGCTATACCCTGCCACGTTTACAAGCACTTGTCTCTTCGAGGGTAACTAAGGGTTACCCAGCGGGAGGACAGACCACAGAGGAACTCTGATTACTCACCAAGTTTACAGGGGCACTCAGGCTCCCACTGAGGGAAAGCCAGGATATGTATATTCGTGGGGAAGCAGAAACTTGTTCCAGGCTGGTGACAGACACAGGCAAGGCTCTGTGCCTGGTTTGTGTATGTGTATTAAGGGAGCAGTGAGGACCCCTTGCCTGGGTGGGCAGGATGGGGGTTAGGGAGCAAGTAGTGGGAATGGGGATAGGCAGACAGTGGAGCCAGCAGCCTGGCTGATTACAGGGTGTGTCCTTGCAACCCTGTCATTGGGGCTGACAGATGGGCTGGGACATCCACAGAATTGGAGAAACAAGACTGTCAGTGGACACCAAGGAGACTTCACAGTGCATTTTGCAAATTGTGGAGAATGCTTTTTTAAAAAAATATTTATTTACTTTTGAGAGAGCGAGCGATAGAGAGAGCATGCACACAAGTTGGGGAGGGGCAGAGAGAGAGAATCCCAAGGAGTCTCTGCACTGTCAGCACAGAGCCCCATGTGGGGCTCGAACTCACACACTGTGAGATCATGACCAGAGTTGAAATTAAGAGTTGGGCACTCAACCGACTGAGCCACCCAGGCCCCCCAAGAATGATTTCTTTGACATATGAAAGAATGTTAGTAACCTACGCAAAGAAATAAAGAATGATATAATGAACACTGATGTGATTTAAAAAGCAGAATACTCCTGGGTGCCCTTCCCCAATTATATCCCACAGATGAACTGAAGTTTGTTTCTCATTCCCTTGATTTTCTCTATAGTTATGTTGCAGATGAATTTATCTCTTAACAATATAGTCAGTCTTGCGTGTTTCTTCTTTAATTGAGGTGAAATTCACATAACATAAAATTAACAATTTTAGAGTTAAAAAAAGTCTAGTGGTACTTCGTACATTCACAATGTGGTGCAGCCAGCACCTCTATCTAGTTCCAAAACATTTTCATCACCCCGGAAAGAAACCTTATACCCGTTAAGCAGTTACTTACCATTTCCTCTACCTGCCCCCTGACCCAGTCACCAATCAGCTTTCTGTCTCTACAAATTTATTCTGGATATATCATACAATATCTAGGCCTTTTGTGTGGGGGTTATTTCACTTAGCATAACGTTTTCAAGCTTCAACCATATGGTAGCATGGGTCAGTACTTCATTCCTATTTATGGCTAAATAATATTCTATTATATGGACATATCAAAATTTATCCATCAATCAATGGACATTTCAGTTGTTTCCACCTTTCAATCATTGTGAATAACACTGCTATGAACATTGGTGTACAAATCTCTGTTCGAGTCCTTGCCTTCATTTATTTTGGATATATACCCACAAGTAGAATTGCTGGGTAATATAGTAATTTTACGTTTAATTTTTTAAGGATTTTCCATAGCAGCTGCACCATTTTACATTCCCATTCTTGATCCATTTTGAGTTAATTTTTGTATATAGCGTGAGGTAGGAGTCCAATTTCATTCTTTTGCATGTAGCTGTCCAGTTGTCCCAGCACCATTTGTTAAAGAGACTATTCTTTCCCTTATTGAATAGTCTTGGCACCCTTATTGAAAATCAGTTGGCCATAGATGTCTGGGTATATTTCTGGACTGGCAATTGTATTCCATTGATCTATGGATCGCTTTATGCCAGTACCACACTGTTTTGATTACAGTACTTTGTAGTATATTTTTAAATTGGGAAGTGTGAGTCCTCTAAATTTGTTCTCTTCTTTTTCTTTTTTTTTTTTTATTTTTTTTAACGTTTATTTTTGAGACAGAGAGAGACAGAGCATGAACGGGGGAGGGTCAGAGAGAGGGAGACACAGAATCTGAAACAGGCTCCAGGCTCCGAGCTGTCAGCACAGAGCCCGACGCGGGGCTCAAACTCACAGACCGCGAGATCATGACCTGAGCCGAAGTCGGCCACCCAACCTACTGAGCCACCCAGGCGCCCCAACTTCTTTTTATTTTTAATGTTTATTTACTTATTTGGGATGTGGGGAGAGAGAGAGAGAGAGAGAGAGAGAGAGAGAGAGAGAGAGAATGAATATCCCAAGCAGGCTCCATGCTGTAAGTGCAGTCTGTCATGGGGCTTAAACTCACAAACCGTGAGATCATGACCTAAGCCCAAATCAAGAGTCAGATGCCCAACCCCCAAGTCATCCAGATGTCCCTGTTCCTTTTTTTCAATATGGGGTATTCAGGGTTCCTTGCAATTCCATACGAATTTTAGGATGAGTTTTCCATGTCTTCAAAAAAGGTCATTAGGATTTCAGTAGGGATTGCATTGAATCTGCACATTAATTTGGGTAGTATGGCCATCTTAACAATATTAAGTCTGCCAACCCATTAACATGGATGTCTCTCCATTTATTTAGGTCTTCTTTAATTTATTTCAGGAATGTTTTGTAGTTTTCAATGCACGTTTTTCAACTCCTTGCCTAAGCTTATTCCCAGGTAATTTAATTTTTTATGGAAACTATCATAAATAGAATTGTTACCTTAATGTTCTTTTAAAATCATTCATTGCTGGTGTGGAGATACACAACTGATTTTTGTGTGTTGATCTTTTACATTCTGACTTTTCTTAAAAGTTTATTTTGAGAGAGAGAGCATGTGCAAGCAGGGGAGGGGCAGAGAGAGAGAGGGAGAGGGAGAATCCCAAGCAGGCTCCATGCTGTCAGCCTGGAGTCCAGTGAGGGGCTCCATCTCACAAATCGGGAGATCACAACCTGAGCCGAAATCAAGAGTCGGGTGCTTAACCACTGAGCCACCCAGGCGCCCTTAAATCCTGATGTTTTGGGGCTTAAATGATATTATTATTTGAAGACTTGCTTTTTGTGGCAAGCATTCTATTAGAATTGTCCATGATGATACGCACAACTAATACATTTGTTTTTCTCTGTTGCGTGGTATTTTACATAAGAAGATACTACAGTTTATCTCTTCTCCTAGTGATGACGAGTCAGGCTATTTTAGTCTTTTACTATTCAAGCAGGGCTGCTCTGCATATACCCAGGGAATGGTTCTCACCTGGGACTGCACATTAGAGTCATCTGGAGTACAAGTCTTTTGTCATTACCAGCCACAAGGCCCTACCTCCCAAGATTCTGTTGATTTGGAGTAAGGTTTGGGCAGCATTTTTAAGAAGATCCTTAGATGATTCTAATGTTCAGTCTGTGTTGAGAACCACTACTCTAGAGTGTATACCTAGGAGTGGGATTCCTGGGGGTGTACATTTTCAGTTTGATTTGATGTAAAATCATTGCCAACTGTATGGTACAACCAAGCCATACCACCCTCAATAGTACAGATTCCATTATTCCACATCCCTACCAACCCATGACATGTCAGATTTAAAATTTTTGCCAGTTGATCTCTCGTGTGATCTTAACTTGTATTTTCCTGATTACTGATGACGTTGAGCACCTTGTTATATCTATTGACCATTCTTGTTGTTCTTTTGTCAATTGCCTATGCGTACCCCAGGCCCTTAACTATCTATCCACTTGTACATTCTGCAGAGGAATCCTTTGGTTGCAAACACCTTCTCCCAGTTTGTGGCTTCCCCTGCCATTCTATTACAAGGTTCTGATTAACAGAAGTTTGTCATTTTAAGGGTGCCTGGGTGGCTCAGTTGGTTAAGCGTCAGACTTTGGCTCAGGCCATGATCTCACGGTTTGTGAGTTCGAGCCTCGGGTCGGGCTCTGGGCTGACAGCTCAGAGCCTGGAGCCTGCTTCGTATTCTGTGTCTCCCCCTCTCTCTGCCCCCTCCCCTGCTCACACTCTGTGTCTCTCTGTCTCTCCATAATAAATAAATGTTTAAAAATAAATAAATAAACATTAAAATAAAATTTAGAAGTTTGTCATTTTATTGTAGATGCATTTTTTCAATCTTTTCCTTTATAATCTGTTTTTACATTGTAAAAAATCTCTCCTGACCTTGAAGGAAATACGATAGCCTTTTATATTTCTTTCTAAAAATGTTTGAAGTATTACTTTTCATATTTAGATCTTTAATTCACACTGAATTGATTTTTTTGTGTATGATGCGCAGAAGAGGTCCAATTTCATTTCTTTTCCTTATGGTAAACTCATTTTCTTAGCACGATTTGCCAAACAGTGCATCATACTGGCCCTCCCCACTCCCCAACTGCAGCGCTTCCTCTGACATAGCCACATTTTAGGTATGGAGGCCAGTTTCTGGCTTCTCTGTTGGATGTCTGTTTGTCTGTCTTTGGACTTACATCGGACTGTCTTATTCTCTCCATCTTATTCTTCAGGGGCATCTTGACAGTTCATCATCGGTGGTTTTATGGGTGTTCACTATAAAATTCTTTCAAATTTTCTGTATATTTGAAAATGTTCAAAATAAAATACTGGGGAAAGAGTGTTGTGGCTTATCTGGCCTTTGCCCTTTTATCAAGATACAGTTTTTATTTTTATTTTTTATTTATTTATTTTTTTTCAACTTTTTTTTTTTTTTAATTTATTTTTGGGACAGAGAGAGACAGAGCATGAACGGGGGAGGGGCAGAGAGAGGGAGACACAGAATCGGAAACAGGCTCCAGGCTCCGAGCTGTCAGCACAGAGCCCAACGCGGGGCTCGAACTCACGGACCGCGAGATCGTGACCTGGCTGAAGTCGGCCGCTTAACCGACTGCGCCACCCAGGCGCCCCCAGTTTTTATTTTTAAAAAATTATTTATATTTGAGAGAGAGAGGGAGGAGACAGAGAATGCCAAGCAGGCTCTGTGCTGCCAGCGCAGAGCCATACATGGGGCTGGAACTCACAAACCATGAGACCACACTGAGCCAAAATCAAGAGTAGGAAGCTCAACAGACTGAGCCACCCAGGCGCCCCAGGATACAATTTTTAAAAGGTTCAGATTTCTGACGAGGTAGTTCCCAGCAGCCACAACCTTTGGGAGAAAAGGATGAGTTTTAGGACGTGTGGACCTCTCACATTCCTTTAGGCATCAGAAATTGTTAGAGATGAGGCAGTGCTGCTCTAATATTACGCTCATTTTACTACGCAGGAAAGTGACCTGCCTGAAGACCCAGCCTGTGGGAGCCACTGAGGAGTTGTGTCTGCCCTGCTTTGTCTAGGCAAGCACCCCGAGCCCCTTTCTCAGCCCTTTCAGGACCCTTCCCCCATCTTCTTTCCACGCCAATGTCTGGTTCTCTGTCTCCTGGAGCTTGGTCTGGAGGAGAGATAGAAACCCAGGAAGGAGGGGGTTGTGACTTGACCAAGGCCACACCGTATGACCGTGTAACCGTTAAGGCTGGCGCACAGCAAGGGCTGTCCCTTGTTCCTGCCCTTCTGGAGCCCTGATCGTGCCTCCGCCTCCCCTTGCGGCCAACCTTTTCCCTCGGTCTCCCCTGCTCTGGTCTCGGCAGGTCTGACAACGGCCACAGGCGGTGACCGCTCTCTTACTTCCCACCTCTGCACAGACCTCTACCCGGGCTCCGCCCCATTCCGGCCTCCGCGGCCGCCGGCGCCTGAATTCTCCGCCGCCACCAGGGGGTGCGCGCGGCCCAGTCTGAGCGCTGGAAACGCAAAGAACCACCCCCATCCTGGCGCCCCGCCCCGCCCCGTCCGGCCCCGCCCCCGCCCCTCCCGGCGCCCCGCCCCGTCCGGCCGCGGCCTCGTTCCTTACGTTCCCCACCCCCTCGCCCCCCACAGCGCCCCGGACCCCCGGCTCCCGTCTCGTCTGCTCGCAGGGTCCGGCCATGGGCCCCGCCGCTCGCCCCGTTCTGAGGTCGCCCCCGCCGCCTCCTCCGCCGCCGCCGTCGCCACTGCTACTGCTGCTGCCCCTGCTGCCGCTCTGGCTGGGCCTGGCGGGACCCGGCGCCGCGGCGGACGGCAGCGAGCCTGCGGCCAGGGCGGGGCGGGGCGGGGCCCGCGCCGTGAGGGTGGACGTGAAGCTGCCGCGGCAGGACGCTCTGATCCTGGAGGGCGTCAGGATTGGCCCCGAAGCCGACCCAGCACCCACGCTGGGCGGTCGCCTGCTGCTGGTGAGCGCAGCCGAGCCATCTGGCTCCGCACCCAGATCTGGCCTACATCCTGGACCAAGCCCTAGCAGTCCAGCGCCCCCTCCCCAGGCTGCCCAGGCCCCAGATTCCGGCTTCCAAAACCCGAGATCCAGATGCTCTCCCCTTCAAACTCGCTTCCAAACCCTGGCCTTGAATCCTCCGTGTGTCCCCTCTTCTTCCCCCTCCTCCCTCTGCCCATGGTCCTTTGCCCCACAGATGGACATCGTGGATGCTGAGCAGGAGGTGCCGGTAGAAGGCTGGATTGCAGTGGCATACGTGGGCAAGGAGCAGGCGGCCCACTTCCACCAGGAGAGTCAGGGCAGCGGCCCGCAGGCCTATCCTAAGGCCCTGGTTCAGCAGGTGCAGAGGGTGTAGGTGGCAAAGGGGGCTGGAGGAAGGGGTTTCAAGGCATCTGCTAGAGCCAGACTACCATGTGGGCCCCTAAGGAGCTTCCAGAGAAACCCTGGGCCTGGGTGAGGCAAGGGCCCCCAGTTTGTAGAATTGAGTCAGTGGAAGCAGGGAGGTGGGAGGAGGCCAGAAAGTCAGGAAACTTCATCAGGCTCTGAGAGTATCAGATGGGGAGTTCCTGCCCAGGGTCTAGGGGCAGGCCCTTCCTGCTAGGACCAGGGAAGGCACAGAATCATTGGAGTCCCACAGAGCATCTGGGGGAATGGCAGGAGGAATAAGAGTTTCTGCCCTTGACCTCAAAGAGTGTACAGCCAGTCTGTCCAGAGGAAACACTTGCTGCAGAGCCAGCAACTAAGAACCCTGTCGTGGGTGGTGAAGCAGGTGTGTGGGCAGGGTGCCTGCTAGCTTCTGCCTTTGTCCCCTTGCAGATGCGGAGGGCGCTCTTCCTGGGAGCCTCTGCCCTGCTCCTCCTCATCTTGAACCACAACGTGGTCCGAGAGGTAAACGTGTTCAGGCAGTGGGGGTGTGCAGGCCAGGGAAGAGGGGACCAAGGCCAGCTGACCTTCTTGTCCATTAACAGCTAGACATATCGCAGCTTCTGCTCAGACCAGTGATTGTCCTCCATTATTCCTCCAATGTCACCAAGCTACTGGAGGCACTGCTGCAGTGAGTTGGGGTTTGGGTTCCAAAGGACTGGGCCTGGGAGCCTGGGTACTGAGGGGTCCCTGAATCTGCCATGGTTCAGAGGTCTCAGGACCAGGGATTTTCTTGTTAACCTTAAAGCTATAGTCTCTTAGTCTGAAAAATGAGTGAGGGGACTGAAAGAAGATACCAAGGCCTAGAGCAAAGAGACAGCTCTAGGGACAGAGGGGAATTGGCTCTAGCAAGGAGGAAGCTGGATTCCTGATTGACGGGTTCTTTCTGGGACTTGCAGGCCTCCCTGGCCTGGCTGATACAAGAACTGGAAAAACCAATAGCCAGGAAGGACCTAGAAGCCAAAGCAGAAGGGCTGTGGGAGGATACTTGGGGGTATCCTTTTTTTTCTACAAGGCTGGGGTGGATGGGTCTGGGCCTCTCCTCCCAAGAGTCCTTCCGTCTGGCCCCTCTGTGGCTTTCCCTTCCAGGAGGACCCAGGCCACAGCTGAGATCACCAGCGGAGAGTCCCTGTCAGCCAATATCGAGTGGAAGCTGACCCTGTGGACCACCTGTGGCCTCTCCAAGGATGGCTACGGAGGATGGCAGGACTTGGTGTGCCTGGGAGGCAGTCGGGCCCAGGAGCAGGTGGGTGCCTGGGGGGAGGAGACTCAGGTGGGGCCGCACACATGCCTTGTCTCAGATCCTGTGGCCTCTCCTCGCCTTGGTGACCAGGAGCACTTCTTCCACCTCCCAGGGCTGAAATGAGTGTTCATTGACATGGTGGGTGCTCCGTGCAGTGCCTGACCGGGGTCATGCACAGTGTCAACTACTATTGTCATGTTATTCTCCCGCTCAGAAGCCCTCTTTGGCTGCCCATTGCCTACAGAATAAAGCTCAGACTTCTTAGTCTGGCTTTCACAACGCTCCTAATTACTCACCTATCCTTTCTTTTCTAGCTTTCTCCTTATATTCTGCATCCTGTGCCATTTACTGGCCTTCACACATACCCTGGTTTCCTGCTGCTAGGCCTTGCCCATGCCTGCTCTTTTTCTCTGATTCCATATGTCTCTGTCTGCCTGCTTTCTTTGGAAAGTTTCCCTCACAACCTCCGCTCACCGTTCCTCTCTCCTTCTTCTAAATCACAGCAGTGCCTTGTCAAGCCCTTCACAGGGTTCTTAGGACAGGCCATCCTGTATATGTGTTGGGGAATGGGTGTCTCCTGAAGGCTGGGGCTATGTCTTACTTATCTCTGGATTTCTCAATGCTGGGCATCAAGAGGGTTCAAAGGTATTCCATCCATAAGCATTTCTCGAGTCCCTACTCTTTGCAGGGCAGGCATGTCCTGGTCTCCTGGTGGGCAGCCTCCGGTAGATGTTGGTGGATGTGGACCATGCGGGGCAGCTTCAAGTCAGGCAGACTTGCAATTTTAGCTGAGTGATCTCAGGCTGTGTGTTTAACTTCTCTGGTCTCATATCCCTCGCTTGTGAACCAAGGCCAGCACACAGCCACAGGGTTGTCAGGGAGTCGTGTACCTAAAGCTTGCGGTGGGCATGGAGCAGATGGGCAGGTGCTGCTACCCTGAATATCTTCACTGTTAGAAGTTCCTGAATGAGTTAGCAGTCATCAGATAACTTTTGAGATCTTAGGACACTTAGGGCTCCATGAGAAGGGCTGTGGAGGGTCCAAAAGACCTGAGACACCTGGGCTCGGTCCTGAAGGGCTCAAAGATGAGCAGGGCTCTCTCACACAAAAAGGCCTCTGCAGTTCAGCCCAGCTTGTGGTATTTACTGTTTGAGCAGCAGGAACTGAACCACAGTTCTGTGAAGGGAAGGAGCAGCCACTAGGACTGGTAGAATGGAAGGGCTTTCTGGAAGAAAAGGGAGCCCCACCGTATTTCCCCCTGGAGGGCAGCCCACTCAGACCTGTGGGTGGGGCAGACATTTGATGAAGGGCTGTCAGATGAGAGGAAGTGCCTGTAGAAAGACTGGAGATAGGGAAGGGGCAGGCTGGGCAAGGGGCCTGGAGCTGGGAATGTATGCAGTCTTCAGGTCAGTCTGGCTGGTACAGAGGGCAAAGCTGAACAGCCATGCTGCTGGCCACAGTGGACCCATACAATTGTTGGCTAGCCATGATAGCTGAGGAATCTTAAGGGTGGCTGAAGCCAGCTCTCAGCCCCAACCCCAGGGCCTAGTCACCATCCTTCCAGCTTCAAAATCCAGAGCTGCAGCACCCGTGTATCAGAAAGGTCAGATGAACCACTCCCTTACTGCTCGGATGGACAGACCCTGCCCTCCCTCCTCACCTGGGGGTCCCTAAGATGGGCTGAGCCTGGGGAGGCTGGTCTCCAGCCTGCAGCAGCGCTCTAAGGCGGCCGTGCCCTCCACCCACCCAGTGCCCACAGGCTGCTCCAAAGCCTGGAAGTCCAGGTTCCACCCTGGAGAGCTTACATTGCAATGGCCATGGAGTCCTGCCACGTGTCAGTCTGGCTCAGCAGGGTAGCTCCAGCCCTGGGCTCCAGCCCTGGGCCCCATTTGGGGAGGAGATAGGCCATGGCTGTCCCTCTGCTGGGTTGAGCATGGGGCTGGTGGTGGGCATCGGCCCTTGGGACACAGCAAATGCATCTGAGCTCAGCCTAAGGCGCTGTGGAAAGCTTCCTGGAGCAGGTGCACAAGGGAGACAGGGACACAGAGACCACAAGGGAGAGGGTGAGGAGTGGGAAGCTGGGGCTCACTGACATCTCTTGATAATGGTCTCTCGGGTGCCACCGCTGAGCAAGATTAACATCTTGTGACACTAGTGACACCCAGCCTTATCCAGAGTGGTGTTCTCTTTTGGTAGCAAATAATTTCTCGGCCTCTCTCCCCCAACATGATGATAGTTGAACTTCATTGTTGGCTGAGGAAGAACATGATGGCAGAAAGCTACTAGGAATGCAGAAAGCTTTTAAATGAATACATTCATTCCTCCTAACATATCCAAAGACCCTGTGAAAAGGTGAGCCTGTGTGGGTGAGCTGGCTGGAGTTTGCTTACTCTGCTGCATCATTTCCTGAGCCAGCTGTTTTGTAGTCAAAGTCCAGCTGCCACATTGCTGTGGGGGGAGTTCAGTCAAAGTCACTATGTGCCCCAGAACTCGGAGGCCCTCAGGGGACTCTCAAAGGCTGAGGCAGGTCAGATGTGGTTCCCTCCCACCAGCGGGACCACCAAGGGCGGCGGCAAGGAAGTACACACTAAAGAGTGTGAGGAGGGCTTGGCTGGGCAGGGGGAGGCAAGTGGGAGCATTTGCTTAGCCCTGGTAGTCAGGGAGAGCTCGGGAGCAAGGGACTTCCAAAGGCATTAGCCGAGGGAAGGGGTGAGGAAGAACAGGGAACATGAGAAGAAGCAAGGAACAGAGTGGGTGGAAGATCTAGGGCCTTGTCAGAGGGCTGCTAGAGGAGTTTGGGTTTTCTCCTGAGGGTGGGGGCATTGCAGGGAAGAGGGGTCCAGCAGGGGTCCTCCATGATCAGTTTGCAGGTGAGATCCTTGTGGCTGTGGGAAATGGGCTAATGAGGCTTGAGCAGGTCACCCAAGGAGTGGAGGGGTGGGACGGAGGGAAAGGATACATGAGACTCCTAAGCGTGAAGCCACAGGGGACCATGTGAATGTTCTGCCCACACAGAAGTGGGTAAGTGATGGCGCTCAAGAAAGTAGACCAGGAGAAGTGTGGGTTAGGGATTGGGATGGGAAGGTGAGCTGGGGAGGGGCTGGGGAGTCTGTAAGGCTGCCAGAGAGAAGCTTCCAAGTATGCAAAACATACTGAGTTTGTTGCCCAAGAGAGGCCTGGGCTGGGGACACATGTGGGTCCCCTCAGCTGCTGGACGAGGAGTTGTGTAGACAGCCGGGGCAGACCCTGGGAGCACACAGATGGGAGGAACAGAGGCTTCAGAAGAGGAAGCCAGGAGCCTGCAGGGACACAGTGCCAACGGACCTTACCTGCCTGGTCCTTTGAGGGGATTTACTGTGGGAAGAGTGTGGAGTGGCCCCAGGACCCCTGACACTCTACTCCCCTCTCCAGAAGCCCCTACAGCAGCTGTGGAACGCCATCCTGCTGGTGGCCATGCTCCTGTGCACAGGCCTTGTGGTTCAGGCCCAGCGGCAGGCGTCAAGGCAGAGCCAGCGGGAGCCCGGAGGCCAGGTGAGAGCCAGCTCCTGGGAGCCCCGGTGCCCCCAGACCTCCAGCCTACCCTTTAACTGTGTCTGCCCTCCCCCAACAGGTAGATCTGTTCAAGCGCCGTGTGGTGCGGAGACTGGCATCCCTTAAGACCCGGCGCTGCCGTCTGGGTAGGGCAGCACAGGGGCCCCCAGAGCCTGGTGCTGAGACTTGCGCCGTGTGTTTGGACTACTTCTGCAACAAGCAGGTTAGTGCCCTGGGCAGAGGCCAGCCATCAGCTGACCCATGATGTCTCACTCCACTCCTGAGAGACCCCAGAACCATTCCGACCGGGCCCTTATGCTCCCAGCCCCCGCTATAATTAGGAAAGCAGAATGGTGGGCGGGGGATAGGCCACAGGATTTTCATCATTTCCCCAGCTCAGGTGGGGGCCAGGCATCCCCACTTGGAGGCTTGACTCTGGGGCCTGAACTCTTGCCTCACCCCCTGCAGTGGCTCCGGGTGCTGCCCTGTAAGCATGAGTTTCACCGAGACTGCGTGGACCCCTGGCTGATGCTCCAGCAGACCTGCCCTCTGTGCAAATTCAATGTGCTGGGTAAGCACCAAGGGTGGGGACCCTTGGCTGGCTATATACCTGCTTCCCACCTGACCCTTCCTTCCTGTTTTTTCCTCCTCTTCTGCAGGGAACCGCTACTCAGATGATTAGCTGCCGCAGCTGCATCTCTGCATGTGGGCAAGGGACCCTCCCACCTGCACCCTGGCCCTAGGCCTGGGCTTGTGGAACACAACAGCAGATGGACGGGAAGCTCTGCTGGTGGGAGGAAGGATAGGGGCCTCCCCTCCTGGGGGGCAAGGCACCCCATCATATTTGTACTGGGAAGGAGGGACCACAGCCCCCAGTTACGGATGCAGGGTCTGGACCTGCCAGTCAAGAGGGAAAAGCCACTTTGGGGCCCTTCTCTGCCATCCTGGCGTGTCTGTGTCTGCCCTCCCCACAGACAGATCCCATGACCCTGGGTGGGAACCCTGGAAACAGGGTGTGGGGCAGCGCAGCTGTTCCCAGGGCTCTGGCAGCTCTCTGACCTGCCTGTCCAGGTATCCCTGGGGGCTGAGGCTGCAGTGGCTGGCCAGGCTTTATGCTTATTTATTGGGGTTTGGGTTGTGGGAGGAGCTGTCCAGCCTTGGGGACACCTCTTGGTCAAGGCTGTGATGGTCAACCCAGAGAGGCCCTTCCACTGATACTGCCCTCAGCCCTTGGACACTGGGAGCTATGAGTGCTACTGCCTGTCCAGCAGGGTTCCCTTCCCAGGCCTGGCTGGGATCAGAGGCCTCAAGAGCCATCAAGTCCTGTGTTTCTTGGCCGGGCTATAGGTTGCCGACCAGGATACTTGAAGCTGCAGGATAAATGTGGTGCATCTTTTAGGGGCAGCCGGTTTTTTTAGATTTGGGGTAGGGGGGAGGTTTAATATTGAAGTAAACATGGATATATTTTAACATAAGCTATCAGATTTGTGTGGATGTTTTAAGACAGAAGAGTCACTTTGGGCTCTACTGTGTGGGAGGTGGATTTTAAAATGGGCCCCAAGATCTCCCAGCCTTCCTGAACATCCCCTGTTATAAACCTGCAACTATGAGTCTAATGGATTTAATTCCCATGATTAGGTTACGTTATATGGCACAGTTGACTTTAAGGTAGAGAAAGTATCCAAGAGGGCCTAACCTAACACGAGAGCCCATTAGAAGCAGAGAATTTTCTCTAGTTGATGGAAGAAGAAGTCAAAAGTTGAAGCAGGAAGGGCATTCAATGCATGAGAAATTCTCTGTTGCTGACTTAAAGACAGAGGGGGCCACTTGGCAAGGAAGACAGACAGCCTCTAAGAGCTAAGAGTGGCCCCTGCTGCCAGTGGCCAGCAAAGAAGTGGACCTCAGTCCTATAGCTGCAAGAATCAGAATTCCTCCAACAATCAGAATGAGCCTAGGAATGGGTTCTTTCCCAGAGCTGTCAAAAAGGAATGTAACCTGGCAGATATTTTGATGTGTCTCTTCTAAGATCCTGAATGGAGAACCCAGCCACAGGGCCTGGACTTCTGACCTACAGAACTGTGAGCAGAGGGGAGCTGAGCTGTGACAGGTCCTCCCCCTGGGGCCCATGCCTCCTACCTCAGGGATCCCACCCCAAGGGCTGGCTCTCACCTGTAAGGGACAGGGCCAGGGCATCCCAGGACCGCCGGGTTTCACAGAAGCGAGAGTCGGGCAGACAGTGGCCATGCCAGTTGAGCTACACACATGGCCCCTCTCAACCCTTCTCTGTAAATTGAGGCACACTACGTGCTGGCCTCCTCACCAGGGGAAAATGTCACAGGAAGCTGAGAGTGCTTACCCTGAGAAGTCCTCAGTAAGGCCTTAGAGCTTATCCTTCACTGATGAGGTAACTTAGGGCAGGCTGGAGGCTTCGTGAGGAAAACTGGACCATGGGCCTGGTGTGGCTGGTAGCATCTATGCCCAGGTCTTAGGAGACAGGCCTGGGAAGCCAGGGCTTGCTGGGTGTCTGATTAGATGAGGCCTTGCCCTGCCTTCTAGGAATCCAACCTCCTGGATTTAGAAAACGCCTACATTTCTTGAAGGTGAACAGATCCTCAGTAAAAGGAGGGCTGCCTTTCTTGGGTCCTTAATGTCCTCATCCCAGATTCAGAGCTGGGGCAGGAGGTCCCAGGCCCAGTCTGGGGATGCGGAAGGCTTCCCTGCCCTCTGCCTGCTTCTGTGAGCCCAGAGCCGGGACCCTGTTCTCTGACACCCTTCTGCCTCATACATCCTCACTGGGCCTACCTTGGCAGCTGCTCTCCTTCCCTGACATACCCCCTACCCTGACCTTGCTCTTCATTGGTAGGAATCACCGACTCCACATCACCCTTTTGCCCTTGCTGTGGGCCTTTCACCTGGCCCAGGTACTGGAGCTTCTTTCTGTCCTTGGTGTGCCCTCTTCTCCCATTGCCCTGTCAGGACAGAGGCAGGTAGCACCCATTTACTGAGGGCCCACAGTGTGCCAGGCCTCTCCTGGCAGGTGACCTGCATGACTGGGGACTAGGTGGTCCCTGCCCAGAAACGGGAAGGAAGGACTCTTCCCCTGGCTCAGCCAGGGCTTTGAGATCAATGTTGCTGTGGGCAGATGGCCAGGGCTTTATTACATTGAGTGGGTTGCCAGACACCTGCCCTCTAGCCCCACCCCACAGCAGGCTACGTGGGCCGCTCCTGGGGCTGATGTGCAGGGCTGGCCTGGCGTTGGCCTGGTGACAGTCTCCTCCTCAGCCTGGCCAAGGCCTGGATGGGGTTCTGAGCACAGTTGGTCGAGTGGGTCATGTCCTCCAAGGAGGGCTTGCTGGGCCGGCTGCAGGGCTGCTGAGGTGAGGATGCCCGGAGCTGGCACGGTAGGGTCCTGCCCGCACTGGCTGTCCTGCTGCTGGGCAGGTGCTGCCTGTCCGGGGGCCTGAGGGAGGACCAGATGGCAAGATCCCCTGTGAGTGAGGGGGACCAGCCTACCTATCTGCCCCACCTCTGGCAAAGCCTTACTCACCCTGGGGATGCGTTCTGGGCCTGGGCCAGGGGCGCTGCTCTGTGGATGCCCTTGTTGTGAGGGGCCCAGAGCTGGTCCTGTGGAATCAGCTGCAAAAAAAGCCAATATCAGAAAGGCTCAGGAAATTTCTCTGTATTGTTCAGAGAGGGTATCATCACCATGGAGGAGAGGGAGGGCCCAAACCTGTACCCACACCCTTCCTCTGAGGGGCAGGGTTTGGGAAGCCTTCCAGGGCTACCCCAGCTGCAGTAAGTGTGGGACGTTTTGCTTTCTGACAAGTTCCAGGTTGCACTTGAAATAAAGGTACCAAGAACTGGAGGGGGAAATTCGGAGCTGGCAGGCACTGTAACACTCTCATGCCTGCTTGAAACCTGTGTAAGCCACGTGATGAGGCAGGCTTTCAACAGGTTCCCAGGGTGGGGTCTGAAGACCTGCCAGTTAGGTACCTCCTCCAAGTCTCCAAGGGTCGTCCCTCTCAGGTTGGGGAGCCAGGATGCCCACCTTAAGGCCCCCCTGCTGGGCTACTTCCCGGATTTTGGACAGCATAGACCGGAGCCGCCCATTCTCCTCCTGCAGGACCCGGATGCGGATGTCGTTGGCCTGCACCTGCCTCTCCATGTCGTCTGTAACATTGCCGGAACCTATGGAGACAAGCTCTCTGGTACCTCACCCCAACCCGTGGAACAGGACCTCAGAGGGCACACATGCCAGCTGAGGTATGGCTTGGGTTGGTGGCCTGGCAAGCACAGGTGAGCTGAGCACAGTCAGTGCACTGAGCCTTCCACCTCATCTTCCTTCTCCTGAGGCCTTGTCTCTGCTTCCCACCCCTACTTGCTGGAGGTGACTGCAGCATTGTAGAATCTGACAGCTGCGTGGGACCTCCAGCTCACTGAAGACTTTCTAACTAGGCAAGAGAGTGAATCTCTGCCAAAGCCGCCTGTTTTCAGAGGGCCAGAGAGACAGTGAGCTGTCCAAAGTCACACAGCCAGCTCTTCTTGGGTATGAGTTACAGGAATTCAGCAAAGACGTTCTTTCTCACCACTTGGGGGATGGAGGTTTCTTCTCTGACTCTATGAACCTGAGCAAGTTGTTGCTTGCTGTGGTTCTCAGTTTCACGGTTTGTAAAAGGGCTCTTGCCCGCCTTGTGGGGCAGATGAAGGGACAGTGGAAGGGCCTGGAACACAGTGCTCAGGACCACTAAATTGTGGTGGATCTTCCTGGCAGCCTTGCAAATGGATTCACCCCCATCCATTTGGGTGAGGGCTGGAGGGGCTGGAATGAGAACCCAGGTTGCCTGGCATCCAGTCCTCTGCTAAGATGGGTAACTAGCACTCCTGTGCCATGGGCTGCATGACACTGGACAACTGGGGCTGTACCCCTGGAGCTGGCTCCGTGGTGTGGTTTGGGGAGACACCAGGATGGGGGACACGAGGAAGTTGAGCAAGGACTGGAATGTGACATGGTAACACAGGCTGCAATGTTAGAACTGTACATTGGACTCAGCTGTGTGACAGTGGGCAGTCACCTCACCTCTGGGCTTCTGTGTCCCCATCTACACAGAGTGGATGATGCACTGTGTGTCCTGGGAGCTCGGTAGGGGCCACGCTGCAGGCTGGAGAGTTGCAGACCCAGTGTCTTGCCCAGGTGAACCCTCAGCTGCCTGTCCAGGCCCTGATATGCCCTTTCCACCACCTCTGGGTCCCTACTTGGGATCTGGGCCTCGATGGGTCTGTGCAGGTCTGGGAAGGCCACCAGCAGTCGCTCCCGCTCCCTCAGCTCCACGAGCTCCCGTTCCATCTCCGATATGGTCAGCTGCAGATCTGTCGTGGTCTGCTCCAGGCTTTGCTTCTCCCGCTGCAGGCTCTGCAGTAGCTCCTGGGGCAGGGAGAGGCTCGTCTTGTCTGAGGAATGGCTCCTGACTCCCCTGGGGACACCCCCTTCCCTTCCAGACAGGGGACTGGCCCACAGGCACTCAGCTGGCTGGATACCCCTCTGGTGAAAGGGAAGAGCCATCCCACACCCTTGCCTTGCCCGCTCCCACCTGCTGGGCCAGGAGCTGGCTCTGCCCCTGCTCCCTCTCGCTCCGTACATTCTGCAGCTGCTCCTCCACGTGGGCCCGCTGGGCCTCGGCCTCGTCCAGGCTGCCCCGCAACTCCTCACGTTCCTGGTCCAGGCTGTCCAGCTGCTGCAGCAGGGCTCGCTGTTTGGACTGCAGGGACTGAGCCAGGGTGGGCAGGCGGGTGAGGCCCAGCTGGCTGGTACAAAGGAGGCTATGGTATCTTTGACCCTCCAAGCCCTCTCCCTTGTGCCCTGCCTGTGTAGAGGGGAGGCTGTGCACAAGCATGCAGAAGAAGGGGCACAGGGAACACAGCTGTATACCCTAATGTATACCCCCAGGCCAGTCAGGGCCAAGCCCCCCAACCTGCAGACCGCTGCCCTTTTGTAGAGCAGTTGGCCAATTAATTATCAGTCTCGCCCCCTTCTTTACAGTCACAGTCTCCACTCGGAGAGGCATTCTGGGCAATATGCTTTTCTTCTTCTCCTTAGGTCTTCAGTGTCCCATCAGCCCATGTCACTTGGGACCCACATTTCCTGACATCCACTGAGTGCAAAGCAGGAAGAACGAAAGCTGGTCCGTTCTGAGTCCTGGCTCTACCTCTGGCTAGCTGTGCAGCTTTGGCAATTTCCTTAATCTCACTGAGCCTGTTTCCTTATCCATAAAATAGGGATATGACAAGAGTATCTGCCTCCTTCTGTTGTGATGAGGAATAAAACAAGAGGGCTCCAGAGGCTGAAGCCTACCATCTGGATCACTACACACACCTGATGCACGGTGACCATGACTGTTTGCAGGGCACTGAGAAAAGCACCTGCTTGCAGTTGACCGGCTTTCCCATACTGGGCCATGCCTGATGCTGGGGACTTCCACCTGGGGTCTTGGCTTCCCAAATGAGCCTGTGAGACTAAGAACAGTCAGGACAGTCCCCAGACCTATCCCCTTCTCTAGGTGGCAGGTTACTTGCTCCCTCAGCCATACTCTTGAGGGTTCCTGCAAGGCCCCAATGCTGAGGGCACAGCTGTATTCTGGGCTTCGGCTCACACTTGCCCTCCCTATCCTTCCTCTGACTGATGGACTAATCACCAGCCCTTGGCATCCAGTTTAAAGGCCACTTCCTCCCAGAAGCCATCCTGGACTCCCACAGGCAGATGTGCCTGTCCCTCTGTAGACTCCTGCAGTACTTTTCCTGCCCCTGTTAGCCATCTGGCAGCAGAACTACGGTGGCCCAACTGCTTGTCCTCACTGGGTGGGGAGCTCCTCCAGAACAAGGCCTCCTTTGGCTATATCTGTTCCTGGATCACTGTTTCCCCAGGGCCCAGGGCTCAAGGAAAGGCTCAGACTCTTGGTAAAAATCAAACAACCTGGGTGCATGCTGGGGAGTAGGTACCCTACACGGATAACCCCCCACACCCCACCAATGGAGCTCTCTCTTCCTGCAGCCCACGTTGCAGATACCCTCAGGTGCTGGGGGCCTCACCTCCTGGTGGCGGACCATGCTGTCAACTCGGGCTTTCTCCTTGTCCAGCTCTGTGCTGGCCCAGCGGATCTGCTGGCTGGCCCCATCCAGCCGCCCTGCCAGCACCTGCACCTGCTCCTCCAGCCGGTGCACCTGCCTCTCGGCCTCTGCCCTGCGCTCGGCCTCCTCTTGAAGCTGCCGGGCCTTGGTCTCTGCAGGATTGGGTAGGCATGGGAAAGGGTAGTGCAGGGAAGCCTGGATGCAAGTCCCTGTGCTGCCTCTGACCCGGATGGGACCTGAGGTGGGGTGTGGAGAGGTCTCATCTCTGGGTCTCAGTGTCCTCAGCCACAAAATGGGGCCCTGAACACTGCCTGAAGTGGGTTGTGAAAATAGAAGGTGCTCTTTGGGTGGGAGGTGGCACCCCAACTCTGGCCATCACCCAACAGCATGGCCAGTCAGGCCCACTCTCCTTGTGGTTCCCTTTCTCTGCCCCAGAAGCCCAGGGGACAGAGATGGAGGGTGCTCATCCTGCTGCACCACCGAGCACATGGCACGGGGTTCAGGGCCATACGATGGGACTCCTCACCCACAGCCTGCATGGACTCCTGTTGCTGCTTCAGCTCCCTCTCCAGGGTGGCCACCTTCATCCTGAGGTCACTTGTTTCTATGGCAGCCGAGAGAGAGGGGTCTTTCAGAGGCTCCCTTGGCCCCAGCCAGTGCCTTCACACCCGGTGTACCCTGCAAAGCAGTGGCAGCTGTTGCCGTGCAGAGGGGCTCCCTGGGCTTGTAGAAGCTGTAGGGAGATGCCAGGAGGCCTGGGCCCCCATTTACCCTATCTACTGGCTGACTGCCATGCCTCTATACCTCTCTGGGCCTTAGTGTCCTCCACAGAGGCAACAGGCTGAGAAAAGGCAGTGGTTTGCCCAAATCCGTCAGGCCACACCACATCAGTGGGTGCTGGCCCATTTCTGGTGCCATAGCTGTACCTTTGCCTGACGGCTTCCACTGAAACCAAAGAGGCTGCTCTGCTGGCTGGAGGTGCCAGGGGAGTAGCTCTGCCAGGAGCTACTTCAGCGACACCGGAGTGAGTGGATTAATTCCCTGGCTCCCTCACCCTCCTATGGGACAGCTCTGAGGTGCGTGTTCTATACCACCAGCTCCAGTGTTCCCCGTTGGGATCAAGCTCCAGTTGCCTGCAGTGTCACCAGCTTGATGAGTTGCCTTCCCTCTGTGTCTCTTGCCCACTCCTTAGCCCGGGTTTCTTTACACCAACTACTGATACCTGCAGCCCTGTTGTGGGGGCCGCTTCTGGGAGAGCCCGCGCTAGGCCATAGCAGAGCCTTGGGCACTAAAGGTCCAGGTTCTGGGGCACAGACCTGTGAGCAGTTGCTGCTTGTTGTGCTCCCACTCCACCAGGTGCTGCGCAGCTTCATCTGCCTGTCGCTGCCGTTCCCCCTGCTCCTGCTGCAGTGCCTGCTCCAGCTCGCCCACCTGCTTCCTCAGTCCATCCTTCTGGCCCTCAGCCTCCTCCAGCTGGGCCCTAAGGGGCCCAACAAGCTGAGTGAGGGCCCCCACATGCTTACTGAGGCGTGTCAGGTCTTTGCTCTGCTCTGCCGCCCAGTGGCCCATGGTGGCGGCCGGCAGCGGCCTGAGCCCCATGTTGTCCTGCACCAGCTGCTGGAACTGGCCTAAGGACGAGGGCAAGTTCTGGCTCTGACATAGGCTGATGACCGTGTTGCCCACCTCCCGCAGGCTTCCCTGGACACTGATGCATGCATCACAGGGCACCAGGGCCGTCTCCACAGTCTGGGAGTGGACGCTCCTACTGTTCTTGACAGTCCTGGCTGGATATTGCAGGGATACTCTGGCAGGGAGGCTGTCTGGCTCCTGGCAGGTCTGGGGCGAGGCCGGCATTGGGGAGGGGGGCTTGATGAACTTGGCAGTCACAAATTCAGGGCTCCTGGCTGGCTCACCCTCGGCTGTGGGCTTGGAGGTGAGGGTCTCCCCTTGGTTTACCCTTTTCTGTGGTCAGGAAAAGAAAGGGAAAGCAGATGAGGGAGACAGGCCTGGAAGGTGACCAGTTTCCTGGGGATATTGTGACAGCCTCTCCTGATATTCAGACCCTCATTATCTGACACCAATGTGAATGAGAGAGAACCTTCTCCTTTCTACTGCCTCAATTTACCAAGCCCAGGCTCCCTCTCTGCTGCCCCCTGCCCTAGGCTCCGTGCAGTTACATGCATGGCATTAGGTGTCTAACAGTGTAGGTGTCTAACAGTGAAGCTGCAGCTGCCAGTTACTGGGGTCTTGCCTAGTGGACTTGCTTGCTGTCAGGTCACCGTAGCTGCTCGCAGTTTTCCTTTCCTCCCTGTTATGGTGATGGTGGTCCTTCTCACTGGGGATTTGTGAAGATTACGAGCTAAGCCATAACAAATGGGGCTAACATTAACAGAATTACCCAACAACGCCCCGAGAGGTAGGAATTGCTATTATTCCCACTGTACAGATGAACAAACTGAGGTTCAGAGTAGGTAGGGATTTTCCCCAAAGTCCCATGCATAAAGAACAGAGCCAGATAGCCCAGACATGACCCCTGTGGCCTGCATTGCTAACTGTGTACTGTATTTGGCATTGATAGGAAGGCTCCAGAGTTGATACTATCTCCTTCAGGAAGCACGGGGCCAGCAAAGGATGTGGTACACATATGGTGTGCAAGGAAGCTGGGACTGTGGCAGGTATGAGGGTGGCCATGGTTGGGGAGTGGGGGGGAGCCAACCCACCTGTGGGGCTGCCTGCTTGTAGAGCATGCCCAGCCTCAGTAGGCTGTTCCAAAAGCACCGCGCTGTGAGCCCCACAGACATGCAGCGCCCCACGGCCTGGGCAGAGGGCACTGTTTGCTCTGAACCAAGGTTCTCCAAGTAGCTGGCACAGCTCTGAAGCAGCAGCAGGAGCCTGTGGGCAGAGACGGGAGGGTTAGCTAGGGTAGAGCCTGGTGCAGGCATGCCTACACACCATGCAACTAGCAGCCTCTGGCTCTGAGGACTTAGAGGGCCTTAACATGTGCTCTACTGGACCAGCTTCAAACCCAATCCAAGAGCCACTTTCTCTAGGAAGACCTCCCTGAGGGCTGCGCTTGGGGGCCTCTTCCAGGCTTCCTGGGTAACAGCACTGCTATCTGGCTGTTCCCCACTACACTGGGATGCTCTGGGAGACAGAGTCTTGCTTCAGTTGTGCTGTGAGTGCTCGGAAGGTGCTGGGTGGGTGGCTGCATTACACACATGGCTCAGAGCCTTCACCTTACAGAGGACAGAGCGGAGACTCTAAGAAGGGAAAGGGCCTGCCCACAGCTTCAGGGCGAGCATGCAGGGCAGGCATGCCCTGGAGTTTCCTGATTCTAGTCAGGGTCTCCTGCAGGGCGAGCTGCTCCTGTGACATGGGACACATGAAGACAGCTGGGTGTCTATGTTAACCTCAGTGTTCAAAATTAGAGTCAGGCTACTTTTAAGGAAGAGAGGCATTAGAAGGATGAGCTTGGATCTGCATGGGAACCAAGCTATTTTAAAGGAAGAGGAATTGTGTTTACAGAGCATACTGGGCAGGTAAGCCACCTTGTATTGTTCCGAGTGCAGAAGGGTCATCCTAAACCCATCGGAGCCTTGGGCAGAGAAGGCCTGGGGAGGATGCACCAAATGCCTCCAGGGTCCACCCCTTTCTGGGCCAAGGTGTCTTCCTCTGTGAATGGGGACAACTGTGTCTGCTGCAGTGCTGGGCAGCACTGGTGGTGGGGGGGGGGGGGCAGGGGGCAGAGCCTGGAAAGAAGACACAGCATGGCCTTGACGGAGGGAGTGGAGAAGACATGTCAGCAACAGCTTCCCCAGGGGCATAGGTAGATTGGGCCTTGATGGATGAGTGGGGCTTGGCCAGACCAGGAAGGGTTGGGCAGGGGTACTCGAGCAGAGGGCACAGTGTATGTAAAGGCACAGAGGAAGGAAGGTGTGTTCTGTGCTTATCCGTGTTTAGCTTTTCACAGGCTCCAAATAATGCTTTCATACTGGGGGTTCTTCTAAGTGGTTACCCTGGCTTCTCTGTCCCCAGGCAGGTCATCCCCAGACCGCTGGTGTCCTTGGCTGTCAGGCCCCCATGACTTCGGTACGTGTTTGGAGCACAGGGAGCCTGGGTTTCGGGCCCCAGGAAGTGGAAGCCTGATGACCATGTTACATTTAATGATAGTGTGGAAGTGGAGGGGCTTCAGGGCAATCTGCTGGCCTCTTCCCAGCAGGGCCAGAATCTGGAAAAACATATTCCATGTCTGACCTTGTGACACAGAGAATAGCATAGCCCACAAGACACCAGGAAAAAGAGCCTGGGATGGAAACTCTGAGCAGCAGCCGTGGTGTCCCCAAGGCACAGAAACCCTGAGGAGGCAGCGACGGCAGCTGGAGAGGCAGCTGTTGTGGTGGGGTCGGGGGGCGGGGGGCGGCGGTTGCTGGCAACCCCCTGAGGGCAGGCATGATAGGAAAGTACAGCACATGACAGAAGAGATCACTATGAGGGCCTTGAACTGACCAGCCTCCTGACAGGTACTCAGTTAAAGGTGATTATTGTCACCAACATTATCCCTGCTGAGGGGGATCCCAAGGCTGGTCTACTGGTTTAAGGGGCAGATGCCAGCATCCTGAGATCACCAGGTTTGGTGGAGGCCCTCACCTGTCAATGACCAGCTCCAGCAGAACAGCATGGGACAGCTGCGTGAACTCGGGGTCACCTGGCACATGGTCATAGTGCTCTAGCAGGGCCACCATGTCCAGGTCGCAAGCCACACGGTCAGGGAACTTCCAGGAGGGGAAGCGCACAGGCCCAGCACGAGAGAACACATCCACAATGGCACCCTGTAAGTCGGTGAGGTCCTTGCGCAGGCTGTCCATGCAGGACTGGCTGCCCAGCAAGTGTGCCATCCTCGTGGCTCCTGCTGAGCAGAGAGGATCCCCGTTAGCCAGAGCCATGTGGCTGCTGCTGGAGGAAACTTCCTAAAACCCCGATCTGCCCCGTTCTTAGGCCAAAAGTCCAACCTAGACCCTGGGAAAAAGTCTTTCCCAGGCCTGGGTCATGGGCCCTTTGGTACCTGCTGGTGGGTAGACTTTACCAAAGTCCCTCTCATCCCCCCAACGCGATGCCCACACTGCCAATTCCATAGCTCCAGGAGTCCCTCCAAGGGCCCAGGTGTGCCAGACCCCTGCTAAAGGCTGGGCAGATACAGCTATGAACAAGTACCTATAGTCCTTCTCTCCCTGAGCAAACCACTGAACAGGCAACTGACACCTAAAAGAGAGTGGTAGTTACAGGGTAACAGGAAGGGCTGGATCATGCTGGGCCATTGTCAGCTCCTGCCTGGACAGCTGCAGCATCTTCCAGCAGGGCCGCAGGTCTGATCCCTCCAAGTGACGCACTTCAGCTCTAGAGATCTGGGCCAAACCCGACCCGAGCATGTCACACTGGCCAACACCCCTCAGGACTCCCTTGGGAGAAAGGCCACCTCTGGCCACATCTCCCCCACTGCCATACTCTGCGTCCCAACCACCATCAGCTCCAAACAGCAGTTCAAGTGCCAGCACTCATTTCTAAACCTGGGCCCAATCTGTCTCTCTGGTCTATATCATGCTTTCCCCATTCAATTCCCATCACCCCGCTAATTCCTCTCATCCTTTGGGCTTCCTGGATATCACCTCCTTCAGGAAGCCTTCCCTGACCACCCTCTAGGGCAAGACACCAGTAAAAGTGCTCAAGCAATAATAAACATTATTCTTGTGATTACTATTATTAGCAGTAGCAACAACAAAGACCATCCTTGTCTGGAGCCACTGCCTGCCTTCTATATGTCCCCTTTCCCCCTGCAGCCCATACAGAATGCTTCTTGTCCATCTCTGGAATCTGTGGACATCTGAAGAAAGGGACAAATGGTCCCTGGTCCTTGACTCAGAAGGTGGAGAAGCATGACACTGTCCTGCCCCTCCAGTGGCTCATCGCATGCCCTGCCAGTTTCACCCTCTTTCCCTCTGTTCAGAGCTGGGCAGCCCTGGTTCTTCCCCACCCTGAAGCAGGGTCTCTTGTCCTTTGTGGGTTTCTTAGCAGCAGAAAGCACTTCCTTGTACCATAGCTCTTCCCTGCCCTGCATGGGCTGCTTGGGCAGTATTTAGGTCATGGTTGGTTTCCCTGATTCCCAGCAAGTCCAGGCCTGGTACAGAAGTTTCTCTTCCTCCAACCTATTTCTACCCCAACCTCACTCATCTCAGAAAATGGCACCCCCGCTATGTGCAACTGGACACTTCCTTGTACTCCCTTCCTTTACCCTCACATCCAAGCGCCTAGTGCTGCCAATCCTGTGTCCAGACCACACTGAGAACCCACCACCGTGTTCGTTAGTGCTGCTCCACACTCCATCTTCTCCCTAGACCACCGCCACCGCTTCCCTTAGGAGTCACCCTCGTCCCTCTGCCCAGCACCACCTCGTCCATTCATTCTGTATATGGCCAGAGTGATCATTTAAAAGGCAACTCAGGGGCGCCTGGGTGGCTCAGTCGGTTGAGCGGCCGACTTCGGCTCAGGTCATGATCTCGTGGTCTGTGGGTTCGAGCCCCGCGTCGGGCTCTGTGCTGACGGCTCAGAGCCTGGAGCCTGTTTCGGATTCTGTGTCTCTCTCTCTCTCTGACCCTCCCCTGTTCATGCTCTGTCTCTCTCTGTCTCAAAAATAAATAAACGTTAAAAATAAATAAATAAATAAATAAATAAATAAATAAATAAATAAATAAAAGGCAACTCACCCCCCAGCCTAGAACTCTTGAATGGCTTTCTACAGCATAAACACTGGAACACTTCCTCGGGCTCTGCCCCTGTGTGGTCTGTTCCCACTTCAGCATTTTACCATCCAGAATGTGCCCTCACCTTCCCACACTTTCTCTAGATAAGACACCTTCCTTCAGGTCCTGAGGCCAGGTGAGTTCACCTGTTACACATTCTCAGAGCACTCTGTTCTTTTCCCTCCCAGCATACGCCACACTGGCACTGAATTATTATTTGAATATTTGTAGTTGGTAGTCTGTTTCTCTACAAGTGCATGGACTGTCTTTTAAGTTCACTGTGGTATGACCTGGCCACCTGGGCTGAGAGACCTGAGGGACTGCTTGTGCCCACAGCTCCTGGGATGCTCAAAGGCACCCAGAGGTGATTCCTGAGGGCTGAGCTGGCCTCTCTGGCTTCCCAGAGGACTTGGGCCCCGTCCTCACCTCTGCACAGGTGCCTGCCGGTGAAGCTGAATGCCTGAGTATGTCTGGCTGTCAGACTAGCCTGTGGGCTCTGGGGTTCAGGGTCAGAGGCTCATCCAGGTCCCTGGCTTCCTATATCCAGTGCAGGGCTGGCCCCGAGTAGCTCTTCAGTGTCTGGGAATGAATGAAGGCAAGAGTGAGTGAGTGGGCACTCAGGGAGACTTCCTGGGGTGGGGGTGGGGGGCAGGGAGGAGCCTGTCCCAGAAGAAGAAGAGGGTGTCCCAGGCTAGAGGAATGGAGTGAGAGAAAGCACATGTGGGGTCACCTACCTTGAGCCTGAGCACAGAGGTTGTACTTTAATGGTGTTAGGCCCTGACCACAAGGACCTAGTGTGTGTTACTTCCTGAATCTGCCTCCTTTACACAGGTGAGGAACCTGAGGCTCTGGAAAGTTAGGGGATTAACCCAAGGTCACTCAGGGAGCTAGGATTCTTGAGTCCAACATTTCTGCTCTGTCTTCAGGCCATGCTGCTTCTAGAGCAGCACTGTCCAAAAGAATTATAATGCTAGCCTTTTATGGGATTTTAAATTTTCTACTAGCCATAAAAAAGTAAAAAGAAACAGGTAAGTTAATTTTAACTATATATTTTATTTAACCTAATAAACCCCAAATACTCTCACTCCAACATGAAATCAAAATAACATTATTAAGGAGATTATTTTACAGTCTTTTCCACATTCGGTCTCAAAATCCAGTGTCTATGTGGCACAGCACATTTCAATTTGGACCAGCCACCATCTTCAAATGCACCACCACATGGACTGGTGGCTACTGTACTGGACAGTGCAGGTATAGAGGGTCACATCCTGTGTGTTCGTGAAGCAAATGGTGACTGAGCACCTATGAATGCTGGGCACTGTGTCAAGAATACAGACAGAGAAGGACACACAGAGCCCTGTCCCCAGGGACCACCTCTGAGGACCCCTACGGGGGGCAGGTCTTTGGTGTGTCAGTTCTGTCAGTTCCACCCACGGGGCAATGAGTATCCACCCTACAACACTCATAAACACACACTGGCCCACATCCCGCAAACTCATGTTGCCACATGACCGCCTCTCGTGAGATATTGCCACCTGTGAGATTTTATTTATATCCCCAAGGAATGAGGCAGAAACAAACAGAAAAAACAGACTGAAAGATTCTGGGTTTCCTTCCTGGAATGGGAGGCAGGAAATAAATAAAGCAAGCAATCCCATCCTGGCAGGAGGCATATGCAGGTGGCAAAGCACCTGGAACTCAGGAGCTTGCTTGTGAAGACATCAAGAAACACTGACCTGTTCACCCTCAAATAACTATAGCTGCCATCTGGGACCATTTGAGATACCAACTCCTGAACTCTGGTTCTGTTAAGTAGAACAAATGCCAAAGCATCAGTAATATGTGAAAGGAAAACAACACTGAAAAATATCCAAGGTCACCACCCGTCGTTTTCTTCTGAACACTAGAGATTTGCAGTTACAAACGTGTTTTGAGAACCACTTAGTTTTGTGTTAAGTGAAGAAGCATTTGACATGGGCTTTCTCTGTAATTCCTGGGTCTTGAGTGGAACCCTCAGCCTGAAGCTGCCAGCCCTGTACTGACTGAGAGAGATCATATAGGTGATGGCACTAATTGTGCTAACATTGCCCTGAGGAAGGAGCAGCAGCTAACCCTGCCTCTGAGTTCCCTCATGCTTAAGGTGGACTTTTGACTTGCAGAGAAGGGAAGGGGCCTTTCTTCCACTCCCATTCAACATGAAAGCTCTTTCCTTCTCTGAGCCATAGGACCCTACCCCTCTGGTAAAAGATTATGCCCACCTCTGGGGTGCCTGGGTGGCCCAGTCTGTTAACCGTCCGACTTCAGCTTAGGTCATCATTTCAGGTCATCATCTCGAGGTTCTTGGGTCTGAGCCCTGCGTCAGGCTCTGTGCTAACAGCTCAGAGTCTAGAGCCTGCATAAGATTCTGAGTCTCCCTATCTTTCTGCCCCTCCCCAGCTCGCATTCTGTCTTTGTCTCTCAAAAATAAATAAACATTTAAAAAAAAAAAAAAAAAGATCTTGCCTACTTCCTGGCCAGTGCCCCTGCTGAGATTCAAGGTCATCAAACACTTTGGAAATTCTAAAAGGAGTTGTCAGCCTCTGACTCAGGATTGCTAATTGCCTGGATCCCTGGGGATAATAAAGGACCTGAATGAAAACAAAGGAATAAGTAGCTGCACTAGTAAAGGAACAAGAATGGGTTTGGATTTCCACTCCACCAACTCAAAACTTCACTGTTCTCATCTGTAAATAAGTTGCTATAAGAAATAAGTGATGTAAAGCATGTAGTGTTTGGCACAGGGTCAATAAATCTTAGCTATCATCGTTCTACATTAATAATAACAACAATGACATAAACCAGCTATGGAGTGTGTGCGTGTGAGAAAGAGGGCTGGGGTAAGACACTTGGGAGGGCATCTCTTCCTACCCGGGCTCCATTTCACAGGTGAAGAAACTGTTAAACTATCCAGACAGGGCAAAAGCCGGCCCGGATTCAGGAGCTGGGAGGGAGGGGTGACGGGACAAAGAAGACAGTATCTCAGGAGAGGAAGTGGAATGGGTGGGATTTGAGGTGAGCCTTGGGGAAGCTAGGGTCAGCAGGAACGCACCTGAAAAGGTCTTGATTTGAGATGGTCTGTGGGGCTTGAGGGCGGGACTATGGGAGGTAGAGGGTGGAACCTAAGAAAGGCAGTCCCACGGGAAAAGGGACCAGTGGGAATTAGGACTTGGGACTTGGGACTTGGGAAGGGGGTATAGAGGAGGTGGACCTGAAGCAAAAGAGGAGTTTAAGGGAGAAGGAAGGCGGGGTCTTCAGAAGGCAGCCTCGAGGGGAAGGGGCTCTCCAAAGGGACAGGCCAATGTGAGGGAGCGAGGAACCCACCTTAGGAGTAAAGGAGAGGGGGGCCAAGGTCGTGAGGTGCGGGTGGAGAGTGTCCGGAGAGTGATATAGGACGTCTCCCCAGTCTCCTGCGTTGCAGCCTCAGCCCCAGTGTCTGGTCGGCTCATGAACTGTCCCCTGCGCGCCTGCTGCTCCTGTGATCGCCTACAAATCCTAGCCTGGTGCCCCGACCGCTGCCATGGCAACGGCGTCTCGCGCCGGCAGCCCTAGGAAAGGGGCAGGAAGTTGCATCACGAAGAAGGGGCGGTCCCGGAAGTGCGTCAGCCTCTCCTCCCCGGCGACGATTTTTCTCGGCCGCCGCCATCTTGCGAGCTTGTCGTATCGTCCGTGCGGGGAGCTGCTTTGACGCAGCACCGCTCACCTTCAACAAGGCGGACTGGCAGCCCTGAGCGTCGCAGTCATGCCGGCCGGACCCGTGCAGGCGGTGCCCCCGCCGCCGCCGGCGGCCACCGAGCCCAAACAGGTACCGCGACCCCCGCACCTTAATCGGCAGCCTAAGCCTCGGCCTGGGCCCTCTCCGGCGCGGGCGCTCTTCACTCGTGTAGAGGAAGAAGCGGCTGCTTACGAGGGCTTGGAGGGACTGCAAGTCCCAGGAGGCAGCGCGCTTCCCGCCCTACGCTGCCTTCGGGTAGCGAAACAAGCGGTCTTTCAAAGTGTGGTTCGCGGACCAGCAGCATCAGCATCACCTGGGAGTTCATTAGAAATGCCAGAACTAAATACTAATGCATTTTAGCAAGATCTCAAGGTGATTGGTTAAAGGTTGAGAAACACCGATCCAGCTCACTTGCAGGTTTTCTGTGGTACTGCCTCTCCTCACCCTGCCCTCTGGCTTTTGCCCAGTAATCCCTAATTTCCCAGCCTGTAGGGTACATTTGTGGTAGTTCTCAGTATCTACTCTTTGCGTACCCTTAAGCCAACCACCGTGTGAGGCTCCGACTGAACCAGAATGAATGGAGCACAGCTAGTTTATGAAGTTCACGGTTCTAGTGGGGAGACAGATATAAGTGAATTCTCAACAAATGTTTATTGCTTTAATCACCATAATTGATACCAGCCAGCTCTTAAATCAACCGAGAGGGAAAGAGGTGTGTAAATCATTGCAGTGTGGTGTGATATGCCCTGTAGGTGAAGCCCACATGAATGCAAAGTAAATTGTTTTTAGAAAGATGAATTGGTTTGTCAGATAGGTGATTGGAAAGGGGAAATAGCATCCTTTATTCATTCAGCAAACCTTTATTGAGTACATACAGGTGTGCTGATTACTGCTTTGGGTTCAGTATACAGCAGAGTACGTGAGAGAAGAAGTCCATACCCTTAGCACAAATATTTAAGTATGTCAGTATCCCTGGTATTTTCCCAGTCATTTGGGGAAAAGTAAACAAGGTAATACCAGATAATTGCAAAAACACCAGGGTAGGCATCAGGTGGTGTCTCAGATCAAGAGTAAATTAAAAAGTGTGATTGAAGTGTAGGGTTGGAAAGGGGTGGCAAAAGATGCATTTGGGGGGATTTGAACTTTTTCTAGTACACAGTGGGGAGAAAGGGAAGAGTTTTAAGCTGGATAATGACATGTTTGTGTTTCAGAAATTCAGGTAGGCAGGTTGTGATGAGAAATGCTAGGAGCACAGTTATTCAAAAGATGCTGAGGGCCTGACTTAGATTGTGGCAGGGGGGTGAGACAGACGGGATGGGCAAGCTCAAGTCACAAAATGGCTGGTGGTGCATACTCTGCAGCTAAAGTGATGTGTTGGAATCCTGGTTCTGCTCTTTGGTCCAGTTAAGCGTTACATTCCTCAATTTTGTCATCTGTAAATGGAGTATTCACGTCATAAGGCTCTTATAAGAGTTAATCTATTTAAAGTTTTTAGAAAAGTATATGGAACCCACTACGTGCTTGGTAAAAGTTATCATCGAATGTGGAGGCTGAGGAAGGGAGAGGAGGCCCATGTTTCTGGCCTGAATGACTGAGTGCATTGTTGACCATTCATAAGGAAAGTGGTTAGAGATGAAAGTGCCCGGGAGTCAGCTGGATCTAGAGTTCTCTGGCACATAAGAGTGATCTGGGACATCAGTTTGGGCTGGATTGTTCAACCTAGAGGTGGTAGGGGAAGTAGAGGACATGGTTGTGAGTGCCTGAGTACAGTGTGAATACCTTGGAGAGTAGAATTTGGGGGAGCCCTAGGGCAGAAGATGAAACAGGAGCTAGGAAGGAAACTTGGATGGAATGGTGAGCAAGAAGGAAAGACAGGTGACAATGGGACCTGGGAGTTGAGGAGTAGAGAGTTTTGTGAAGGCATGGTCACTGGTCACATGATCAGATGGCTGCTGTATTTGGCATTTTTTACTTTGGCAAGAGCACTTGAAATGGATGGGAGGTGAGGAGGTAGGAATGGCAAGACAGAGAACTCAGGATATTTACCAGAGGAAGAGGGAGAGAGGACAACAGCAGAAAAGAATGTGAGGGCAGGGGTGCTGCTATTTTTTTGTAAGACGAGAGATGGACCCTTTGTTTACTAAGGAGAAGAAGCTGGTAAAGAAAGAATATTGGAGTTTATGGGACAGTTGATGTTGGGTATTCCAGTGGGGTTTCACAGAACATTTGTGCATTGAGTGGTGGTTAAGACTGGAATAGATGCAGAAGAAAGGGGCATAGGGAGTTGTCAGCAAAGAGTTTCCTGTTTCTTTATTCAGCAAACAATCATTAAATATTCCATGCCAGGCACATCCCTAGGTGCAGACATGGCCTTCCGAAATCTGGGATATGGTTTCTTAGAATGTGGTCAGATTCTCACCCCCATCCCGCATCTTAATCACCGGGGCACTTGGTAAAAATGTAGATTCCCAGTGTCACTGAGACCACTTGCCTGTGAGGGAGCCAAGGAGGCTGCTTTTTTCACTGGTTTCCCCAGGAGAGTCCCACTCAAGTATAGTGCAGTTAAGATAACCACTTTTCTGGAACAGAGGATCCTAACTAGAGGAATGTCCACGGAAGAGAGTCTACATTCTCAATAATATCTTAGAGGAGTTTGACAGTGGGGATCCAGTCCCAAATCAGGAACTTTAAGACATCATTTTCCTTTTCTTGTTTTCACAGCCTACAGAAGAAGAAGCTTCTTCAAAGGAGGATTCTACTCCCTCCAAACCAGTGGTGGGAATTATTTATCCTCCTCCAGAGGTCAGGAATATCGTTGACAAGACTGCCAGCTTTGTGGCCAGGTAATGTAGCTGCTTCTGCGTTGTCAGCCTAGGCCTGTTAGCCCATCTGACACCACCAGCTGGCGGTGAGGTAGGCAGTGGGCAAGATTGGTGTCTACAGCACAGCATGGTAGGGGCAGAATGTGAATCACACCCAGTCCCAGAGTCACCAGGAACCTGTGCTTCCAAAATGGGCCTGAGGAAGTGCCTGGAAAGCTGCTTTGTCATGGATAGTATGTGTGTCTGTACTGCTGTATGATAGTATGATAGTCTGAGCTGCTGACCTGAGGAAGACGAAGAAAGGAGTTAATTGTTCTCATTATGTAAGAACTCATTATGCTCAGAGCTTCAACTGACCCATCTGTAAAATGGAATAAAATACCACCTCAGAGTTGTTGTAAGGCAGGAGAGGAGGAGTGGGACTGAGCTGCACGTGTCAGCAGTCTTCGTGGATGGCATGGAAGTCAGTCTGAGTTCCTCTCACTCTTCCGCATCTTATATACGCTCCCACTTCCTCAGATGGAATCTTCTTGATGGCCACTTGGCTCCAAAGGTCAACACATCCCCTAGTTTAAAATACTCTTTGGCAGCCAGCAGGCCTCATGCAACCTACAAGAGCTCTTGTTTTTCTTCACAGTATATTTTTTTAAAACTAGAATTAGTTGCCACTGTTGAAAAATGTGGAGATTGCACAATAAATCTAGATTTCTGGCTTCTGTGGGCGACCAGACAGCTCATTGCATGGAAGAAGTAGCTGGCCTAGAATAGACTCCTGCCTTCAGTCAGGGCATATACTCCAAAGGGCCATTCCTTGACCCCAAGGCAGCATCCCCATCACAGTACATCATGTAATACAGGACTCCTTCCTTTCCCAACCTCCTAATGTAATGAAAGGTAGAAGTTATTCTGCTTGATGTCTTTCATTTGTCAGGCTCCATGCAGATTCATATTATTACATTTCAAAGGCTTTGATTAACTTGGGTATTGCGTTAAATCTGTTCTGTGCTTGATTGAACAGTCAGATTTAGGGCAGTAAGTGTTGTGTTTATGATAAATGTTTAGTATCTCATAGCAACGCTCATACTTCTCTCTTCCCCCTGATAATTTAAAAACAGAATAAATAGAGTGTTAGAGGAAGAATCACCACAGTCTCACTACCAGAATAGTTTCTACCAGCTGTTTTCACTTTCCTGTTTCCTTCTGGGCCGTGGCATCCTTTTTTAGATCCTTTAATACTAGTAGATACTTTCACATCCTGCTTTTCCCTTTTGTGTTGTGTTATAAGCCTTTTCCCATGTAGCTCCGTGGTCCCCTGATGCTGCGCTGTCCTTGATACACCATGCTGAGGTGATGTTCCTTCCTGGACTTGGCTGTCTCCTCTATATTTTCCTTCATGGTTGTTTCCAACATTTCAATTTGGCAAATGAAGCTGTGGGGAAATCTGAGCATTTTCTTTCCCTTCTAGATTGTTTCCTTAGAAGAGAATTCTATGTGGCACATAACTGGCTGAAAGAGGGTTTTTTAAAGATTTTCTTAAACATTTTGCCAAGTAGCTTTCCAATAATTTTGTGCCAGCCTCTGCTGCCACAGAAGTAAGAGTTTCCAAGTTTTCTTAAAAATAAAAATGTATGCTTCCATATTTCTAGATTTATTTTTGGCTAAGGTGATTGCTTTGTAGGCATTTTTAAAATCTGGACTTGCTTTCATGTACATTGCAATGAAGGAACAGACGAGCACCATCCCACTCGGGGATAAAGGAAGCATGCAGGACCCTCTACTTCACTTCTGTTGGGTCACATATATTGATTGATGGAGCATACAGTAAAAATCACTGAGTATGTTTTTCCGAAAGAAGTTTTTTCTCTTTTGGTTTGGTCTTTCCTGAATTTTCCTGTCAAGAAACTGAAGTGGAAATTACCCTTAAAAAGTCCCACCAGCTGGGTTGACTCAGAATCATGTCTTTTTCTGCTGAAATCTATTCCTTGTGTTAGAGAACATAATTCTAAAATTAACATTAAGTTAATTTAAAAGAACAGAATCTCTTGGAACAAACATTCTTACCTTCTTTTTTTCTTTCAGATTATTCCCAGATGTGGTAAGGTTATGGCTTAGGAGGCAGTGATAGAAGAAGCAACCAGAGCCCCCTTTTCTTAGCAGCCCTTTGTCTGCCCTGGGCATTTGCTGGGTATTATTGTCTAGTTTAGCAATATCTAAGTGTGCACTTACCTTCCTCTTCGTATATGGTTTGCATTATAAGAGAGGGGAAGATGCTTCTTCCCCAAGTAGGACGTTCCAGTTGGACTAATGCACTGTCAAATTGAGACCTCATGGTGTTATTCATGCTACAGGGTGTGGCCAGAGCTTGCAAAGTAGCTAGCCTGGGTGTTTACCACCGCCATGGCAGTTTGTTATGGTTGCTAATCTGGGGCACAGCATTGCCTTTATGTACCCTGTCTCCTGCCCTCTCTGCAACTAATAGGGCCAGGGTGTGAAAGTCTGAAGAAAGGGAGCGACCTGCTACCAGCAGCCCCTAGAACCATCCCTTGATGATTTTGGAGCATCTTCTGAGTGTTGGGCTGTGTCTGGAGTAGTGAGGGAACCCCCACAGACATCTAATACCCAGATCATCTCTAATGTTTGTGGAACAGCCCTTTCTAAGTTTCATAGGAGTGACAGCCTTTGGATTTCAGGCCACCCTATGATTCAGAAAGACTTTGGCATCTCCTCAGCTGATTTGATCTTCTCAGTTCACCAGGATAGAGAGAGAAGGTAGTATTAGTTGCATCTTACACATGGGAAATTGAGTCAAAGAGAAGGTTGGGTTCCCAACTTTGGGGGTGGGGAGGGTAGAGGGGCCGGAGATTGAGTTCACTCATCAGTGGCCAGTGATTTAATCAATCATGCCTATGTAATTAAGTCTCCATAAAAAACCCTAACTGATGGGATTCAGAGAGCTTCCACGTCGGTAAGTAAGAACACATCTGAGGGGGTGCTGGCAGGGTGGTGCACCCCACACTCTACAGGGACAGAATCTCCTGTGCTCAGGGCACTACCAGACCTATCCCTATGTGTCTTTTTATCTGGCTGTTCATTTTTACCCTTTAAAATATCTTTTTTTTTTTAATAAACTGGTAATCTAGGAAATTAAAAAAAAAAGAGCAGGGAGGGTTGATAACTTGAAGAATCGTTAGTGAACCCAAAATATGAATATTGTCCGTATCTTATGTCTTTAGGGTTAACGTGCTTTCTGACTGACACAGATGGTGTATATGTCTGACACCTTGAAGTATTGCCATTGGGCTCTCTAAAAATCAGGGTTTCCTAAATTTCACGACGGATTTTTTTTTTTTTTTTATCCTGAAGTTTTAAAGGAATGCAAACTGGGGACCTGGGGTTTATGTGGAAAACTGTCTCAGCTACCGAGAGAGGTAGAGACCTCCCTTCTATTCTTACCGCTCCCCTTGTTATCTGAATGTGCCTTCAACAGCAGCACAGATCACGTCCTTGGGGAGCAGTTTTTCCAGTATGGGCCTCACTTAGTAGTAAATGGGGTGATTTGGTAGTACTTGGACAAAGTACTAGTTTGGACAAGATAGTACTTGGACAAAGCATTACATCAAATGGTCTATGTTTTGATGTTTTTTTCAATCCTTGCGGTTACCCAAAGGACAAAGTGTCAGTTTGGTGCTAGTGTATCTTTAACAGTACTCCAGCCCTCTTTCTTTCTTTCTTTCTTTCTTTCTTTCTTTCTTTCTTTCTTTCTTTCTTTCTTTCTTCCTTCCTTCCTTCCTTCCTTCCTTCCTTCCTTCCTTCCTTCCTTCCTTTCTTTTTCTTTCTTTCTTTCTTTTCTTTTCTCTTTTCTTTTCTTTTCTTTTCTTTTCTTTTCTTTTCTTTCTTTCTCCTCTCTCTTTTTAACTAAGATCTGGCCTCAGTCTCAGGAAACCTTGAACTAGACTATTAAAGTCTAGTCTAGTTTAGTCTATCATTACGATACTACTTTGTTTTCATTATGTTTAATTTTATGCTTCCTTTTGTTCGTAAAGCCATACTGATTTTTACTTGAAGTAGTAGTATATGCTTTCCTTTTTAAGTAATTCTTAAAATGAATAAACTTCATTAAAAGGACACAGTAGCTTAGATAATTTTGGGAATGGCAAGACTAGCAGAAGGGCTGCAGGAATGACAGAGGTCTGGGACACCCTGTGGTAGAGGCGTTCTGGCCCAGGCTTGAAGGAGGTAAACAACTCTGGCTGGTGACACCAAGAGTTCAGGAGGACCTCTACAGTGCTTAGGGATGGGCTAGTTTGATGAGTGGTGACAAGAAGGGGGCTTGAATGGGTAATGTTCTGAGTCTAGGCAACTGTAAGGGTTGTAGTGTTAATTATCTTTCCTTCCTTGTAGAAACGGACCTGAATTTGAAGCTAGGATACGACAGAATGAGATCAACAATCCCAAGTTTAACTTCTTGAACCCCAATGACCCTTACCATGCCTACTACCGCCACAAGGTCAGCGAGTTCAAGGAGGGGAAGGCTCAGGAGCCCTCGGCTGCCATCCCCAAGGTCATGCAGCAGCAGCAGCAGGCCACCCAGCAGCAGCTGCCCCAGAAGGTTGGAGCTCACCCCTCCCTTCATATCCCCAGGGCTAAGAGGGAAGCCTGGACAGAGAGGGGAGGATAATGAACTCTGCTCTCCAAACCTCTCTACCAGCCAGGGAGAGACACGAGGTTTTTATCTACTGAGGCTCAGATAGCAAAGTACTGCTGACAGTTGGCATTTTCTGAGCACTGCTTGTCCAGCTCTTTGCTCAGTGCTTTAGGAGTCTCCTTGTCACCTCACAGCAGCTGCTTAAGGAAGACAGCAAAGTGACCATTTTACAGCTGAGGAACCTAAGGCTTGGGGAAATACAATTTACCCAGGCCACAGTCAGGAGTCCAGAGTTCAAATTCTTGGCCCCTGCTCTTTGCCTTGACCGTGGAGTGAGGACAGTGGCTTGTGATCCCCTTCTTGAGCCATCCCTCCCTTCCATCTCACCTTCCCAGGGCCCCTCCATCTGGCCTGCCCTAATACCCTAATCCTCACTAGGTCCACAAATAGGGACGATTAAGGGTTGTCGGTGTGGACAAGAAGGGCTGGCACAATTTGCCTCCTGTATAGACCTAGACTGGTCCTTTCTCTTTGCTATTTTCCTGAACCATGGTGGCAAAGGCTACCTCTTGTTTTACAGTGGGAAATAAAGGTTCAAGTAGATTCTGTTACCTTGCATTACAATTTACTACTCCTAGGGCCTCAGGCTACCTGAGTTTCCTCATCTGTAAAAAGGATTCACAGTACCTGCTCTGTCCACCTCGTGGTTTGTGTGGAGGCCAGATGAGGTAACAACCGTGGAGTCCTCTCCAGTGGGTCCTCTGCACACATGTAGGGCTTACTGTGGCCTCCATATCCCTCGGATGGGATTTAATATGGCATGTTCCTGTAGAATCTTCTGCCACCAAGTTTTGGCCCTCAATTTCAGGGCAACAGCAGAAATACAGAGGGGCATGGTTCTTGCTCAAAGCCATGCAGGGAGTTGAGGCCACAGTTGGCCAACTAATTGGTGCTCTTGTGAGTTAGTATTCTCTCACACCATGGGCCAGTGATGTGCACATGGTTAACAGAAGCGTAGAGGTCCATGCCATCCTACCAGAGGTGTCTTCCCACCCACCTCGAGCCTCACATTTCCTCTATCTGCATCGTAGGTCCAAGCCCAGGTAATCCAAGAGACCATCGTGCCCAAAGAGCCCCCTCCTGAGTTTGAGTTCATCGCAGACCCCCCCTCCATCTCAGCCTTCGACCTGGATGTGGTGAAGCTGACGGCTCAGTTTGTGGCCAGGAATGGCCGCCAGTTTCTGACGCAGCTGATGCAGAAAGAACAGCGCAACTACCAGTTTGACTTCCTCCGCCCTCAGCACAGCCTTTTCAACTACTTCACGAAGCTGGTGGAGCAGTACACCAAGGTGCCTGGGCAGGGCAGGGGCCAGGGTGCTGGGCCTAGGGAAGGAAGGCATCTTGCGGAAGCACTGAATCTATTCATGTCTACAAGGACAGTACTCCACTGTGGGTCCCTGGGCAGATGTAAAAATTCCAGTTCAGTGTAAAGTCTTGATTTCTATTGAGTTTTTCTTTTTAAATGTAACAGATTGCTGGTTTTAAAGAGAAGTGAAACGTGTGATTGATAACTGTCATTAGGTTAGTGCCTACTATGTGACAAGGCCAAGTGGTACTAGCTGCTCTTAAGTACATTTAAATCTTCAGTTGCCTTGCACAGTACCTGAGAAGAAGCAAGCCGTTAATAATTGCCTCCTTTTTGCCCAGTTTAATCTTCACAAGAACCTAGGATGTGTTCCCCTCTCCCCTTTTTCAGAAGTAGAAACAGGCTCAGAGAGTTGAAGTCACTTACTCATGGTCTCAGCTAGTAAGTGGCTGCACTGACTCTTAACACCTATGTTGTTTTTCACTCTAAAAAGTACCTTGAATTAGAATATAGTTTAGGTATTGAGAAACAATTCATCGTAAGCATAGCCAGTATTGATGGGATACTTGTATATGTAGCATGTTTTCATTTAATTCCTAATAAACTCTAAGGTAGCCACTGGTCTCCTTATTTTATAGAAGAGGAAATGGGCACAGCAAAGTTAATTTGGGTAGAGTTACACAGCCAGGGCTTGCTGAGCTGGGACATGACCTCTGGCATTTTTGCTCCAGACCCTAAGACCTGGATCTTAATTATCCTGCTAAAAATATCTTAATTATTATACTACATTGTTGTAATCAAGAATCTGGACAAGTCAGTATTGGTATTGAAAAATAATTGGATCTGGGGTCCCTGGGCAGCTCAGTCGGTTAAATGTGTGACTTCAGCTCAGGTTATGATCTCACATAAGAGTTGTGAGTTTGAGCCCACATCAGGCTCTACACTGTGGAGCCTGCTTGGGATTCCCTTCCCCATTTTCTCTCTCTCTTTCTTTCTCTCTCTCTCTCTCAAAATAAATTAAAAAAAAAGATCATTAATTTATTGCAAAGAACACTGATAACAGATTTGCCAGTGGCTTGTTTTTCTTGTTATACATGTAGTGGAGGTTGTTTTCCTGATTAGTGGCATGAATTTGTACATCTTTTCTTGTTATTTAGAAACAGTACATTAAAGATCTGACTTAAAAGGACTCATAATGATTTCCTCTAATTTTGATCTGAGTATGTAACTAGAAAGAATTACAAAGATGTATGTGTTTAGAAAATGATCAAATCCAAAAATGGTAGAGTAGCTAAAATAATCATTTGAAGGCCAAAGGGTTAGTGTAATTACACAGTATCAATTTTAAGTGAGCCCTGTGTTAATTTTCCCTAGTGGACTACTTCCAGGGTTAAAGGTCCCCAGATACCTTTTTACTCTGTTACTTTCCTGTTTCTTCTCCCTCAGAACTTGGGTATAGACATTTAGTACTCTAACCTGAGGGCACTGGTGTCTGTCTTTAGCCATGGGAGATTCCAGGAGCAGATTTATTCCTGGGATAGAAGTATAGAGAGGATGGGGGTGGGGGCGGGGGAGGGGTGGGCTGAGCCAGTTTACCAGTAACAATAAATACTATTTGTGGGGGGAGAGGGGTGCCCGGGTGGCTCAGGTGGTTAAGCATCCGACTTCGGCTCAGGTCGTGATCTTGCGGTTTGTGAATTCAAGCCCTGCATTGGGCTTCTTGCTGACGACTTGGAGCCTGCTTCAGATTCTGTGTCTCCCTCTCTCTCTGCCCCTCCCCTGCTCACGTTCTCTGTCTCCCTCTCAAAAATAAATATTTTTTAAAAAATTAAAAAAAAAAATATTGGGGCAGGTAGAATGACTGGCTGTTTTGAACAAAGCCCTCATTTGTTGTCAAACGTATGTTCATTGTCAGAATTCATTTCAAATGCTGGAATTAACAATAGTGAACAGAAAACAGAGAAATTTCTATCTGTGGAGTTTCTGGTCTAGTGAGGGGGCAACAGGCAAGTGCAATGTCAGTGGATGTTAGCTGGTAATAAATCCTGTGGAGAAATAGAAAGCGGGGGACAGAGATCTAGGAGATAGGGCCTGTGGGTGGCAGTCTTGGGTAGGGTCATCAGGGGAGCATGTGCAAAAAGGTAGGAACATTTCTGTGCCCTGAGAGCAGCCAGCACATGCTGACTGTACACTGGGTGATATAGGCAGTGCATTTGTGTATTTTCCTGCTGATTCTTGCAGCAACCTTTTAATGTTGACTGTGCTGACTTTAAGTGTTGGTGTCACCATTTGTAGAAGGAAGCCAAGTTACAGAGGTTAAGTAACTTGCCCAAAGTTGTTGCATAGCCAAGCGGAGCTGGGATTGGGACCTGGAACCCTATGCTCTCACTTTTCTTATGCCTTTCCACAGGCTCCAGAAGGCAACCTCTTTGTCCTGTGTTGTGCACTGACAGTTGCTTTAACTCTTTTGTGTTTCAGATCTTGATTCCGCCTAAAGGGTTATTTACAAAGCTCAAGAAAGAGGCTGAGAATCCCAGAGAAGTTTTGGACCAGGTAAACTGAATTATAACCAGTTACTGATGGTGCAAGTTACTTTGGGTTGTTTCATGTTTGGAAATAGGCTCTGAGGTGGTACCTTGCTGTGTTCCAGGCACAGGAGTGGTGAGAAGAAAGGCCTTGTGGCCACAAAAAGCCAAAGAAACCTAGATTGTCTGCTTGCTAACTTTCTGTTTTTCTCTCAGCTTTACTGGATCTTCCTCTTCTTTGCCCTCACTAGAAGCCAACTCCTGAGCAGGTTTTCTGGTGACAGATGCCTTTTGAGGCCCCAAGTTCTCAAGAGTCAAGGAGAGAAGGCATATTGGTGCTGCCTGTTTTGGGTAGCTGCATGAAGGTTTTGTTCTCAGACTCTCAGATAGCTGCTGCTTTTGTGGGTACTTGGTTGTCACACAGACTTCCTGGGACGGAGTTTGATGTTCTGTGAGCACAGAGCCTCTTGCCAAATCAAGCAGAAAACTCTGAGGTTATAACAAATGGCTGCCCTTGGGGCCCAGACACAAGGTTTCTGTGACATTTAGAATTTTTTTTTTTTTTTTTTTTACATTTTATTTATTTTTGAGAGAGAGACAGAGCACAAGTGGGGGAGAGGCAGAGAGAGAGAGGGAGACACAGAATCCGAAGCAGGCTCCAGGCTCTGAGCTGTCCGCACAGAGCCTGACATGGGGCTCGACCTCACAAACTGTGAGATCATGACCTGAGCCGAAGTCGGACGCTTAACCGACTGAGCCACTCAGGTGCCCCGACATTTAGAATTTTTATTCTGTCCAAGCTTTGGGCCTGACTGAGACCAGATGCACATACCAGGAATTTCCTCTTGTAGGCAGAACAGTCTCCTCTTCCAAGGGAGATGCTGGCTTTGGTAAAGGTATTGAAGGTGGCTGCTCCATCAGGAGCTGACCCTGATTCAGCATAGCATCATGCTGTTTTCTGTTTCTTCAGGTGTGTTACCGGGTGGAGTGGGCCAAGTTCCAGGAGCGAGAGAGGAAGAAGGAAGAAGAGGAAAAGGAGAAGGAGCGGGTGGCATATGCACAGATCGACTGGCATGATTTTGTTGTGGTAGAAACAGTAGACTTCCAACCCAATGAGCAAGGTAGGTCTGTGAGGAAGGGAGGTGTGTGACTCCAGATGGGGAGCCAGGAGCTTAGAACCATCCTGGGATATTTCAGATGCACATCTCTTCCCAGGGAGCAGCACAGTGCCCCCGAGGGTTTTATCAGTGTGTTTCATCTCTGTTCTCAGAAGACTTTAGATTTACCACATTGCCCCCACTTAAACCCAATTGAGCAAACTTAGTGCCAGACCTTGGGTGGGTGTCTGGAGCTGGAAGAGAAGTCAGACAGCCTTGGCCCTTGGAGAGCTCACAGTGCAGGAAGGGCAGACGGATGGGCCTTTGATAAGGAGCATCTGTGGAGGTCTCCCTTTGACTCTGGATTGCTTTCTGCCAGGAAACTTCCCTCCCCCTACCACCCCGGAGGAGCTGGGGGCCCGAATCCTTATTCAGGAGCGCTATGAGAAGTTTGGGGAAAGTGAAGAGGTTGAGATGGAGGTTGAGTCTGATGAGGAGGATGAGAAACAAGAAAAAACAGAGGAGCCTCCTTCCCAGTTGGACCAGGACACCCAAGTGCAAGACATGGATGAGGTGTGCTTCTGGGAGGGCCTGTGGGGCTGGCCTTTCCTTCTGGAGCTTAAGGAGATGGGGGTGCTCTCCACCAGAGTCAGAGATCCACCTCCCTTGTGAACCTTGGAAGGAGGCACAGGTCCTGAATAAGGCATCCTGGTTGAGCAGCTGCCCAAACTCAGGCAGCATAGAACCTCTTTCCAGCTCAGGCAACAAAGATTCATTCACAGGCAAGGATCTGAAAGCTGTGCTGGCTCTGTTCTGTGACCTTCCCCCTTTGCCCAGAGGCCCTGCTCCCCACTGCTCCTGTGCCAGCTCTCAGTTAAGGAACGCTTTGCACCACATGCTTTGATACATTTGAGCTTGGGCCCAAATGATCAGCAGTTCCCAGACCTTTTCTAAGTGTAGCCTGTTGCTTCCCTTCAACCGCCTCTACCCCCTCCGAGGCAGGCCCTCTGAGCAGGCATAGAGCCTCTAGAGCCAAGCTGCCTCCTCCCCTTGGAAAGAATTTGTGTGTGAGAAGAAAGGCTCCTGTGTCTGTGGGAATTGACTTTTTCTCTCCCTCCCAGCATTGCTCCATGAGCAGCTACCATTGAGTGCCAGCTTGCCCCCCGCACCCCTCCCCAGCATGTTTAAGTGCCCTTGGCCTCCTGGGACTGCCTGGTGCCAGCTGCTGGAAATGCCTGGGCGGAGTGTTAGCACCACAGCCCCCAGCACTCTCATTCATGTTGTGAGGAAGCAGCTTGGCTGGCTGCCGGCTGGCCTCGGCTGCCCCCAGAGGCTTAGCACATGGACGCTGGCTGGCAGGGACCTAGGTTCCTTGCCACTCTGAGAGCCGCCAGGGCTCAGCTGCAGGGGGATGGCCTGTCGGCCCTTCTCTAAGTCCTGCCATTGCTTTGCTTTTCAGGGTTCAGATGATGAAGAAGAAGGGCAGAAAGTGCCCCCACCCCCAGAGACACCCATGCCTCCTCCTCTGCCCCCGACTCCAGACCAAGTCATTGTTCGGAAGGATTATGACCCTAAAGGTAGGGCCTGCCTGCTTTCCTGCCTTCACATATTCCTCAGACCTTCTGTTTCTAAGAGGGCTCGAGGTTGCTGGTCGCGAAGGCATTGATAGTCTTTCCTTTGCAGGCCTGGTGATAGGGAACAGAGCTTAGTCCTCTTTGGTGCCCAGGTGCCTTGCACAGTGCTAGGTACAGCATGGCACTAAATGGATGGGTCTTGGATGAGTAACACGTGAATAAAACAATAATTTCTTAACGTCTGTTGCTTCCCAGTATTCTCATTCAAGCATCTCTGTTTTTTGGGGTTTTTTTTTTAGCTTCCAAGCCCCTGCCTCCAGCCCCTGCACCAGATGAATATCTCGTGTCTCCCATCACGGGGGAGAAGATCCCTGCCAGCAAAATGCAGGAACACATGCGCATCGGGCTTCTCGATCCCCGCTGGCTGGAGCAGCGAGACCGCTCCATCCGTGAGAAGCAGAGCGATGATGAGGTGTATGCACCAGGTGAGGTGGGGGTTCTCCCACCCAGTCCACACCCCTTCTCTGACTCAGCCCTGACTCCCTTTGACCCATGGGCACGTCTAGACTTTAAAGAAACGAAAAGCAAGAATTGAGGTCAACAAAAACTTTGGAGGATAGGTATAGTCTGTGATGCTACAGAAGAACTGCCCGTTTTCCAGAAGGACTCTTCGTAAGACTCCTCCAGAGGCAGACACCTGACATGGATGACATCCCAGACATCCCAGAGTTGGAAGGGTGCTTGTCTTGGAGTTGTCTTAGAATGAGGGCTCTGGTGGCTGGAGCACCTTGAGCAATTTGAAATGAGACACAATAGGGAGAAAACTGTCCCGGAAGCAGGAGACTAAGCTTTTAGTCCTGACTGCTACTTGTCGCTTTTGTGACCCTGTCCTCCCAGTTGCTTTTTGTAAGTTAAGCAATTGGATAGCCTCTAGTGTACGGGCTTTTTGCTGGTTGGGCAGCCTTCCCCAGGCTCAGAGGATAGGCCTGCTGTGTTGGGACCCAGATTCAGGCCTGCTCCATGGGACCAGCCTCTACCCTGCACCATGAGAGTTGCTGGTATGTTGGAAGGACACCTGGTTTTAGTTTCCTTTCTGCTCCCTGCGTCCATTTTGTGACTATCCAGGTCTGGATATCGAAAGCAGCTTGAAACAGTTGGCTGAGCGGCGTACTGACATCTTCGGTGTAGAGGAAACAGCCATTGGTAAGAAGATTGGTGAGGAGGAGATCCAGAAGCCAGAGGAAAAGGTGACATTCTTGTGGATCCTAGTACTTTCCCCACCCTCACACTCCTATACTTGGGCTCAGTTTCAGAAGCCCTGACAAGCTGCAGCTTTGCTTTCCTTTGTAGGTGACCTGGGACGGTCACTCAGGCAGCATGGCGCGGACCCAGCAGGCTGCCCAGGCCAATATCACCCTTCAGGAGCAGATTGAGGCCATCCACAAGGCCAAGGGCCTAGTGCCAGAGGATGATACCAAGGAGAAGATTGGTCCCAGCAAACCCAATGAACTTCCTCAGCAGCCACCACCTCCGTCTTCAGCCACCAACATTCCTAGCTCTGCCCCTCCCATTACCTCTGTGCCTCGGCCACCCGCAGTAAGCCAGTAGCCACTTTGGGACTAATCTTTTAACGTTTGCTTTTTGGGGTTGGACACTATTGGCTGAGAAGGACAGCTTCCTTGCAGTGGGGCTCAAGGGCTGCTTGGGTTAAGTTGAGAGACAAAGAACTCTTTAATAGTAAGTGGGAACCTCTAGTCTGTGTGGGAGGATTGGAACAGGGAGGGAAGCAGGAGGCAAAAGTGAGAAGCAGGCTTGGGGCAGAGAAGGGCTGCAGGGCTTAACAGGTCTTCGAGGACTGTTGGCCTGTCTCCAGGAAGCTAAGTTGAGGTCACCCTCTTTAGTGGCTTTTTCAGTGTCTGCCACAAGCAGCTGGTTGAGTCTCAGGAGGAAAGAATGTCACCCTGGGCCTCTCTTGGCGTAGTTCCTGTCAGAGTTTAGTCATGGGCTGCAGTTTGTCAGTCCCAGGGGATTGAGTCGGAGCTTTCCAGTCCCCATCCTCAAAGGTTGCTGGTGGCTAATCACCAGCCATATGTGCCGTTGAGGTCCACCTTTGGTTTTCTGTGATCTGTGTGTCCCTTCTTCCCCACAGATGCCACCTCCTGTTCGTACCACGGTTGTGTCTGCAGTACCTGTCATGCCCCGCCCCCCGATGGCATCAGTGGTCCGACTACCCCCAGGCTCAGTGATTGCCCCCATGCCGCCAATCATCCATGCACCCAGGATCAATGTGGTGCCCATGCCTCCCTCAGCCCCTCCTATCATGGCACCCCGCCCACCCCCCATGATTGTGCCAACAGGTCAGTGTCTCTCATGTCGCTTTCCAAGCCATTGGGTCAGGACTATGGACCAAGCACATCAGCAGTGGCTGATGGTAGTGCCCAGCTTTTCCCGTTGGGCGTCCAGCTCAGAGAAGAGCGTTGGTTTCCCCATGTGAACAATCCCTGAGCTAGGAGCTGGGGAACTGGTGGTCCTAGGGGAGATAGGCTGATGTGGCAGAGCTGGGGTCTGTGCACCTAGAGTGGTCAGGCCCCAGACAGGTGCAGAGGCCTAGTGAGACTTGCTGTCAGCTGGCACCTACTCCATCCATCAGTCCTGCCCCTCTTCTAGGCTTCTGTTGCCCAGTGTGGGCAGTCTCTTAGGTCTCCCTGCCAGGGAACTTACTGGCTCTCAGACTGAGCCAGGAGTGACTCTTCACACCCCTGACTGTGAGAAGTGGGACACCTTTGCAGTCTTTCCTCATTTATCACCATCCCTGAGTCCCAGGGCCCTTCCTCCCACTCATGCGGCTGCTTATTCCTGTCTTGGCAGCATTTGTGCCTGCTCCTCCTGTGGCACCTGTCCCAGCTCCAGCCCCCATGCCCCCTGTCCACCCCCCACCTCCCATGGAGGATGAGCCTGCCTCCAAGAAACTGAAGACAGAGGACAGCCTTGTGCCTGAGGAGGAATTCCTACGCAGAAATAAGGTATGTGATACCAGAGTGCCACCTGTGGCCTGGAGTGACTAGTGGGGGGACCCAGTCTTGCCCCAGTTACACACTCCCTTGGCGCACCCTCTTCTCCCACCGTTTTGGCTTCTGGAGCCTGGGTCAGTTATTGGAAGCCTGTAAGGGCTTCTGGGTACACAGTAGATGCATAGTCAACAGTTGAAGGACCGGACCAAATAGACAGTCCCTCTGTTGTGAACTATCATGGAGACCAGTAGGAAAACTAGCTGGTAGGCAGCAGGACTTGAGTGTGAAGGGACCTTGAATACTGGAAGAAATCCCGGGTGTAGTTCTTAATTTCTTTGCAACCTTCTTCTGTGGCTCCAGTCCTTTGAAGTTCTCCCTGTTGTGGGGATCCTGTTGGGGTGCTAGAAATAAGGAGAACTTTGACACTTCCAGTGCCTAAGGAAGCTGTCCACCTCTAGTGAGGAGGCAGAAACAGTCCTAGCCACACTCCCCCAGTGCATTTGACCAGATTTTTTTTTTTCTTTCTGATAGCAGTTCCCATTTTCTGAGTACCAGCTGAAGTGCCAAGAGCTACACGTTTTATGGGCACTTGTTTCTTCAGTGCTTACAACAGTACCATGCAGTCGTTGTGATCACTTGTTTTATAAACTTGGCGTTGAGGCTCAGAGAGACCTAGTTAGCAGGGAAACTGAGTTGGGAGCCTAGGTCTCGGACCTGGCAGTTTATATTCTCTCTGTGGTGCTTTTGGGGTTTGCAGGGCATTTTCTTACTACTTTTTCGGTTCCAGACTCACCAAAAGGCAGGGTAGAGATCGTTTTAAAGATTTCTTTGCTCTGTAAAGGTAAGGTAAGGAAAGATATTTCCTGCTCTGTAAAATGAGACTTGGATTAGTTGATCTCTAAAGATCTTATGATTTGAGAGTCAGAATTTCATGGGGTTGGTCTGGGCCAACTTCTTAGGGAGTTGACAAAGAGGAAGAATATGACTTACTAGGAAGGAAGGAAAAGCAGAGCATGCTGGGGGGAACCAGAGACCTTTAATCCCAAATCTTGAAAATGGGGGGGATGAGTTGTGACATCATACTAATGGCCTTAATAGTGAATTGGAGCAGAGTCCAGGAGTTCACATGGACAGGAGACATTGTTCAGACTGGCCCAGGAATAGGAGAGCATAGTTGCTGATGGGCTCAGGTTTCCCTGGCCATAATGGCCATGTCCTATTTTGCAGGGTCCAGTGTCCATCAAAGTCCAAGTGCCCAACATGCAGGATAAGACTGAATGGAAACTGAATGGACAAGTTCTGGTCTTCACCCTCCCGCTGACAGATCAGGTATGAGTTGGTGTTGCTAACTGGCATCAGGTGCACTGGATCCCAGGATTCAGGGGGCAGCTTTCTTTAGCTGACCTTAGCAAAGAGGTGAATGACCTCTCTCTGTCCCACAGGTCTCTGTCATCAAGGTGAAGATTCACGAAGCCACGGGTATGCCCGCAGGGAAACAGAAGCTGCAGTATGAGGTGGGTCACATATCAGTGCTCCTGCCCCTTGGGTTCAACAGCTCTGCCATCGCAGAAGCTTAATGACCTGTGGAATCTAAAGGAGTGGGGAGACATGTGGGGTGGCCACGTGAGTCTATCCTAGAAGTGATGATGCTGGCTAGGAGTGCCAGGGCAGGTTAGCCTGACAGAATGAAACTCTGCTGGGGTCACAGTATAGTCTTGTGTGAGGCCCAAAAAACTTTTTGCCTGAATGACTAGGGTGGACATTTGGTCGGTTTCTGGCCCAGAGGTAGAAGTACGAACGGGAGGTAGAGCCATCCCAGCCAGTGTGGTCTGGGGTAGCCTGGCTTTGTGCAGGGACACAGAGGTCATAGTCCACCTCAACCTGGTGTCCGCCTGGCATGCTTCATTCTCCGTCTCAGTACTTTGACAAATCCCTACTCTGAGCCTCAGTTTCCTTCTGTGTCAAATGAGACTTGGACTAGTTGATCTCTAAAGATCTTCTGATTTGAGAGTCAGAATTTCATGGGGGGGCCAACTTCTTGGGGAGTTGACAAAGAGGAAGAGTGTGACTTACTAGGAAGGAGGGAAAAGCAGAGCATTCTGGGAGGGAACCAGAGACCTTCAGTCCCACCCTTTCACCCTCCCAACCCCCCACCCCCCCGCCATTGTCCTACCTTCTGTCAGGCCCCTGTATTCTCTGAGTTCAGAGTGAATGGATGTTGGGAGTTGTGAGGCTATATACTATTCAAGGCCAGATTGCCCTGTGCTAAAGCACACCATCTGTTTTCCAGGGCATTTTCATCAAGGATTCCAACTCGCTGGCTTACTACAACATGGCCAATGGCGCTGTCATCCACCTGGCCCTCAAGGAGAGAGGCGGGAGGAAGAAGTAGAGGGAAACCTGCTGTCAGATCTCAGCCACTGCCGTTTTTGCCTCTACTATCCCCTACTGCCCCACCCTCTGCCCCAGACCCAGGAGACCCTGCCTTGCACATTTCTTTCTTTCTTACTAAGTTTGGAAATTCAAATGGTCCTGAGCTTTCTAAGCCACTCTCCTTCCCACTGGTCTCTGGAATCCCTTTGTGTTTGAGTCTTGATTTGAGGGGATTCATTTCTTTAGGTAGCATATTAGGAGATATGAACCCAGAGATGTCCTGTGGGATAGTATCATAGTGCCAAGTGGCACTTGGCTGATAGAATATGGTTGTTCTCATTATTAATCATTTTGTATTTTGCCATGGGTTGTCTAATAAACCTCTTGTGTCCTTCTTGTGAAATCAGTGTCCTGAGACTTGGCTCCTCTTCTGCCCTGAGGAGTGCTGGACTTTTAACTAAATTCTTGTTGCCACCAAGTCTTTCATGAATCCGTCTTAGATTTCTTTTTATGGCTCATTTAAAACATTTGGACCTTTCAAAGGCATACCCTGAGTATTTAACAGATTGCTACAAAATGCCTTTAACATGCCAGGACCACAGAAGAACAAGGACAAGTGTGATGCACTTCCTGGGCCAGTGGGCAGCAGAGAGATACATGTAGATGAGACTTGGGGTGGGGGTGGGGGGGCAGTATAGTTTCCTGCAGACCTGGAATCACCCATCACCTGATTGGCTCTATGACCTTAGAGGCAGGTGGCTTACCCTGAGTGAGCACAGGGATGTGACGTTTTTTAAACTTATTTATTTACAAAATGCTAAATTGTGCCACAGCCTTGAACCATTCCAAGGATTTTATAAAATTTAACCAGTTTACTGTTTATTGTTTTAAGTGTTTCATCAGTTTTAACCTACATAATCTTGAGTATTCCTGTTTTATACTGAGGCACAGAGAAGGTGGATCATATGCCCACAGCCACACAGTAAGAAGATGAAAAGAATGTGTACAAAATGCTTGTCACAGGCCTTGCTCCCTAGTAAGAGCCAGACGCCGGCTATTATTTTTGGAATTATGCTATCACAGGGACATAGGCGCCGCTGTGGGTGTTTAGAGGAAGGAAGGTGAGAGCCTGTTGAAAACTGTTTCCTGGTTTGAAAGCTAAATCCCATTTTATTCTGAAGATTTCACGTGTGTTTATCTTTTGAGAGTTTGTAATGCCTTTTCTTTGCAGTCCCTCCATTCGATCTTCCTAGCTGCTCCATGAGGTCCTCTCCAAGGCTCAGGGGGTGAGGCCATTCCCAAGGTCATAGAACCAGTATTCTAGTCACCACCCTGCTCTACTCTGCACACACCCCTTTGTGCCTAATACACACTTGCAAGCTAAAGCTTCTTACTCTAGACCTGGGGCACAGATGGCCCCTCTGCAGTGCCACTTGCATGGCTCCATTACACACTGCTGGATCCCTCACATTTTTAACTTGGTCAGAGGGATGTTCTTTCTCACCTTGTTTGACATTTACTGGAAGTTCCCCCCCAGGGGCAGAGCGGGTTCCGTGGTTTGGGTGCCTAAAATGAAGGCACTGCTGGTTGCTTCTCTGTAGTCAACACCAAAAACACTAAACACCATTTGGGAAGGGGGTCAGGAGACCTGGGGGAGTCCTGTGCTCCAAGCTCTCCTTTCTTCCACGGATTGGCTCTGGGGATGGGGAGTAGGGTGTGGTGTTGGGCACTGTCCCCCACAGATGGCAGATCCCAAGAGCTCTGGATCACGGAGGCTGTGACTGGAGGCTAGGAATGTATTTGGGTAGAATGTGAGTGAATGGGTCCTTTGAGCCACCCTCTGGGGCCCAAACCCAATTTCCCAGAGCTCTTGAGTGGACATCTGTCCTGGCTTACTCCTGTTGAAGAAGGGCCATTGACCAGGGTAGCCTTGTGACCATCATTGGCCTTGGGCACAGCACTCTGTACTTCTGGGTTAGGGTATGCAACATGAAGGCAATGCCTTGCTCACACAGCTTTTCTGAATCTCGCTGCAATTCTCTGAGAATTATCTGCCCCATTTTTAAGATTAGGTGGATACCCAAGGTCATGTAGCCAGTGAGGGCTCTGGAAGGCCAAAATAGCTCTTATATTCCTGGAGACCACGCTGTCCTACTGTCTCACCAGGGGAGGGGAGAGATGTTCCTGTTGTGGGACTGCTGGGAAAATGGGCAGGACTTAATGCTGTCAGAGTGGTTGTCATTTTAGACTTAGGCAAAGAAGACATTGGGAATTATAGACATTAGGAATTTCACTTTCAACTCTACCAGCTGCTTGAATTGTCATGTATCCCAGAGGAAGCCACCTATGATTATACCCATTTCATTTTTTTTAAATTAAATATTGTATTAGGGAATATATATAAAGGTTATATTAGGTTACATTAGGGTATATACTTAAATGGAAATATATGGCATACTCGATAGCAGTTCTCATATGTAATAATTCACAATTAAAGGCAAAATACAATATGGCTTAAGCAACGTGTTTAAGGGTACACATACTAGTATATAAGATTTTTAGTTTATTTTTTTTAATACAAGTAAAATGTACCGTTTAAAAAAATTTTTTTTAATGTTTATTTTTGAGAGTGAGAAAGACAGCAAGCAGGGGAGGGGCAGAGAGGGCAACACAGAACCTGAAGCAGGCTCCAGGCTCCGAGCTGTTAGCACAGAGCCCGATGTGGGGCTCAACCCACAAACCATGAGATCATGACCTGAGCTGAAGTCGGACATTCAACTGACTGAGCCATCCAGGCACCCCTAAAATGTACCATCTTGAAATTAACGTTATTAACTCTAGTTTGGGAATTTGCTCTCAACTATTCTATATTGTTATATTTGTTAAAAAGTAAGTGAATAATTAACTCCTGAGCCATATAATCCATGAAGCAAGACAAGAGATACTCCTATTCCTTGTATCGTTACAGAGCAGGTACTACTGTTGCCTTTAACTGAGTCCAGTCAGTGTTATCCCTGAGATATGGTGATTAGATTAGGGTTAGGTGCGTATCCTAGTGTGAACATGATACATGAAGGAATGCCTCCACCTCACTATTGAGCAGAAGCTACCAGAAGATTCTGTTGTATTGATGTGTGGAGGAAGGATGTGAGCCTGGAGCTGCTGCCATGAGGGGCTCTAGCTTCAGATGAAGGTAACCACAGGAAGGACGAAAAGAAAAGGGAAAAGAGGAAAATGAGGCTGCTCTCCCTTGTCAATTTCTGGATCAAACTGCTCCTGAAGCTCATTTGCCTATGAATTTCTTTTAACTTATAGGACCCACTAAATGCAGTTTGGGGGTAAGCCCATTTGGACCGCTGCCACTTGGACCAAAAGAATCTTAACTGTTATTCTCAGTGTAGGGATAAGGAAGTTTTATAGTTTGCCTACTCTTCATTGGCTTCTGGGCGCTTAAAACTGTCTACGTTTTAAACCTCAGCTCCATTCTCATTACAAATCCAGGCTATGACATCTGGACATCGGCTCATGGCCAATGCTGCCAGATTTTCTAAGCTCATGCAAGTTTCTCATTCCAGGATCCAGGAGAGGGGACTTCCCTGGGGCCTGTGTAAGCTCCTAGAGCAAAACTTGCAGGAATGACCCCAGTAGATGATGAGACTCTAGGTTATCCATACATTCCTGTAGCCCTGGCTAAGCATCTAATCCTCAAAAGAACACCTACAGCTGCCAGTCTACCTGGATGTCTCACGCCATTGCCGAAGGCCTCTTAGTATTTCAGGGAGCCACATGACTCTGCAGGGCATTCCTGTGGATCATTCATTCATTCACTCTTGCTTTGTTACTTCAGTCTGATCACCCCAATCTCTGAGCCTGCTTCTCCTTCGTGAGCTTTGCAACTTGCTGCCCTGCTTCCTGCCCACTTTTCCTAGATCCCCACAGAGAAGCTTCCTTATTTCCATCTACTCACCCCCACCAGCACCCTTTCCCCTAGCATTCTTCCTACCTTACCCTGCTTTATTTTCTTCTTCACACACATGTTCTTCCTCTACTGCAATATAAACTGTTGTTCCTGGTCTTCATCTCTCTTGCTCACTAAATATCAGATAAAGAGTTCTGGAATTTGAAGTAAAGAAATGTAACAATTGCGGGGCGCCTGGGTGGCTCAGTCGGTTAAGCGGCCGACTTCGGCTCAGGTCACGATTTCGCCGTCCGTGAGTTCGAGCCCCGCGTCGGGCCCTGTGCTGACAGCTCAGAGCCTGGAGCCAGCTTCAGATTCTGTGTCTCCCTCTCTCTCTACCCCTCCCCTGTTCATGCTCTGTCTCTCTCTGTCTCAAAAATAAATAAACGTTAAAAAAAAAAAAAAAAAGAAATGTAACAATTGAGTGTCTACTATGTGCTGGAGGCTTCAGAAACAGTTCATGGAGTTTACCATGTCTTTTTTTTTTTTTTTTTTAAGTAAGCTCTACATCCAATGTGGAGTTTGAAATCATGACCCTGAGATGAAGAGTTGCATGCTCTACTGACTGAGCCAGCCAGATGCCCCATCACCAAGTAATTATTGACATTTTTCAGAAGAGGAAGCTGAGGTTCTGAGAAGTGAAGTGATTTTGCATAAGAAACGCCCAGTTATTGAGGGGCACAGCCATGAAATGAAGTCTCCCAAGCCATGTTCTATTGGTTAGATTAGGTAAACACCCCTGCTACAGCCACAGGCTGTGGTGGGAAATATTCAAGACAATAATGGATTTGCAAAGTGCTTTGCAAACTACAAACGTCAGCACTCCTGGCTTCCATCTACTGAGTACCTCCATGTGTCAGATGCTTAGCGCATATTATCACACCAAAGTCTCAGAACAACTGCCCCAAGGAGGTATATTTTCCAGTATTTCCACTTTGCAGATGAGGAAATGGGCTCAGAGAGAAGTGGTTTGTCTAAGGTACACAGTGACAGCTGAGATTTGAATTCTGGGTGGTCTTGTGTAAGAAAATTAAAAGCTGGGGCCTCAAGGCCTTAACTTGAGAAACACTCTTCCAAAGATGGACACCCAGCTGCTTCTAATATCCCTCAACCCCATTGCAAATACCTCTGAGCTAAACATCACTGTGCCTATGCCCTTACAGAGCTGAACATATTTGGAATATGATCATCCTAAGACCAGAATTATGAAGTCAAAGGGTTGTCAATACTTTGCCCAACTTCAGGTCTCACATATGCTCTCCGTGTGTGGCTCCTCTCTCCCTTCCCTGGGATAGGCCCACATCCCCATGTAAGGCCCACTCTGCCCCTCCTAGGAGCTGGGAGTAAGAGCCCACAACTGTCTAGAGCCATTGGAGAGGAGGAATGTCCTCCTAGACTTGAGAGTTTAAGACCAAAATAGCCTGCGCCCAGTCCCATGTCTGCTGTTGCCCTGTTTATGGAAAACCAGAAGCCTATGGAATGTGAAGATTGCACAGTGAAGTCTTCAAGAATGTCTGGGCCATGTGGCATCAAGGAAACACCCGGTGAAATCACTCAAGTCTTAAGACCCCCTTCTTGGGACCATGCCATGGGCCCCTTAGCCTGCCCCAGGCTCTGCAGCTCAGGCCTGGCTCTCACAGTGCTTTCTTTTTTCTGGGTCTGTCTGCCTCACAGATCTATGGGGAATATCAGATGACAACGTGGTTGTAACTTGTAAACTATAAAGTACTGGGCTTAACTGAGGAGCTATTATAGTGACTCTAAGTGTTGACAATCCTGGGGTGAGAAATAGGCTTCTGGGAGCTAAGTCTATATAGATACAATTGGTCCATGCCTCCCCATAAACTGTTGGTAAGAGCTATTTTCAAATCCTGCCTCTGCCACAGCTATTGCTGGGACTTTAGGGAGCTGATTTAACTTCCCTGAACCTCAGTTGTTGTTTTTTTTTAACTGTAAAAATGGGACAAAATTGTATCTACCTCATTGCACGAAGGTTCCAAGAGATGGTGTGACCAATTTGGAAAACAGTTTGCCAGTTCCTCCCTCAGAAGATTAACAGGTTACCATATAACCTAGCAATTCCCACTCCTAGGTATTTACCCAAGAAAAACAAAAATGTATGTCCATACAAAAGCTTGTACCTGACCATCACTGGCAAATGGATAAACAAATGTAGTATTGCATTTGGTGCAATATTATTCAGGCACAGAAAGGAATGAAGTACTGATAACATGCTACAACATGGATGAACCTTGAAAACATGCTGAATGAAAGAAGCCAGACACAAAGGCCACGTTGTATGATTCCATTTCTATGAAATGTCCAGAAAGGGCAAATCTTTAGAAACAGAAAGCAGATTTGTGGTTGCCAGAGACTAGGGGAGGAAGGATGGTGAGTGACTGCTAATGGATAGGAATTTGGGGGGTGATGAAAATGTTCTAAAATTAGGTTGTGGTGATAGTTGCACAACTCCACAAATATGCTTAAAACGATTGAACTATACACTTTAAACTGGTGATTTTTATGGTAGGTTAGTTATGTCTCAATAAAGCTGCTGAGAAAAAGATTACAAGAGGAAGGTAGAACTTGGGGCAATGAGTGTCTCAATAAACGTTGGTCATTACTCCTATTAACTGGATCTCCCAAGGGCTCATTTAAAGCCCTAGAGGCAGTGAGCAGGGGTTGCTGAACTTCTAGCTCAGCCTGTGTCTTTAAGACGTTGAGTGTCCCTGGGCGAATCCCTGGACCCTTCCTAGGTCTCCTCAGAGGTCCTCATAAACGGTTGAAACCATCCCTACCTACATCCCTGGGGTCTCGCGAGGAGCCAGGGGCTCAGGAGGCAATGCAGGATCCCCAGCGCACTCCCTCAGCCTGTGACTGAGCGGCGCTTGCAGGTGACGGGCGGGCGGGAGCCAACCGAGAAAGGCCCGGGGAGCTTTTTCAGGTAAGCTCTCTTGATTGACAGCCTGGGGGGGAGGGCTCCCAGTGACGGCTGCCCCGCCCCCTCACGTCGGGTCGGTTGGCGCCAGTCTAGGGCAGGTGGGCGGGCCCTGGGGTCCGCTGCGCCCATTGGGCGTGGGGGGAAGCTCCCGGGAGGGCCTAGGGCCCCGCCCCTGGCCTTGCGGCGGCCAATGGACGCGGCGCGTGGGCGGGGCGTCGGCGGCGTCGGCGGCGGCCCTGAGGCTGAGGCGGCTGAGGTGGCTGAGGTGGCCGCTGGGGCTGAGGCGGCGGGCGCGGCCAGGATGGCGAAGAGCCGCGGAGAGAACGGGCCGCGCGCGCCCGCGGCCGAAGGAAGTCTGTCCGGGACCCGGGAGAGCCTGGCCCCGGGCCCCGACGCCGCAGCCGCGGACGAGCTCAGCTCTCTCGGCTCCGACTCGGAGGCCAACGGCTTCGCCGAACGCCGCATCGACAAGTTCGGCTTCATCGTGGGCTCGCAAGGCGCCGAGGGCGCGTGAGTAGCGCCGGGGCTCGGGGCCGGGGGCCGGGGCCGGCGCGGGACCTTCGCGGGGGGTCTCGACGCTGACGGAGCTGCCCTCAGGACAGACCGACAAGCTCCCCTCCCAACCGGGGACAACTGACCCCTTCTCTCCCTGCCCCCCCCCCCACTCCCCCAACCAGGGCCGACTGACCCGCCCCTCATTCGCGAGCCTGCTTCCGACCTAAGGACAGACAGGCCAGCCCTACCTCCCCCCAGCCCCCGCCCTCCAGACACATTGACCCGCCCCCAAGAAGGGCCCACAGTGCCCTCCTCCCAACTGCGGGACAGAACGACAGACACCTGGCCCAACCCCACTGCTGCCACCGCGGCCTTAGGCCTGATTGTGCCACCCCTGACAGGCTCACAGATGGCTGCCCCTCCCCCGACACATATCTTCTCTACCCCCATCCCCCAAGACCCACAGATGCCCTGTCTCCACCCTACTACCCCGCACCAAGGGGATACTTTAGGGAGAGGGACTTCAAAGGGACAGACTGCCCTGCCCTCATTCCACTCCAGGACAGACTGACCCCTTACCTCAAGACACACAGGCTCCTGGGTGGACTGGACTGACATTGGTCATCTCCCTCCCAGACAGTCCCACCCTGGGGCAGATAGTCCCTTCCCTTCAGGGAAGGGTCAGAGAGTGCTCTCCCCGCCCTTCAGAGGCCAATTTCTCCTCACTGGCAACAGGTGGGCAGACACTCCCCCTTCTTGGTACCCACAGGGTGACAGTGCCTCACCTCCAGGACAGACTGTTGGCTGTCTTTGTGTATGCTGTGGAAACACACACCTCCTCCCAAACTCTTGAGGGGGCAGTCATGGAGACAGCAGGGTCCCTGCTGGTAGCACACTCTGATCCCCCACCCCCAGAGCCTCCAGGACCCAGCTGGATATGCAAGGCAGTGAAGCAGCACCTTCCCTCCAAGCTGGGTAACTGGGCAGCCGCACTGCCCCACAGAACCCTCTGAGAAGGACAGACTCCAGACCCCACTCCCATTCCAGCTGTCCTGTCACATGAGACCAGTGTTCTGCACAGAATTGACAAGCCTTCCTCCTGGTGTGCCTCCCCTTCAACAGAGGGCCTCACACAATTACCTGTGGGGGCCCCACAAGACTCAGCCAAGATCCTATTCCACATGGTCCTTTCTCCCCTTCTCTGACCAGTTGTGACTGTCCAAGCCTCTTCCAGCCTCTCTTATGACTAATGAAAGTGCCTTGACCATCTGTTAAGAACCCCACCCCATACAAGCGGCCCCATAAAGGCCACTTCCGGATTTCTCCCAGTTTCAAATTCACCAGGCCTCCTTCTCCTTTGGAGAAATATAGCCCCCTCCTCTAAGGAGAGCTCTCTCTTACCCACTGGACTGTGTCCTCCAGCCTCTCCCCCACTTGCTCACAGCAGGCTAAACCTTGTCCAGTGCAGGACCCCAGAGATCACCCTTTATTCTGATGCTTCATCTTGCTATGATGCTTTGTCACAGCTCCCCAGGGATTAGCCTGTGAGTATATTTTTTGAATTGAGGGATCAATTTTTGAATCACTAGGGATCAGGGCCCTGAGAGGGATGGGATCTTGAGAAGTGGGAATGGAGTTCCCAGTTGCATTTGTGGGTTCTTGGAAGAAGGACCTCAAATTTGCCTGTGAGTTCTAAGAGATAAGAATTCCTGCTACATTCTTACCAGACAGTTAACCAGATATCGGGGTACACAGCAGTGATATAGTGGGAAAAGAACAGACTTAGGAAAAAAATCACACTTGCTAGCTGTGTGACCTTGGGCAAGATCCTGAATCTCTGAGCCTGTTTGCTCACCATAAAGGGCAGCAGTCACATGTACTCCCAAGATTACTATGGGGATTAAATGAAATCAGGTATATGAAGGTGCCTAGCACTGTGCCTGACCCAAGTAGTGGCCCAGAATATGTTAGTTTCCTTTCTTTTCCTTCTAAGGGTCTGAGAATTGATGAGAAAAATGAGGGCGTACCTCTGGTATTTTTTAACAGAGAGACGCCTCAGTGGGAGCACCTCCCTTTGGCTGTATTCCCCCACCAGACAGCCAGACATCTGTCTTCCCCACACTCCAACCACAAACCCAGACTTTGCAGATGCCCTCTACCTCACTGGTGTTTATAGAACTGGGACTGAGGTGGGGTCCCAGGCTCCTTTCTCTCTCCCTGCCTCACTTTCTTGACCCTCTTGGTCAACCTAAAATCTCTGGTGTCTGAAAGTTTTGACTGTTCCCTGCTGAGTTTATAATGTGGTTCCAAGGAAGCCAAAAGTAAGTCCCTGCCCAAAGCCATAAGAGGGGAAGTTATGGAAAGTATCAGGGTGATTGCCCTAAAGCTAATCTCGTGGTTAAGGGCTAGGAGTCCATGTGTTATCCCAGAGAGTGAAACATTAGCACTGATGGCTGCAGTGGAGAGGGCAGGAACTCTGGCTCTAGATTAAAGGTCCATTTCAGCCACCCTGGACCAAAGGTTGTCTCAAGATGGTCAGTTTGGCAGTTACCAGGGGCTTGGGGGTAGGGAAGAAAGCAGATCAGAGGCTACCCTGCTTAGGTGACTGTTAGGTGCTTGGCATGAGTAGATCATAAAATCATAGACTGTTGGAACTGGAAGGGATCTTAAGAGATTGACTGAGCTTATTAGCCCTTGCTTTTACAGATAAGGAAACCAAAGCCCAGAGAGGAGAATCACTTACTTAAGAACACACAGCATATTAGTTGGCAGAACCAGGACTTGAACCCAGGGTTTCTGACTCCTAGGTCAGGATAGTTTCCACTGCTTTCACCATCCATTAATACAGCCTGTGGTCCCAGCAGGAAACCAGGTGCCAGGTAGGTAGAACAGAAGGTTCTAAGCAGGAACCTGCCTGCCCTCACTTTCCCTGGCTTAGCTCAGTAGTGTAGGAGGCTAACAAGTCCTGCCCAGCAAGGGTAAGAGTGTGTTGTCATTACCAGTTCATTAGACTATCAACTTTAGGGCTGGGGCCAGGCTTATTCACCTTTTTCTATTCAGGCCTGCAAAGAAGTAAATGGTCAACTAGTATTTACTTACTGAATGACATTAACTGACAGACATTTCAAGTCAGAGAGCTGAAAGTGACCTTAGAGATGGCAATCATCATACAGATAGGTAAACTGAGATCTGAGAGAACTGATTAGCCTCACCTCTTCGGTCTGTTAAGATCAAAGCCAGAAATTGAACCCAGAACTCCTGATTCCCAGCCCTGAGCCTTTTCTACTTCTTCACCTCATCTGTCTTTTGAGCCTACTCTATGGGGCACCTTTGGTGAGCCTGTGATAGTCCTCGCCTACACGTGAGCAGAAGCCAGTGAGGAAAGACAAGAAAGCAACCAAACCAGCAAAGAGCCCTGTGGGAGGCATGGACACAGACAGAGGAGCTGATAGCATTAGTTCTTTTGGCTTGGTTGGGAGTTGAGCTGGTTGTTGAAGCCCAGGAAGGACCAGAGGAGGAAAAAGAAGTGTCCTTAGAGGGGAGGGGTAGGAAGAGTGATGTTACCGTTCCTATCACCTTGGGGTAGGAAGAGCAGATCTCTACGGGGAAGTCCCTTCTGCAGCATAGGGGAGGGGAGTCATGAAGGAAAAGAAGGATACCAGTTGGATACTAGGTCTCCTGGCCCAAGGGAGATGGCCTGAGAGAGATGGGTTCCCAACCTCCTTCTACTTTTCCCATGTAATTGCCAGGACTGGCTTCCTTAGGCTGGAGCTTCCCACCCAGCTTCAGTCTGCTCAGTGCTGCAGGCCAGATGAGGTGAGGAGCTATGCTTTCTGGGATCCCGTGGGTGTTGGCTTCCTGCTAGGGGAGAGAGGGATCTGAGCTGGGTCCAGAGAGAAACATCTGGAACAGTAGTATTGTCTTCGGCTGATTCAGTTCTCCTGTCCCCTGGGTTCTCCACTACTCCTAGCCAACTATGGCAGCCCTGTGGCTTTGGAAATCATAGAACTGGCTTAATTGGCATCCCTATAGTTTGGTTTGTGCCAGTTTTTGTTGGGGTAGGGCCAGGGCCCTCCTGGCAGGCCAGAGCCTGTCTCCCTGCCTTCCCACCACCTTCTCCAGCTTGTAAGCTCAGAGCATCCTCTTTTCTTGAGCTATTATGGTTCCCAGGAGAGCATGGAACTGGCAATGGAGTGGTCCCTGGGTGGTCCATCTGGAAGGAGGCGGCTGTACATGTGGACTAGACCACAGGCCCTCCATTTTCTCTCCTCCTTCTCTTTCCAGCTTCAAAGGAAAATCCGGTTTGGTGGCCCTGTGGGTGTTCTAGGGCCTCAGACAAGACTTGACTTGGTGAAGGGGAAGGCCAGCGCACCAGCTGCTGCCCTGGGAAGGTGCCTGCATGTCCGCCTGCTAGGAAATCCTAAGCTGTGGGAAAGAGATAAAGCAGTGGGACCTGCTTGATGTTTTGTCCTCCTAGCATCTGGGTTTGAAACAGGACCTCCAGAGGACCAGTGAGGCCTGGCTCTGCTCCAGCCACCCAATCTGTTTACACTGAGGTGGGGGAAAGAAGATGCTCTGTGTTCCCTCTTCACACAAACTCTGGAGTCTGGCTGTCTGTGTGACTTTGGACATGTTGCTTCACTTTACTAAGTCTTAGTTTCTCACTGTGAAATGGTTGTGATAATACTGATTTTTCAGGATGTTGGTGAGGTTTAAATGAGCTGATGTTTGAAAAGAGCCTGGCACACAGTACAGTAGGTGCTCAATGAATGTTCTTGCTCCTTTTATTAAGTGTTTATTTATTTATTTATTTTTAGTAATCTCTACACCTAACATGGGGCTTGAACTCATGACCCCGAGATCATGCTCTTGTGGTCATGCAAGAGAGTTGCATGCGCTTGTGACTGAACCAGCCAGGTACCCCTGTTCTTGCTTCTTTTTAAGACTGGAGTGGCTAGTGGTCCTGTCTTTTCATTTTCTACTTGTATCTCTAGATATGATGATGAGTGTCAGTGAGGTCCATTCTCCTGCGGGGAGGAGTGAACTCTAACCAGTGGTGCACCCTCACTTTCCCCGGAGAGAGATAGTTATCCCCATTCTATAGATGAACACACCAAAGATCTGAGAAGAAAGTGCCCAAGGTTTGCCAGCTGGTAAATGGCAGAACTAGGACTAGAACCTGTTTCTCAATGCTAAATCCAGTGACTAAGCCTTGCTAATGTGGCAGTAGGCAGATGACAGGTGCTCACTAGTCCCAGAGGCCCCCACACCCAGAGCAGGAGTTAGCAGGAACTTGGCTACCTTTCCAACCTGGTGTGGAGGGCAGTGTGAGTCTCAGTACAGCTTAAGTCCATAGCCAGCCAAATCACAGAAAGACCCAGTGAGAAAGATCCTTGGGGAGGCCCTGAAAGCATGACCAGACTGGCCTGGTCTAGTCCTCCCATAGGCCAGAGTCCACACTGCATTGCTCTTGACCCCAAAATACTGCTTAATGGTCATCTGACTTTGATATCCAGTCTGTGCCTTTGTTTCTTTGTAGATTAGGCAGGGATTATGCTCCCCATACAGGTGAGGAATCTGAGGCTTGGAGCAGCCTTGCAGTTAGTTAACAATGGAGCCAAATTAAGGAGGAATCCCAGATCTTCTGATACTCAGCCCACTGCTACCCTATATGTCAGTGCCCATTCTCTTCCTGACTCCAAGCCAATTGAGCCTCCAGGCCAGGAGACATTGCCCACCAGAGCAGAACCCAGCCATCATCCACTCATTGTCAGTGCCCTAGTTGATCACTTTAACCTGCAGGCAGCACAGCTGAGGGGGAGGAGGCCTCCTTTAGCTGCTTTGTCTTCCCCTGACAAATCTGCTATCCAGGGCCCAAGGAACCTCTCTGGCAGAGGGAAAGCTGTCCTGTCCTCCCCACTGGCAAACCAAAGCTCCTGATGCTTCACCTGCTTAGAAGCCTCCTATCCAGGATTTCAGGGTAGCTGCCAACTTTGGCTTTATATATCTCACCTTTCTTTTTCCCTTCTTCATCCCACCTACTCTGTTTCATGCCCTGTATAGCTCCTAAGAGGCTGTCACAGCTTAGCTCTTTACTGCTCCTCAGGTAGGGAAGTAAGCAGCAGACTCAGGAGTCTGGGAGAAAAGCCAAGGCTTACTTTTGCCAGCTTATCCACCTTAGTAGTGAGCTTATTTACCAAACATTTATTGAGCACCTACTCTGTCAGCCCCTGTGATTGGAACAAAGGATTCAGAACTGAACAAGGCATCTTTGTCTTATTGCCCTCAAGAGGTTCATAGACTTGTTGGAAAATAGAACCACAAATAAATCATTACAATGTTGAGCAATAAAGGCCATAATTGAGGTGTGTGGTCGCTCTGGAATATATAGGAAGAGATAGCCAGCTCCATCTATAGGAGCCCAGGAAGAAGTGACTTTTGATCCAGGCCTCAGAAGTAGCAAGGAAGGGCATTTCACTGGGTGGGAGGGGACCTATGTACAAGACCCCCTCCCCCCCCACCAAAATCCAGCTGTTTAAGAAACGTGGTATACCAAGAAGAGAGGTGACAAGAAGAGCAGAAGGCAGGAGGTGGATGTGAAGCAAGGGGAGGCTAGGAAAGTAGGTTGGGCAGACCATGCCTAGCCTTGAATGTCAGACTGAGGCCTCCTGTGTTTCATCAAAGTCAGTCTGGTGCTGGTGTGGAAGATGGCATAGGGAAGAACTGGACCACAGGCAGCGAGACCAGTTGAGAGAGCTCAGGACAGCCCAAAAGGGCTATGGAGAGGCCTGGAAGATGTCTGGAGCTGTGAGGATGAAGAGGCCAGCAAATCAGTAGGGCTTGGTGCCTGGCAGGCTGTGTGGACTGATGGGGAATTGGGAAGTCTCAGGATAAGCTGAAGAGGCCCTAGTCTCTCACAGAACCCATCCTGGGGCCTTCTGGCCACAGGGAGGGAAGGCCATCTGTGGCCTTCCTGTGAAGTGGACAGTGGGCTGCTGCTAACTCTGCTTTGTCACAGCCCTGGGCTCCCCAAGGTGCCTGGCATGGCTGGCATGCCCAGGACACATCAAGGGGTTCTTTGTCTCTCTCCAGTGGGAGAGCGGGTTAGCTGGCCTGGTTGGAAGGGGGTGGGGTGAGTGGTACTGAGCTTTGTGTTCTCTGCCTGGTAAACATACTGGATGGCAAGGAGAGCCAGACTCCTCTCTAAGGAGAGAGGAGTAAGGCCTAAGGGCATAGAAAACCAGCCTTAGGGTAGTGCGCAGCTGGAGAAGGTAGGTTTGGGGGTTTGGGCATAGATAAACTGATCAAGGGGAGGCAGATGGCAGCCAGGGCTGGCTTGACCTCAACATCATGTCTTTATTCTGTTCCTGGAGGTGGTTCCTCAGATGGGACAGGTGGAAATAAGTCCAGTACCTATGAGAAGGTGAACCCCTTAGCACTTAGGGACATCACCAGCCATTTCTCAGAGATTAAAGATTCTGGCTGGAAATATAGGTTTAGGCTAGTAGGCGGAAAAGGCTCTGAATGAGGCACAGGAGTCAAGGCACTAATGCTGGCTCTATCTCAGACCGTTATGGTATATGACTTAGGCACATCCCCTCACTTGATCATGGGACTGATGCTCCCTGTTTCTCACCCAGCACTTACTATGTGTACAGCTGCGTGCTAGGCTCAGGGGATGCAGATCTGGTCCTGCCCTCCCGGGGCTTACAGCCTAGCAGGGAAGTGAGACGTTCAGTAGGTAGTTAAAGGCATGGCCTGTGTACAAAAGGATTGTGAGGATCAAATGAGATAAGTGGATTATGAGCATAGTATAAACAAAGACTACTGTACAGGGGTCAGGAGACCTGAGTCCTGGGCCTCGTGGATCCCTAACTAGCTGTGTGACCTTGAGAAATTTGCTTAATCTTTCTAAGCCTCAGTTTTCCCTACATATAAACTAAGGTAGTTTTTTTTTTTTAATGTTTATTTTTGAGAGAGAGCACATGCATGCACGCACATTAGCTGGGGAGGGGCAGAAAGAGAGGGAGACAGAGGATCTGAAGTGGGTGTGGGATGACAGCAGAGAGCCTGATGCTGGGCTTGAAGTCACGAAACCGTGAGACCGTGGCCTGAGCTGAAGTCGGACGTTTAACTAGCTGAGCCCCCCCAGGTACCCCTAAACTAAGGCAGTTTTAATGGGATGATATTGAAAAGCTCTTTCACTTCTAATATTCTGAGACTGACCTTGGAGTATATGAAAAGTGCTTTGAGAAGTTTTTTATGAGGTATCACGCAAGTGCAAGGGGTCGTTATGGCACAGCCCACAGAAGCCAGTTCTTTCAGCATGCTCTGTTCTTCTTGTGGGAGGACCTCTCTTTGTGTGTAGGACCAGTGGCCCTCATGTCTTAGGGAGTATAATCAAATCAAAGGATGCTTTGATTTGTTTAGCTCTTTAGTCTGCAAAGTGCTTTCATTCCCATTGCCTTACAGTAGTCCTTATAGGAGCAATGGGAAATCGGTAGGCTAAGTTTTATTTTCCCGTTTACAGCCAAGGAAACCAAAACTGAGCAAGTAATGGAATTGGGTCTGGGACTCAGGACTGCTTTTTTCCAGTTTTCTATCTTACCAAAGCTGGTGGCCACTGTGTGGCCTCTCTGGCCCCTCCCTGTCTCAGCTTTAGAACTTCAGTTCAGCCCCAAGTGTTTGTGCTTCTCCTAGTAGCCCTCTCAAGTTGTTTGAATTGTTGTGATGAATGGAGCACTTCTTGTCCCAGATCTCCACACACAGCCCCTCATATGTACCCCAAGACAAGGCAGGAACAGCTGGCTAGTGAGGGGGTCCAGAAACATAGTGTGGAGAGCTCTTGTTCCTTCTGAGTGCACTCTGGGCCCTAGACTCTGTATGTCCAGAAACGATCCTTTCCAACCATCCACTTTTGGAGGATGCTGCTTCTTTTCCCTTACCTCTCTGTATTGGTTTCACAAAAAGGGAGAACCTAAATTTGACCCATGGGTTTAAGACACAGGCAGACCTGACTTCAAGTCCTGGCTCTTGTCACTTTCTGGTCATGTGACCTCTCTAAGGTAAATAGGCCGTGTTGACACTGGGAGAGAGGGGTGTTATGAGGATTAAGAGAGCTAATGTTGGTAAAACACCCAGCACAGTGTCTGTCACAAAATAAAGGTACAGGGTGGCTCTTATAATTCGAGTGTGAATTATCCTCTGAGGTTTACTTCAAGCCTTTGGCATAATGGTGAGACAGCAAGGCAATATGGGTGTGAAGATCCAGATTTCTTTATGTGCTCTGCCCACCACTCTTGGGAGTGGTGGGCAGAGGAGCCAGTCCCACTCAGCTTGTGGTCTGGAGCATTCTGGCATGCAAGGGCAGACTGGGAATCCCCCCATCAGTTCCTCTTTGAGTCATTTGGAACAGAGTCCTCAGGTGACCCTGACTCAGAGGGCCTCATTTTCCTTCTCTTTGGACTGTGAAGATCAAGCAGAAGTGAGAGTAAAGGTGGGTCTCCTGAAAGATTCACCTCAAAGCATGTAACCATAGTGCTGCCTGGGACCTCAGCCTTCCTGGGTAGTGGCAGTTACTTGGGGAAGAAATCAGAATTTGCTTCATAATTACTACCACCCTCCTTCTGTGCTTCTTGTAGACTTTGATCCTGAGCTTCCTGTCCTGCTTCAGGGTGACCTCCTCCACCCTCCCAGCATAGTCACATGGTAATGCTGGTTCACAGAGGAGCCTGAATGGTGGACCAGGCTTTTACTGACACTGCCCCCATTTAATTCTGTGAGATACAGTTCATCATAATCTCCATTTCACAGAAGCAGATACCAAATTTCAGAGAGGTAAAGTGACTTGCCAAACACCACACATTTTATGGCTCTGAGTCCACAAAGCTCCAAGTTCCCTGGGATCAAGGCTGGTATGAACCCTGCCTAGTGGTTAGCACTCTGTGCTGGAGTTGAGTGACAGAGCAGAAGAACAGGGTCTGGATTCATCTCCCAGGGCTGTCTTCTGCTCACCCTAGACCTTAGATAGTTACTGGCTTACTGAAAACCTGTTTCTTCATCTGTGGAAGGGGAGGTGGTGATAATTAGAGGACCTATTTCATGGGCCTGTTGTCAAGATTAAATGAAATAATGTAAGTTAAGGGGCGCCTGGGTGGCGCAGTCGGTTAAGCGTCCAACTTCAGCCAGGTCACGATCTCGCGGTCCGTGAGTTCGAGCCCCGCGTCGGGCTCTGGGCTGATGGCTTGGAGCCTGGAGCCTGTTTCCGATTCTGTGTCTCCCTCTCTCTGCCCCTCCCCCGTTCATGCTCTATCTCTCTCTGTCCCAAAAATAAATAAAAAACGTTGAAAAAAAAATTAAAAAAAAAAAATTAAAAAAAAAAAAAAGAAAGAATGTAAGTTAAGTGCTGAGCACCATGTCTGTTGCATAGCAAGTGCCTGGTAAGTGCTCTAACAGACATTCAGTTGCATTAATTGAATATTCGAATTATAATGTTGTAAAAGGCTGCTTAAGCACATCTGTTCAGCCCTGTGCTGGGCTTCAAGGAAGATCCAGAGCTGGTATCAGGCCAGAGAGGGAATGTTCTTTATGAAGCACTTTCTGTGTTTTACCCACCTGATCTCAAGGTTGAGGACAGTATTCCCATCTCAATGTGGAGAAAACTGAAACACAGAGTTCCCGAGGTCACAAAGCTAATGATTCTGTCAACACACATTTATTGGGCACCAACAAAACCAAGCTCTGTTCTAGGCCCAGAACACACTGTGGAGAATGAGACGGGCAGAGCCCTCCAGGAGTGTACCTTCTCACGGAATGCTGCCTCAGCAGAGCAGATAGGATATTCGGGTGGAGAAGCTGTACCTGCTCCACTAGACTGCTCACATTCCCCAAACAAGCCGTGGTCTTTTCTGTTAACTTGTGCTTGCTCATACTGGGTCTTCTGGCTGGTGTGCCCTTTCCCCTTTCTCACCCTGGCTACTTCCTGTCACCCTTCAAAGACCATCTCAAAAATCAGCCCCCTCTTAAAAGCTTTCTCTGAACACCACCCCCACCCCCCACCAACCACTAGCACCACCCTGGGGGCTTCTTGCAGTTTCTTAGCACCTTCTACATGCTTCTGTGATAGCACTTCTATGTGTGCTAGTTTTCTACTCACCCATCTGTCTCCTCTGCCAGATTGACCTCTTCAAGGGCAAGGACTGCATTTTATTCATCTTTGTAGATTCAGGGCCTGGAACACAAGCTCTAGAGAAATGTGTATGGAATATAATGAGGGGCTGATTGTGTTTTGTCCCTGGAGTAGTTAGGAAAGGCTTTGTAGACATGAGAGGGAGTTCTGAATGAGGCCTTGGAAGATGAGTGGGACTGAACTAGAGTGGGGGTAGGGGTGAGGGAGGCCAGTTCAGAGAGAGGGCCACCTAGAGATAGGGCTGGGGAAAGAAGAGGGATGTTTAGAGGAAATAGGAGGACCTGAAGTTTCTGTTGGACAAGGAGGGCAGTAGGGAGCCTTGAAGGAATGTGAGCAGAGGAAAGTCCTTATATAAACAGTGAGTCAAAACTAATTTGGTAAAATCTATCAGTAAGATCTAGCAATTTGGTAAGGATGGCTAAGGAGCCCATACATGAGTCAGGATGGCCCCTGGGTGCCCACAGTGAGATTGTGATCTGAAAACCCAGTTGCCAGTGGGAAATTTCAAGCACTACTCAGCCTGCTAAGGGTGAAGGCTTGGGGAAGGGAAGTCTTCTATTGAGAATAGTCTCCATACCTTTCTGCAGTTGTCAGAGCTGCCCTGGAGGTTTCTGCTGTGGTCTGTGCCTTTCCCTAGCTGGGTGAGGGAGTGGGGATTCCTTGCTTTTTGGAACCAGCAAGGTTGGTGCCTAAAGGAACCATTTCTTCCATCTGACATCAAGAGGGGTGGAGCTGAACAGAGTGGAGAGCTGGGCAGAGGCCCAAGGCCAGTGAAGGGTGGAGAGAACCTGTTTACCATTGTGCACTGACCCAGGGCTAGAAGGAGCAAAGCCAGGGAATTCCTTATGGGAAAGGAAAGCAGACCCAGAGCTAGCTTGCACTGGGAATTGGGGAGAGTGAAGCAAGCCAGACTCTCACCCAGACAGAGAGCCTGGACATTGCCCTACCCTTAAACCAGTGGCTGCCAGGCTGCAGGAGGGAGTGCCAGGCTTCTGCAGACCGTCTTGCTTTTCCACACTGACTCACAGCATGGCCTTGGGCAAATCACTTACCCTTTGGGCTATAGGCCTTGCTGGCTCTCTGAGGAGGAGTAGACCCCCTGGGTGATTTCACAGGCCTTCCAGCCTGGACTGTCAGCCATTTGTACCCTCCCAACCCACCCTCTCTTGTATTCCAGTTTCTTATCATCAGTTATTATGGAGCTGGCATAAAAGCTATTTATACTTGCAGTCCTTACCAACTCTTAGGTTAATGAACTCCAGAGGTTGTTACCCAGTGTGCAAAGTAGGTCAGCCTTTTGTTTATCCTCACTTTTTCCAGCTCTGGGAGAAGGGAACCCCCCCCGTTGTCACTGGATCTGTCATTGGCTATGTTCTTTCTGGACATCTACTTCCCAATTTTCCACACTTCCTTGTTGCTCACTTCTGCCGTTCTCAGCACAGAGGGTAGTTGTTCTCTATTGGTAGTAAAGAAGAGGAAAGAGAATGTGACAGGCACTGAGGGCTTTAGATTGTATTGAGGCCAGGTGGTGAGACATTTCATATTTATTGGATAATTTAGTGCTTAAGTGGCAGCCTCCACTTCCAAGCTGTGTAACCTTGGGCATATTACTCAACCATACTGAGCTTTAGTTTTCTTGTCTATTAAATGGAGATAATAAAAGCTACTTCCTTGGGGAATTGTGTGCATATGTAGTACTTGGCAGAGCTACTACATGGCCAGTGCTGGAAATGTGTCAGCTCTTATTGCCTCGTGTGATCTTTACCGCTGCCCTCTAAGGAGGTGGCAGTGCCCCCATATTACAGGTGGGGAACCTGCTTGGAGTGGAGCAGCCTGCCCTGTTTCAGGCAGCTATAAAATGATAGAGCTGGGATCAGAAACCAGGAGTTACAGTCTTTGTGTCATTAAGTAAATTACTTAATCTCTCTGGACCTTAATTGCTTCATGGTTAAATGGGCATAATCCTGCCCTGCTGCATGTGTATGTGGCTGTATATGTGGACCAGTCAGATGACAAACGGGATATGAAAGTGCTAGGTTAGCTGCAAATATCAGTCACCTAATAGCTACCATTTTCTGTCCACTCATCAGGCTTGTTTCAGCCCTGTAAAATCTGAGGTGTGTATTATAGTCCCACTTAAAGATGAAGAAGTCAAGACTTAGGGAGGACAAGTATTTTGTCCATGGTTTCCCAGGTGGAGGAGCTGGAAGTTGATTGGCCTCAAGATCTCCACTCTGTTCACTCGCTCCATAACCTAGCTGGCCTCCAGTGCTTAAGATGAGGAACAATCCTGTGATCTGTGGCCTTGGGCTTTCTGCTTAGGCTGTGTTTCTCTTCATTTGGGCTTCTTTGAAGAGTGAAGCTTGAAGGAGGAGGTTGCACTGGGTCTTTGGGACCAAGATTTATCTTCCACCATCGGATAAAGGGGGCATGGGCATGGGCACCATACCTGGCTGACTGCCAGCCAGAAGGGCTGAGGTGTGCTTGGGCAGAAGGCAGACGGCTAGAAGGACAAGTGCAAAGAGAGCCCCAGTCTTTGGTCTTGATAGCCTTGGGAACTGGTCTTGTTCCTCTGAGTTCTTGGAAACTTCCAGTTCTGAGTTTGGAGAAAAGAGTAGGTAACTGGGAGCCTTCAGAGCACAGGGTCAGCAGAGTGTTACTACTGCCTTGGTCCATGGCCTGGCATAACACTGCTAAGCCTAGCTCAGCCTGAGAGCCCAACAGAATCTGGGCTCAGTCACCCCCCTGGCTGCCCACTTTTGTCTCCTCTGTGCCTCTCTCCCTCAGGAGGGGTGGCTGGCAAACTGTACATTGCCCAGGCTTGCCATCTCCAACTAAGGTTGTGCTTGGAATCTGTGCCCATCCAGCATATTGGCTTCCCTGAGCATTACTAGGAGTGGGCAGGATGCTCACTGGGGCAGTCAGAACACTGACGGGGATAGACTGGCTTCAGGGGCTTGGGGACTAGAGATAGATCCCCACAGTGGCATCTGGAGAATAGCCTGATTTCCTCATAGTCTTCCCAGGGGAGTCCAAAACAGCACACGAGTCACTGTGGCAGAGGGGAAGCCCTAGTTCTGCCACTTAACTTATTACCTTTGTGACGTTGCCCAAGTCATGTAACGTCTCTGATTGGGTCAAATCTCTCATGGACCAAGTGGAAATAGTAAATCATCTATTAATTAAGGAGGGCTCCACCTCACTGAGCTATTAGGGGCACAAATAAAATTGCTGTAGGCAGCAGTGGCTTGTAGACCTGAAGGCAATTCATATGAAAGTAATGATGTCATGGAGAAAAGCAGGCAGGCACTGTTGAATACCTGTGAGGTGCTTGGTGGGGGTTACAGAAGTTCAAGACCCAGTCTAGTTGGGGAGGGACAGTGCTAAGCAATATGAGCAAGGTGTAATGAAGTGTTAATTTCATGTCTTGATTTATTAGTGAATTACTGCTGAAATTAATTTTAGGGGATTGGGACAGCATTAAAAGAAAAATAGGGGGGGTATCGCCTAGGTGGCTCAGTCATTAAGCATCTGACTTAGGCTCAAGTCATGATCTCACGTCACGGTTCGTGAGCTTGAGCCCCACATTGGGTGAGCTCGAGCCCCACTTCAGGTGAACACAAGCCCCACTTCAGGTGAGCCCTACTTCTCTCTCTCTCTGCCCCTTGTGGGATTCTCTCACTCTGCTCTTGCTCACTTGTGCCCTCTCTCTCTCTCAAAAAAGAAAAAAAAAAAAAAGGAAGAAATAGAATAATATAAAACTAAACTGAAAATTTTGGAGTGCATGTAAGAATAAATTATTATGGGATGCCTGGATGGCTCAGTCAGTTAAGCATCCAACTCTTGTTTTTGGCTCAGGTCTTGATCTCACGGTTCTAGAGACTGAGTGCCAAGCCCAATGAGGGAGCAAAGAGACTGCTTAGGATTGATTCTCTTTTTCACTCTCTCTGCACCTCTCCCACATGTGTGTGCACATGCACACACTCTCTCTCAAAATAAAAAAAATAAACTTAAAAAAAGTAAATTATTTCATAAAATGTATTTCAGCTGTGTGTGTGTGTGTGTGTGTGTGTGTGTGTATAAAATCTCAATATATAATGTGTTTCTTATTGTGGGTCTCAGTTTTAAAACTTGTGAGAAATGGTATTCTAAGTCAAGATAAAAGTCTTCAGATTGGAGGACAGTTAATGAGATCTGAGCAAGTGTGGAGGCCATGTGGATGGAGGCTGAGGGCTTGACCTATAGGAGCAGAGGGCTATAGTACAAGGGTCAAGAGCATGGACTATGGAGTCAGGCAGGCCTGGATTTGAGTCCCAGCTTTGTCTCTTCCAGCTATTTGGCCTTAAGTAAGTCACTTAACTTTACTAAGTCTTGGATTCTACTTCTGGAAAATTAAAAGAATGATATTATGGTAGGGTTATTATGAAAGGTACATGATAAAAATGTATATAACACTTTTAGGAAGAAATCGGTAAGTAGAAAATGATGTATAAATGGTAACTACTATTGCTGCTGGTATTGTTGCAGTTGTGATTTTTATTGTTATATTGGGCCCTGAAAGGGTTGCTGTGACTTGGAGAGGGGAGAAGAAGGGGCATTCTAGGTAAGGATGGGTCGGTGACAAGGGATAAGTATGTGTGTGCCTGGTATGAGACTGATCTGGCTGAGATGTGTGTAGCCTTAAAAGGGGGTGTTGAGATTATAGATAGATGGTGCCAGGAAAGTTTTGGCATTACGGGGGAGGAAAGTTTTAGCACTAGAAATTTCAACAATAGGGTGGCTTCACCTGGTGATAATGAGACCCATCCCTGGCAGAATTCCAGCATAGATTGGGCCACTAGAGACTGTTCCTCATTAGGCTCTTTTGATTGCAGAGAGTCCCTCAAGCCACCTGAAAGAAAGAGGGGTTTTCTGAAGGGAGAGTGAAGCTCTGAGACCTGAAACATCCCCAGTGGGCCGTTTGATCCCTTAAACTGGCCATTTGGTCAACTTCCTTGTCACTAGAAACTGGCTCATGCTCTCCCTCCACTGTCAGGAGGAAACCACCTCAGATAGCCTCTACACCATCATGCCATTTGCAGGGACACACCTGACTCTATCTTCATCTCATGGCTCATTTCTGGGCTTCCTTTGAGGATCAATTCACAATGCAGATCATTCTAATCATGTAGGGAAATTGAGGTCTGAAGAGGGCAAGCAGCTTACCTGTTGTAGAAGGGATTCCTATACCAGACAGCAGTCTTGATCATATACCTTTTAAGATCCTGACTGACTAGACCAAAGGATATGTGAACTTTCTGGTTTTAAAAAAAGGATAGCCTGCAACTTTTCAGGAGCACATCCTGTGCATAGAGAGAAATCTACCTGCAGTTAGAGAGCATGTGGTGTAGTGAGTTCTGGGTACAACCAGACCTCTAGTGGTCTTCCTTTTCACCATCTCCAGGTGGCTTAAACTCCTCTACTATTGGAGGAGAAGCTACTCAAATGACCCTATTTCCTCAAAGTTTTCCCAGTTTAAGGTTTTAAAAGTCAAAGCAGATCTTTCAGTTGACATGTACATTTCAAGTAGTGGTGGGTTTTTTGTTTCTGAGAAGATCTTGCCAAATCAATGGTATAGCTTAAAGTCAGTAGCATCGTAGAATCCAGGAAATATGGTCGTTTGTTTTGTAACCAATTGAAATTCCGGTTTGAGGTTTGATGTTGGGGCTTTGAAACTGCCAAAGCTGTTATCTGACATCATTTAAAGGAACACTGAACTTGAATGTGTTCCCCTGTGTATCTGCAATTGGGAGAATGGGTATCTCTGAGGCCCTGCAATCAGATCTTATCAACAAAGACCTGGAGGGTTGAAGTATCAAATGGGCATGTATTTAATCACATGGGAATTCACTGGAAACATAGTCTCAGGCAAAAGCCTTGCCCTCTTTGAGCCTCAGTTTTCTCATCTGCTCAGTGGAGGGGTTGGATCAAATATTATCCACATCCACAACTGCCAAAACTTCCTGTTAACACAGTGTGGGCATCCCCTTTCATTTAGCTAACCAGAAGCCTCGTCCCCTGACTTGTATAAGCTAGTGCTTTGTAGGTGGTGGGAGGCAGCATGCCCTGTGGTGTCTGGGCCTTTGGTTTCCGTTTCCTGGGTGTATAGGGGTTGCCTGGAGACATGCATCTGTCAGTTTATTTGATCTAAAGGTGTGGTCTCTGGTTTTCTCCCATGAGGAAGGAAAGGAAAGAAGTGTCCTCACACCCTGGTTCTGCCTCTGGGTGGTGAGGAGAGAGTCAGCAGTTCAAGAGGAGAATGACTTTTGTCAGTGTGTTGAGGGGGCTAAGTTTGCCCTAGACTGCCATTCCTCCTCAGCTCTTCAGCCCCAAAGCTGCTCTCAGGCCTGTGCAGTTCCCCAGAATAAAGTGCATAAAGAAGACCTGCCCTTTTGTGTCTGGGAGGCCTCTGCTCTGCCAAGGCCCCTCCCTCTGCTCTTCCAACCAGTAAAAGTCACAGCAGCGCATTTCCTTCCGTTAGAGAATCAAGGCCTGGGCCAAGCCCTAACCCCATTATGTCCTGTTCCTAAGGGCCTCCTCCCAGCTGCCTGAGTGCTTCTGACCCTGCACTCTTTTCTGGGAGGTCAGGCAGGACTGAGTGCAGGCTCTTGGCTAGGATCTAACTTGGATTCTGGGATTTTCCACTGATTTGCTGTTTGATTCTGAGCAAGATACCCTCCCTGGGTATCTTACCTCTAAATAACATCAAGCACTTTTTTTAATTGAAAAAAAAATGTTAAAAATAAGAAAGTCAAAATCTACCACTTTAAAAATGATTTTAAGAAGAGAGCTTGGGACACCTGAGTGGTTCAGTCGGTTAAGCCTCCGACTTCGGCTCAGGTCATGATCTCACAGTTCATGAGTTTGAGCCCCGCATCGGGCTCTGTGCTAACAGCTCAGAGTCTGGAGCCTGCTTCAGATTCTGTGTCTCCCTCTCTCTCTGTCAGAAATAAATAAACTTAAAAAAAAAAAAAAAAAGACAGCATGTATGTAAGGGCACCTGGGTGGCATAGTCAGTCAAGCGTCCAACTCTTGATCTTGGCTCAGGTCATGATGTCCGTGTTTGTGAGTTCAAGCCCCGCATCAGGCTCTGTACTGATGGTGGGGAGCCTGCTTGGGATTCTGTCTCTCCTGCTCTCTGCCCCTCCCCCATCATGCCCCTCTCTCTCAAAATAAGTAAACTTAAAGAATAAAATAAAAAAAGAAGAGAGCATGTATGTGTGTGTACAGAGGTGTACACATACATTTTTTCATTTTTTTCTTATCAATATTGCTCTGTAGTCTAAATAAGAAAGCATATGTAGAATAATCACTCTGTAAATCACTCCTCTTTGCCCCTCAGTTATTTGAACTCAGGAATTCTCAGGAAGTCACTTTTTAGAGGAAGCCTACTCACGTGAAGCACCCTCTGGCTAAGCCAGGGATTCTGCCCCAACCTGCCTCAGCTGCTCCGGTGCTGATCTTCTTGCCTGGGGTGGGTCTCCATGCCCAGTGTTTCTGCCACTGACTCTAGTGGGCATTCAGAGTCCAGTAGAATGTCAATGCCATGAAGGCCAGGACTTTGTTCTAGTCAAAGGAGTGTTTCCTCACAGCCTGCCCAGAAGCCCTGGCCCTAGAACAATGCTAGCACAGCTGTGATAGCTGCTCAGTTAGTAGATGTACAAATACAAGTGATATTTGATGAGGATTTGAAGCATGTGTAGGATTTTGATAGGTAGAGACAACTTGGAGTCCCTTCCAGCAAAGGCACTGGCATGAGCAAGGTTGAGAGGTGGGAAAGGGCCAGGGCATAATTGTGGAAACTATGAATAACTAGTTTTGCTAGAATGAAGAGGTGAGCATGTTATTTATGTACTTGTTTGACTGTTTTGTTTTGTTTTGATCCAGCTCTACACCTTGCATGCAGGCCCCCTAAGAGGCTTATTTATCTAGACAGACCCAGGACAGGAATGCTTTGCTTTGGTGCACAGATGCACGCACTCAGACCTCTATCCCCAGAGAGGCACAGTGACCCCTGGCCCCTTGACACATTGGGGGAGTGGGCACTTAACCTGGTGTCTCTCTGGTCTGTGCCTTCTAGGGAGGAGGCAGCGTTCCCTCTCATCTGTGTAAGTGTGTTCAAGAGTTAGCAGCCCTGAAGGGAATAGCAGGGATGGAAGATGGGTAGGAATGAAGGCCTGACAAGGCTGGTGGCTGGGGCTTAAGCCAGGGCCTTTGCTTCCTTTGGCACTTCTGACAGGTCCTACCCTTTGCTCCACAGACTAGAGGAAGTCCCCCTGGAGGTGCTGAGGCAGAGGGAGTCCAAGTGGCTGGACATGCTCAACAACTGGGACAAATGGATGGCCAAGAAGCACAAAAAGGTGAGGGGCCTGGCCTTGGGCCTTGGGCTGGGAGTTGGCAGCCTGGAGAAGAAAAGGAAGAAGGAGGAACTGTATCAGCTTAGAGGAGCAGTAGCCAACTGCCAGTAGCCTTCTCCATCTGCCAGTAGCCTTAAGTGTCTCTGTCTGCCAGCTCTGAAAAGGAAACAGAAGCTGGCTGGAGGGCAGGGACCAGTCTTTACTTGATCTTCCAAGATGGCTTCAGACTCACCTAGAACTTTGTCCTGGAGTCAAACTTCAAAGCCACTTCAAAGGGCTTAGCCAAAAGCCCTTATAGGTGGCTTTCCTCCAGCCCTCTTTTGGGAGAAGTTCTTACTGCCGTTTACTACCTATCAGGGAGGACTTTATAATACTAATAATAGCTAACATGTGTTGAACATTTGCAGTGTGCTGGACGCTTGACTTGAGTAGTCCTTATAACACTTCAGTGAGGTTGGTAGCAGTAGTACCCCTACTTTATGGATGACACACAAAATCAAAATTTGCACCCAGGCAATCTACATTTAGTACCTTCATTCTTCATCACCACCCTCTAGATGAATTTGATGAGTTCCCTCTTGCCTCCTGGCCAAAGAAAAGTAACCTCGCAGTTTAATGGTCTTATTAAAATGAAAGTACCCTCTGGCCCTCTTCTAATTGGTCTTTCTTTAGACACTAGCTCTATTGCCCCATAGGAACATCGTAGCCTAGCACAATGTGTGTGTTGGTGCCCTTGGATACCTGGGCAGGATCTAGTTACTCCTTGGCCTAGTGGAGACCTGTCCAGAACTTCATAGCCAGGGTGTCTCTGCATAAGTTCCCACTGCACAGAGTGAACCTGCTGTCCTGCTCTTATCACCTGACATGCTGGTCTGGTCTAGGCTGGCATAGCTGGCTGCAGGGTCAAGCAGAAATCTCAGGCCTGAAAGTCATATATGGGCTTGGGCCCAGCCCCACTACCTTCCCCTCTTCATGCCTGTGGCTAGCTGTGCAACTTTGTGTGAGCCACTTCACCCTTAGTTTCCCTGGTTGAATGGAAATGACAGTCATGTTGGGAGGCTCCCATCAGTTGGTGACTGCAAAGCCTTGTGCCTATGGAGAAGAGGCACACCTAGCCCAGGCTCTTTCTTGCTATTCTTTGTAGGCTTTGGAGCATTCATTTTTTGCTTATTAACATTTCTCTTAAAAAAATTTTTTTTTAAAGACAGCTCTTCTCAACTGTGACGCATGACTCTGGAGTCTATTTTCCTCCCTCCTTACCCCTCAGGCTCTTACCCTGAGCTTCAGATCCCTCTCCAATCTCGTGATTAGTGACTAGCAGGGATGGTGGATCCTTCTTGCCCCAGTATCCCTTGCAAATGGGGGATTCCAGAAGGGAGCCTTGGGGAGATCCTTTCAGCAGAGCAGGCAGTACCACTTCCTCTTTCCCTTTGCTTCCCTGGCACTGTGGTTAGGAAGCCAAGAGCTCCCCTTGTCCAGCAGGGGCCACCACAAGAGGCTATACCCTATCCTACCCAGAAGCCCTAGCCCACTGCTCTCTGCTCCTGCCACCTCAGCTGTGGTCACACTGGCCCTAGGATCTCATCCTGTCTGGCTGCACAGGCTTGGGCTCTCCCCTTGGTCAGGAAGTCATGGCACAGGAAGGACAATACCTGCTTCAGGAAGTGGGTCCAGACCCAACACCTCTCCTGGACTTAGAATCTGAGTCCCCAGGAGGGGGTCCAGGCCCTGTAGGGAGGCAAGGCTGTGGCTGGAATGCTGTCTTCCCCTGTCGGGCTCTGCTCAAACTGTGGCCTAGCTCTCCCAGAGTTCAGCAGGCAGGGTGTGGCCTCACTCAGCTGTCGTCAGAGAATAATAACCCTTGTGCTTTCTGTTTGCTGAGCATTTTCTCTTGCTTTTTCTTTTCTGATCCCCACCATTGCCTCCTCTCTAAGGCTGGCAGGTAGAAATTGCCATCTCTAACACCTCTGTGCTGAGGAGGATTCCAGAGGCCAGGGTGGGAAAAGATGGCTATACTCTTGGTTCTCCATCCCCACCTCCCCAGCTCTGGCCTGAATGAGGGCAGGGCCTTTTTGAGAGCCTTAATGAACTGAAGGTATTCCTGGGCTCCCCTGTGGCAGGCCAACTATGACAGGGGGCTGTGATGATGTGGGAGCTGGCTTAGGTCAGCTAAGCTTGGCCCTGGGGAGAGCCCAAAGGACCTGTGGCTCTAGGCCATACTATATCCCTTTGCCAAAACCTTCTCAGACCAAGCGGACTCCTTAAGGAGACTCTCGTCCCACACAGCAGGAAACTATTATTCCAAGAGTCTGGGGCAGTTCCCTTCCACTCCCTTCCTTGCCCCCCTTTGCAAGCAGTTCCAGAAGCTCCAGCTTAGCTCTCATGACCAGCTACTCTGTTCTTCCCCCATTGCCTCCTGCCTGTCTGCCTGTCTCCTTCCTGGTTCTTGATACTCTCTGACCCTTGGAAAGTTTTCTCTTGTTTGTGCTCATCATCAGGAAGGCTAGGCCTTCTGTGCTTCTCTGAGAGATTCCAACGGGACTATTTGAGGGGGTTTCCAGGTAAGGGAAAGTTAGGTGTGAGCAGGAGCCCCTGGGATTTCCATGTCAGGCATCTTCCTGGGATGGAGGGGTGGAAAGGAAGGCATTTATTAAACACAGACTGTGTGTCAAGCCCCATTCTAGGCATTTTCCCAACCTTCTAATAGAATCCTGGGTATTACCATTCTGTTTTTAACTATTGATGAGACTTGATTGGTTGAATCCAGCGCTGGATTCAAACTCATATCCAGTTGCTCTTCCCAGTGCCCTGAGCTCCCATCTCCGTCCCAGGCCAGGCTGCTTAGTGCAGGGGTTGAGGGGAGTGTCATTGGTCAGTACCCCCACCTCCATTCTATAGGATTGGTACCTCTGCTTTTGGTCTTACCATCCTTGACCATTGGCCTTGAGGTCAAAGAGGATGATCAGAGCAGCTGCCCTCAGTCTCATTCTGTCCCAAAGTCCAGGTGGAGCTCATCTCCCAACTAGTTCTGTGAGGCCAGTGAAGTGGAAAGCTTATGGGGCTGGATCCCCCTAGCCTGTGTGGTATAGGAAGTAGTGGGTTCCTCATGGTGTGACCTTAATATTTTCCCACTCTGTCTTCAGTTTTCCCATTCGTAAAAGATGATTTTTCAAACTGGATTTTGACACAGAAGTCTTTTTCTTTTAAAGACAGCAAGCATAAGAATTGAGCATAGCTCTGGGTCATGAGTTATCCCAGATACTTTCTCCCTCACCTCTCCCAGTCTATGGGACTTTTCCTATGAGTAGGAAAGACCCATGCCATTGTAGCAAGGGTTGGAATCAGGATTCGCAGCCAGGAAAGCTGCCTCTGACTTGGGCTGGGCTGGTAATTGTGGGAGCTTAGGGTCAAGGAGCGCAGAAGAGAGAGGATTCATGACTAAAACAAGTATGGAGGCATTCTGCTCAGTTCCCATCTCCCTTGAGTTCTGCTGACTTTCCACTCTAGGTGGCCACATGGCTACTTAAACAAACACCCCTGTGAAAGTGCCCAGGCCATGTCTCTGGGCACAGTCTGGGTCATCTCATAAGCTACCCTTTCCTGAGCTGCAGCTGTGCCCCGCACCATGCAGATTCCTCCCTAGTGATATCCCATGGGGCTCCTCCAACTTGAATGGTTCCATTTTTGGTCCAGAAAATGGTCATGGGGATTCAGAATTATGTGGTAGATCTCAGAAATAACCTGTTTTATCACTGGACCAGGGGACATGGAGACTGCCATCACCTGGTGGCAGCATATCTAATTACAGTCATTACTTGTCACCACCCCCCCTGCCCCCACCAGCATCCTAGGCTATGCATTGTAGCAACAGTAGCAGCAGGAGGGGAGTCCTATTTTCTCCACTTTACGGCTTGTCCAGTGTGCTAACTAAAAGCCCGCCAAACACCAATAGAGGAGCTGGGCTGGCACACAGCCTCTGGAGGAGCTGCCTGGGTGGATGTATAAGCACAGTCCTTTTGACTTTCAGATCCGTCTGCGGTGCCAGAAGGGTATCCCACCTTCTCTGCGGGGCCGTGCTTGGCAGTACTTGTCAGGAGGCAAGGTGAAGCTACAGCAGAACCCTGGAAAGTTTGACGTGAGTGGCCCTTCCTTCACCCTACCCTCCCTTCCATGTCTCTTGATGCCCTACCCATGGCAGCAGTCCTCCATGTACTCACTTGGACCTCAGCAATATGAGCTGGTTAATAGGACCACCCATAAAATGCCCCATTGGCCAGGCCTATTCAACCTGTGACTCCTGGGGGTCTGTCCATCTGAAGCTCCAACTGTGCAGGCTTCAGTGGGATGGACAGATTTTGCATCCTCCATTCCAGCTCTTTATTTTGTCAACCACCCAGTTTTGTTTTCTTGGGGTTAGCAGGCCACCTCCCAGCTCTTGGTTGTCAGGAGGGGATACTCAGACCACTTCCCTGACTTCCTTGGGCTCCGTGCTCTGGGCTTTTGGAGGCCTGCCCTCAGGACCACAGGACCTTCAGTAATCTTAGCCTCCCATCCTCAACTCTTTTCTCCTGCCTCATCCAAGCTGGCCAGACACAGTTCACCTGTGCTGCTAGTTGTCAGCCTTAGGGGTGGCATAGCCAAACCAGTATCCTTAAGGGTTAGAAACCAGTCAGTGGCGAGAGAGGGTGTCCTCTGCAGGCATGCCTTCCCCTCCCCACCTGCTGCTCCCTACCCCATCACTGCCAGAGTAAGAACACTCCTTCTTTCATGGGCTTCTTAGGGCCTACCTGGGCTGGGCAGCTTCTCCAGGAGTTGGCTCCCCTGGGGTTGCCCCTGCTTACCTCCTAGACCTGGCTGTAGGCATCAGGGTTTCTTCCAACCTCTTGGGACTGGTGACAGGCAGTGAGAAAGAGCTGCCAGCTACCAGCTTTTTGTTGACATACTTCATGCTTCAGCAAACACTCCTGTTTTGCCAAACCTGTTCCCTAAGAAGAGTAGGTGGGGCAGGGGAGCCTAGAGTTTCTGCTGTTGACCTGAAGAGGGTTAGAGCCTTTTACTAACAGTACTTGGCCCTGGGGCTGGGGGATTTGGTGGAGTGTCTGGCTGAGGGCAGCTCTGAATCAGATTGGACTGTCCTACCAAACATCAATACCAGGTCCTACTAGAGCAGCCTCTTGACTCCAGAGTCTACCTCCCAGTGTCTTCCTCCCATCCCTTACATTTCAGGAGGCTGCATCCTGGATGGAGGGAAAAACTCAGTGGTGGGAACCTCACCCCAAGGTTACCTCTGGCTGCCAGAGCACAGGCATAGGAGCCAAGAGCTTAGTTGGCCTGGCCAGACTCCTGGTTCCATAGTTAGCAAATGTGAGCACGTGTTGTGTGAATAGCAGAGTATGGAGCATGTGTGTGCATTTTGTGTGTGGGGAATAGTGTGTCTGGAGAGGAATCAGCCACCTCTGTGGAGTCTTGAGAGTTGCTTGTGGGAAAAGGTAGATTTTTCCCAGGAAGGCCTTCTAGATACTCTGAAGCTGAGTAGTGGGTCCCCAAGGCAGTCCTGGGGGCTGGAACAGTAGTTTTCGAGCACACCTAGAAGGACTTTGCCTGTGGATGACATGGAGGAAGTGAGCAAGGTTGAGAAGCTCCCTCTGGCTGCTGTGGACAAGACAGCCAAAGGCAAGGGTACAGTGACAGGCTATTGGTGGCAGCACATAACAGCACCTATTCCTGTGTTCCCCTGAAGATCCAGGTAGTTGACCCCAACCTCAGCTGTCAGGGAAGGTTCTGCAGCTTCTTGTGGTTCTGTCTTCTCCCACACTTGCTCTTCTTCCTCCTTCATTGGGCAGGCAAGTCCTTTTCTTACCCGGTTTTCTTCTCTGGCTTCACCTCATGATGGTGCCAGTGCCTTCAGGCTCTCTTGGAGGCTGCAATAGTGGCATGAGTTGCCAGTGGCTCACACCTGCCTTTGATTCCCAGAGCCCTTTCTCCCCATAGGTCCTTCAGCTATACCTTTTTCTTTCTCACCCACCCATGTGTGGTCAAGTGCTTTGGGCTGCTGAGGTGTCAGGCAAGTACATCCTAGGAACTGACTTTTTGGAGTCTCGGGTCCCTACCTTACCAGAGCCCTCGGGAGAATTTGTAGGATCCTCCTCCACTTTCTGACAAAAGCAATCCTGCATTGTGCTCAGACAGTATCCAGCCCTGGGCTTGACTTGGGAAGTTCATAGGACATGCACAGACCCCCATCTTTAGAATATGTGGGACTCTAGAGGTTGTATACCCACTTCTTCACTCTGTGCCTGCTCAAGGGCCCTCTGTGGAGGCACCTCGCCCTTCCTTCCACCTTCCAGCCTTGAACATTCCATCAGTTTTTTCTCTCAGACTCACTCTCTCATGTCAAGTTACCTGGCACCCTAGGGTTTTTAGCTTAATATTGGGACACCTCCACTGAGAGGGCACAAGAGAGAAAGGAGCTTGTAGGAAGACACCTGCCAGTCAAGGCCAAAGCCTGGGTCTGTGCCCACTGGTGTGTTTGCTGAGAACCTGGCCCTCATCCCAGGGGCCTTCCCTAATGCTGCACGAGCCCCGCAGGCAACATGTACTTAATCTGTTTCCCTGCTCAGCCCTCTGGGTTTCCTTTTTATTGATATATTCTTTCTTTTTTTAAAGTTGGGGCATGAATTTACAGAGGGTAAAATGCACAGATCTTAAGTGTGCAGTTCAGTGAGTTTTGACAAATAATACATATCCATGTAACTAACTAGCAAATCACAATATAGGACATTTCAAATGATGAGGAAATGATTTTTGTTTGTGTAATACTTTGTTTTTTAAAATGGTACTCATGACAAAACGTTCACAGAAGTTCAAAGAAAACAGTAAAACTTAGTTGAAACCCCAGCACCCAAATTTGGCTGAGTTTAATGGTTTGACAAATGTCATATCCTTCCACGTAACACTCTATGCAGATCTCTCCCTCTCTTTCCCTCTCTCACTGTCTCTTTCTCACACCCACACCCACACACAAACACCCTTCCCTGAATAGGTGACACCACTTGCACAGGGAGACAGAGAGCAGAGGAGTTGGGATCAACGGCTCTGAGTCAACCTGGCTTCCAGGCCCAGCTCTACCATTTTTCTAACCATGAGGATTTGGGCAAGTGACTTTTCTTTGACCTTCAGTTTCCTTATCTGTTGAACAGTATAATGGTAGGACTTTTGGGATTAAGGAAAAGAGTCAGTGACGCCCATGGGTGGCTCAGAGCAGTGGCAACAGGTGGTAGCTATTGCTTTGATAGTAGCCTTCCATCTTAAGGATGTGACATAAGGTATTTGAGTGAGTCCTGAATAAAGTGTCTAGGGGTTATTTCTAGCCACAGCTATGACAGACACTTGACCACATGGGTCTTCCTGGATCACCCCTCAGAGTTTCTAGGGCCCTCCCTCCTTGCCTTTTTGCCTCTGCCCAGGCTTCCTTACCTGAGCTTCCTGACTTGTCTTCAAGAGGGCCCAGTTCATGATAGGATTGGGTGGGCATTACTCCTGGCAGGGGGCTCCTCCAGTACCCAGGACAATTGTATATTCCAGCAGCTATTCCTAACTCCTAATACATGCTCTTGACCTTGTTTCTAGGAGCTGGACATGTCCCCTGGGGACCCCAAGTGGCTAGATGTGATTGAGCGTGACCTGCACCGGCAGTTCCCTTTCCATGAGATGTTTGTGTCCCGGGGAGGCCATGGGTGAGTAGGCTGGGCCTTGCACACTGGAGGTGGCTCTGAGCCCTGTCCCTCAGAGTGCAGAGGGGATAAAATGAGTTTGGATTTATCTCAGGGGTCCAGAAGCTGGCAGCCCCAAACTCCACTGTTAGAGTTTCCCTTTGGTTTGAATCTGATGGGTCTTCTTAGCTTCTCCTCTTACCTCTGGGGCAACTTTCATTTACTCCCCAGAGTGCTAGAGCTTGCCTGGTCCTCTTCTAGAAATAAGTTTTGGTGGTAAGAAAGAGTTTAGAGATAATTGGGTGCACAGAGGGTATGTACGAAGGGAAGGATAGGCAGGCCAGGCCAAGGGACCAAGACAGACACCTAGGACAAAGCTGACTTGGCCAAGGGGACACAACTGCTGAGTAAGAGCCCCAGACTTCCAGCCCTGACACACCCTTACCTTGTATCTGGTATCCTGCCTGGCTCTGCCTCTGCTTTCTCTTTGAGCCTCTGCCCTCACCTTTCAAACTGGGGGAGGGGGTGCCCTCCTGCCTCCTTTCTCTGGTATTGTGAGAGTCTGTGTGACCCCTTGCTGACCATAGTCAGGTCACCAGAGAAGAGCAAATTCTAAGACAGGTCTGGTCTGGTAGGGCATAGGTAAGGACAGCGGATGGCAGAGTCACACCTATCTTCCCTGCCCCACTTGGCCCTTCCACAGCCAGCAGGACCTATTCCGTGTGCTGAAGGCCTACACCCTATACCGACCTGAGGAGGGATACTGCCAGGCCCAGGCGCCCATTGCTGCTGTTCTGCTCATGCACATGCCTGCTGAGGTACCACCAGGCCCTGGGCGGGTGAGTAGGTGGGCAGGGAATACCCAGCAGCAAGACCTCATGTCTCTCTTGCCCTCAGCAAGCCTTCTGGTGCCTGGTGCAGATCTGTGAGAAGTACCTGCCTGGCTACTACAGTGAGAAACTGGTGAGTGTTTGTGGTTGGAGACCTGGCCTGGGACCTGCTGTTTGTAGCCTCTCCAGGCCTTTCTCTCCGCAGCCACTCTTGCCCCAGCTTAAAACCTTCCCAGACTTCTGTTGCTTTCAGGCTGAAGACCCAAGGCCTGACACGATCAGGTCTTCTAGGCTCCAGACTCATCGGTTCCACCCTGCCATCCATCCCTGCTTCAAGCCGTCTGGCTGTTGTCAGGATCTCAGTTCCACCAGTGCACCAAGTTCTTCCCTGCCTCAGCCTTGGCATAGGCTTAAATCTCTACCCCCTTCCTTCTTTTAATAACCCCTGCTTTCCTTCAGTTTTCAGCCCTTAGGGAGCTTTCTGTGACCCTGACAGGTGGGATCTCTGGCACATGCTAATCTGGCATATGGCATTCCTGGTCCTGCCATATTCTGGGCACTTAGCCACCCCCTATGCCCTGCTCCTAGTCTCTTTGCTCCTATAATTCATCTGTCTGCCCCTTTTTACTACATGCTCCATGAGGGGGACCAGCTATGTCTTGTTTGCTCTTCATTGTATCCCAGCACCCAACACAAGGTTGGCTGCCTACAGGCAGTAGCTGCCTGAGAGATGAATGAATGCCTGCCTGGTACTGGGAGCCAGGGCATAGTCTCTGTCCTGCCTGCTGTGAGCCTACATTCCTGGTCCCATGGCCTTGCTGTGTCCCCAGGAGGCGATCCAACTGGATGGGGAGATCCTCTTCTCACTGCTGCAGAAGGTGTCACCCGTGGCCCACAAGCACCTCAGCAGGCAGAAGATCGACCCACTGCTGTACATGACAGAGTGGTTCATGTGTGCCTTTGCCCGCACCCTGCCCTGGAGCTCTGTGTTGCGCGTCTGGGATATGTTCTTTTGCGAAGGTACTGGGTTGGGCTCAGGGGAGCACCCCTGCTTCTAACCCAGCCCAAGGGGGCCTCTATTTCCAGAGAAATTCCTTACAGGCCCCCTTACCACCCCCTCATGCAGGAGTCAAGATCATCTTCCGTGTGGGACTGGTGCTGCTGAAACATGCATTGGGCTCCCCTGAAAAGCTCAAAGCCTGCCAGGGCCAGTATGAGACTATTGAGCAGCTGCGGAGCCTTAGCCCCAAAATCATGCAGGAGGCCTTCCTGGTCCAGGAGGTATGACCCACACCCTTCCCTTACCCCTGGGTGGGAGCAGGAGATATGGGGGTCCTTTGGAAGGGGCCTTGTAGCTCTGCCCTTGAAGGTGAGTCACTGGTGTCAGGCCTGGTGCTCAGCAGCTTAGGATAGTATGGGTAGACCTTATCCTCTTGTCTCAATGAGAAGACAGGGTCACAGAGAGGCCTAGGTTTGCAGGGCCTCCCAAGTTCTGAACCACTTTGGAATGAGAGAAGCTGCAACTCATCACCTCTCTTTTTCCCTGGTACCACATCCATGGCCTTGGCTTTATTTTCCCTTTTTTCTTTCTTTTGTGCAATTTTGTCTCTCAGGGGCTATACTTTGGTGACGTATAGTTGAGCAAGTGGACTCATGAGTTGTGGGCAGCTTTCTCCATTGAGGCAGTGGGCCTTAAGTGCCTGGCTCACCTGGCACTCAGCTCTGGGACTTGTGATCACCACAGGAACCAGACCCCCATTATTCCTAAGGTCAACCATTAGTGACCAAGACTGGAGGACACTGAGAGAGAACAGACACCAGGCTGGGAGACAGAGGGGAAGTTTCTTCCTGGTCTTATCTGCCTGTCACCACCCACACAGGTGGTAGAGTTGCCAGTGACAGAGCGCCAGATTGAACGTGAGCACCTCATTCAGCTGCGGCGCTGGCAAGAGACCCGGGGTGAGCTGCAGTGCTGCTCCCCGCCCAGGCTGCATGGTGCCAAGGCCATCCTGGAGGCGGAGCCAGGCCCCCGGCCCACACTGCAACCCTCACCATCCATCCGCCTGCCCCCGGATGCCCCCCTCCCTGGCTCCAAAGGCAAGCCCAAGCCACCCAAACAGAGCCAGAAGGAGAAGGAGCAGTGGAAGCAGGCAAAGGCAAGTGGGCAGCTGGACAAGCCCCCAGTCCCAAGTCAAGCCAAGGTGGCAGCTGCTGCAGGAGATGCATGTCCCCCACAGGATGTACCCCCAAAGGATCCAGCCCACCAGGACTCAGCCCCGCAGGACTCAGCTCCCCAGGATTCAGCCCACCACCACTCCCAGGATTCAGCCCACCACCATTCCCAGGAGAGCCTGACGTCCCAGGAGAGTGAGGACACCTACTTGTAACCCTGGCAGCTCAGGCCTGTGGCGTGGGGTCTCCACATACCTACACGGTTCATGAACTGACATTCAAGGGCCAGCCCACGTACTGAGGGCCCAGCTGCCTGGCCACTGGGTGGCAGAGAGTCTGGCTGGCCCAGCACAGATTCTGCCTGAGCCTCCTTATTTATTTTCTCCAGAGTGGAGCTTGGGCCAGCCCAGCTGGGACAGGCAGAAGTGAGGACCCATGGGTGGTGCCTCACTCAGCCCCCTCCTCCTGGGGGGATGCTCCCCAGGGCTAGGGTGCTGTTGTGAGGAGAGAGGGTGGGGTAAAGGGTGGGGTGCTCTTTGTGTAAAATAGAAAAATGATTTTGTACAGAAATAAACAGGCTTGTGTAGAGAGTTGCTGTGCAACTAGGGACTGGGAAGGAGAGCTACCTCTGTGCTCAGCATCTCCTCTGTGCCCTATAGAGCCCCCCATCCTTGCCCCAGCCCAGCACCAGGGCCTCTCTAGAAATGATTTTGCCATAGGGGATGCCAAGTCCAAGGCCAGTCCTGTTGCTGGCCCCCACTTTCTCTCACCCTATCCACTCTTCCCCATGTCCACCAGCTGCCATAGATGAGGGTCACCGGAGCTAGAGTCCAGTGCTGGAGCAGAGCAGGGGCCTACTTCCCAGGCCTTGATATC